>NC_037343.1:37167868-37470899 GCF_002263795.3 Bos taurus
GTGTTTCACAGAGGTTTTTCTAGGAGCCTTAGTAATTGGAGAAAACTAAAAATTCTACTCATTCTCCCATATGCCCCAAATCTTGACTCGATGAATAGCAGCGAAAAAATGTCCATGGGGTCACAAAGAGTTGGACACGACTGAGAGACTGAACTGAACTGAGCAAGAAAATAATGCATCTGTGTTCCTTACCATTAACCTCACAACCTTGCAGCTCCAATCGAAGGGCAGGTTTGTTATAGGATCCAGTTGGAGAGATCCTAATGTATCTAGCCACAACAGGTGGGTCAATCTGATTCTCTTTTATTGTAGAAGCATCTGAATTGCCACCAAAATACTAGAGGAAAAGAGGAAAATTTAGTTATGTAACAATTCTCTATAAAGTGATTTTATAATAAAATTTTCATCCAATTTAATGTTGTAATATTACGTTTTCAGGTAGCCTGAGTCAAATTAATTTGGTCTTAAAAGATAATTGGGAATACTTCCACTTCAGGAAGATAGTATAGATGAATTTTGCCCTGTTCCTCCTGCTGAGTACAACTGAAAACATAGAAAGACTCTGAAAGGTGGAGAAGAGAAGGCAGGCTGGCTAGGGTTCTCAGGACCCAAGGAACAACACGGTGTCAGTCCCCTGGGTTTTCTTTTTACCTCATATACAGACTTATAAGTAAGGGAGCCGGGAATCAGGAGCCACCAATAGGTACAGGCAAACAAACAAAAACAGAATAAACAGCGAAAGCATTTTTTCTCTGGCCTCAGGACCGGAAAAGGCAGTCTAGCAAGACTGAAAACTTGGAGGCAACAATTGTTCTACTATAAGCCAAACACCATAGGCTAGAAAACAGTGTCCCCTTCCCTATCAACAGCTGCAAAGGCCAGATGGGGAACCTAGACTCCCATGCTCATGAAACTGTAACGAGGCACCCCAACACTGTCACTGGAGTCCTGGCAGAGAAAACAAAATAGAGACCCTGGATTTCCATCTCTTCTATCTTATAATAAGGCTTTCCCTCCTGTGGTGTCAGTGGAGACCATTCCATCCCTACCTATTTGCAAGGAGGAGAGGGGTCCCAGCTCACGCGTCAACAGAGGAGGCCAAGTGGAGAATGGACTGTGACCTCTACCTGGCAGTAAAGAGGCTGTGTCCCATCCCCCTTCCCTGGCAGAACAGTGTCAGAAAGAGCCAAGGAAAATCACAGCTAAGAGCAGATATCAGTAGCATTGTAAACAGAAAAGCAACAGCTAAGAGCAATCAAACAAAGGGCCAGTTCTTTAAA
Organism: Bos taurus; assembly: GCF_002263795.3. Taxonomy (NCBI): domain Eukaryota; kingdom Metazoa; phylum Chordata; class Mammalia; order Artiodactyla; family Bovidae; genus Bos; species Bos taurus. The sequence goes on from NC_037343.1 coordinate 37,169,149, forward strand.
AAGATTAAAGAAAATTGGCAAATCTGAAGTAAGACTGATAAAGCGAAAAAGAGAAGAGATTCATGTTACCAATATCATAAATGAAATAGTCAATATCACTACAGACCCTACACAAATCAAAAGGACAGTAAGGGAATAATACAAGTAACCTGTACATGTATATTTAACAACTTAGAAGAAATGACTCAATTGACTGAGAAAACACAAACTATCCCAATTCACCCAAAATGAAATAGATAATCTGAATAACATGTAACTATTAAAAAAAATGAATTTGTAATTTAAAAAGTCCCAGAAAAGAAATCTCCAGGTCCATGTGGCTTTTACTGATGAATTATACCAAAAGTTTAAAGAATTAACGTCCATACTAGATAGTCTCTTCCAGAAAATAGAAGAGCATGCTACCTAATTTATGTTATAAAGCTAGTATTATTCTCACATTAAAACAAAAGGACAGTAGAAACAAAACTATACACAGATAACCCTCACAAACATAGATGCAAAAATCTTTAAGCTTTAAGAGAGTACACAAATTAATCTTTAATTTGTGTACTCTCTGCAATACTGATTGCTATGATTCACAATTTAAGGTTTTCATGATCTATTCTAAGGTTATAGTGCAAATGATTTATTATAAGAAATAGCTAAATGATGACATAGAAGATAGTAAAATAGTAAACGATTTACAGAAAAAAAATGAAACTGATTCAAGGTTATCAGTATAATAATGGTGGACTGATCCTTGTATTCAGATAGCTTTCTTTGGAGAGAGGAGCATGGGAGGAGGGGAAGGATTGGGCTTGGAATAACTGGGTCATTGGGAATAACCCTGGCTGAGCCTTTGGAAGATCCAGCAGGGGGACATCACGCCTCAGGCGTGACAGCAAAAAAAAGAAAGAAAGAAAGAAAGAAATGTGAGAATCATACTGCCTCAGAGCATTGCTGGTATTAACACTATTTCCTTCACTTGGGGCTTCCTTCAGTTACACTGAACTAAAGAACAAAATGAAAGGTGAGAGTAAAATCGAAAATTGGTGGCCAAATTTTAGCATGGGCTCTTTAAGACACACAACCAGATATTCTGCTGTATATCATCTGCCAATCTGAGAAGTTTGGATACTTGGTTTGATGAAAAAGAGATTTTTCTTGCAAGTTTTATGGAGTTTTGAAATTTCAGAAGTTAAGGGTTTTTTTTTTTTTAGTTTATAATATACAGACACATCACTTTACCACTTTTCTTCATAAAACACTAAAAATGCCATCTGTATTTATAACACCCAAAAGGTATTTTTTAAAAAGATATAGTAACCCTAGGCTTGGGGAGAAACAGTGGTGCCCACAGACCATCACATTCCTTGTGCTGTTCCCTTTGAAGATACGCCAGTTTTTCCGATCCAAGCTGTAAGCCACACAGAACTCGGTGGTGTAGTAGGGCTTCAGGTAGTGTTTGGCGCCCTGGGTCTGGATCCCCGTGAGCAGGACTTCCTTTTGCATGTCTACCTGCAATGTAGCAAAGCCACTGAGCAGCACTATCCTTGTCAACAAGTCACACACACACTGCCTGAGGTCAATGCACAGCTAACTTTCCTTAGAACAAAATAACAGCAAACAAACTAATAAAATGGCTAGGTGCAACCCATATTTGAACACAGGATACCTGAATTTGAATCCAAACTCAACCAGAAACTAGTTGAGTGTGACATTAGGAAGTTAGTTAATCCCTCCGTGCCTCAGTTTTTTTCATCTATAAAACTGGATATTGCTAGACTAACCGGGAGTTGGTGATGGACAGGGAGGCCCGGCGTGATGCGATTCATGGGGTCGCAAAGAGTCGGACACGACTGAGCGACTGAACTGAACTGAACCTCACAGGTTTTGAGTATGTAAAGTACTTAGAATGCTGCCTAGCACCTAGTAATTGCCATTTCCCTTAACAACATTGCAAGAACAACAAGAAGAAATTATTAAACCACTGTCATTTTTTATTACAATAGTAGTAACTATTATCAGGTTGGGCCTTCCCAGGTGGCTCAGGCAAGGCAGGAGCCACAAGTTCAATCCCTGGGTCGGGAAGACCCCTAGAGGAGGAAATGGCAAACCACTCCAGTATTCTTGCCTGGAGAATCCCATGGACAGAGGAGCCTGGTGGGCTACAGTCCATGGGGTTGCAAAAAGTTGGACATGACTGAGCATGCATGCATTATCAGGTTAGTAAGACATACCTGGATCCAAGGTTCAGGGTTAAATTCCGTTGAAAGTTTTTCTGCAATCCAAGCATTGTATGATCCACCATTGTTTAACCTTGCTAATTTGGGTTCCCAATAACCTAAATACAAAGGAAGAAAATAATTTATTCAGAATTAAAACAAAATGAACATCCAGCTAGCAATTTCTCAAGTGAATTTAGTCCCAGTGGAAAATCAGATTTCTAAAGGAACATCTGTTTTAGTTAGGAAACCAGGCAATGGAAACAGGCCTCAGCTACTAAGTTAGTCCCTGATGATGAGATCTTGGTTTCAGGCCTGTGCTTGGACAGCTGTCAACCACCACCCACCCCCTTTTCTTAAATATAGGTCATGTTTATTTTTTCTCAGTTATGCTGATGTGGTTTCTGCTGAGTGTGCCTGCATAACAGAAAGATATGGGGCAGATTTATGGGAGCCTCATGATCCTTTCCCCCTGGGGGAGGAAATGGCAACCTACTCCAGTATTCTCCAGTCTATGGAGAATCCCATGGATAGAGAAAGGGCTACAGTCCATAGGGTCGCAAAGAGTTGGACATGACTGAACAGACTTAGCTTGTACACATGCATGATCCTTTACATTTGACCTCTTGATCTTGACAAGAGTTTGAAGGCAAAGAGAGGAAATTGAGGAGTTTGTGATGCACAGTGGGTGAACAAAAAATTTCTTGAATAGATGAATGGTTGACACAGCAAAGGGGTCTACAAAGGTCCGTGTAGTCAAGGCTATGGTTTTTCCTGTGGTCATGTATGGACGTGGGAGTTGGACTGTGAGGAAGGCTGAGTGCTGAAGAATTGATGCTTTTGAACTGTGGTGTTGGAGAAGACTCTTCAGAGTCCCTTGGACTGCAAGGAGCTCCAACCAGTCAATTCTGAAGGAGATCAGCCCTGGGATTTCTTTGGAAAGAATGATGCTAAAGCTGAAACTCCAGTACTTTGGCCACCTCATGCGAAGAGCTGACTCATTGGAAAAGACTCTGATGCTGGGAGGGATTAGGGGCAGGAGGAGAAGGGGACAACAGAGGATGAGATGGCTGGATGGCATCACTGACTTGATGGACGTGAGTCTGGGTCAACTCCGGGAGTTGGTGATGGACAGGGAGGCCTGGCATACTGCAATTCATGGGGTTGCAAAGAGTCGGACACGACTGAGCGACTGAACTTAACTGAACTGAACTGAATGGGAACTATATTATGTTGCCTGTAAGACCCTGTGGTTCCGGCTGGAATATTACACAGTTTAGTCCCATTGACACCTTTACATTCTATAAAAAAATCAGTGATGAGTAAATTCTGCTTAGAAAATACACGTAACAAAGTAAAAGTTCCATGGCTAGAGATTATATCTCTGGGGGGTCAGTAATTAGATATTTTACTGCCGTTTTACTATCAAAATGTGGTAGAAAAAAGCCTTGAGAGGAGCAATGACCCATGGAGGCAGGGTCATCATGTATGGTTTTGCAGGCTGTATACAGCACAACTGTAGGAGGTCCCTTTCACAGGCTATGATGCTACTACTTACCCCAAAACTCAGAAGCCTGGATCTGTGAGTCAGCTATCAGGCTAGTGCTTAGTCCCATTGGCATCTTACATTCTATAAGAAATTGAACAATGAATAAACTTTGCTTAGAAAGCACATATAACAAAGTAAAAATCTCCATGGCTAAAGATATACCTCTTCTGGGTCAGTAATTAGTTGTTTTCACCTATCTGTGTGGCAGCTCACTTAAATATGTCTGATCATAAAATCATAAATGAACTGGCAAGACTGATACTTAATAGAAATGAAAATTAATGACACCTTAGTGGAAAACAACTTATCCAGAAGTGCAAATAGGTTTTAAATTGATTTCCATATTTTTGTATCTTAAAATAAGCCATTTTACAATATTAAGTACCCTTTATAAGACTGTGTTCTCAAAAGTTGACCTGAAAGTTACAATGTTATTTATGTGCTGAACAAAGAAGGGAATGCTAGCCACTAAGCTATTTGGATGTTGACACAGTGCTTGGTACTCAACAGGTGCTTAATAAGTGCTGGCTGGCTGGATTAGTGGATGGACAGATGGAAACTGTGTTTCTTGAATACCAAAATGCCAAGTTCAGTGACTATCTTGGTCAAAGCTGAATTCCTGGTATCTTTCCCTTCCTCTACTCTAGAAGTCTGGAGAATTTCTCTTATGCGCTTTCCCGTGGTTCACAAATCATGAAGGAGGATGCTTTATTTCGCTTCAGCAAATGAGAGGAATGCCTTTGGTTTGAACCATTTAGTTTAAGATTCCTAGCAGACTGATGTTTGCAATCAGACTCTAGGTCGAAATAAAAGCAATTACTGCTACAGATCATGCTTCTGTTGTGTCAGAGTTCTCACAGTTGAATATTTCCAACCTAAAACTTGGTGATATTCTAGGAACAGGTACTCTCCTGCTAAAACAAAAAAATAATGTGGCTCTTGGATGATACCTCTGTCTACAATGAGAAATGGTGTCTGCATCCCTGCTCTCTGAATTTCTCCAACTTCCGTGTCTAGGAGCCACCAGCCAGGTTTTGATGCCTTCATTTCAAGAGTTTTAAATGAACCTAAAATAAAAGACAACATTACATACCCAAAGATTAACAGGCTAACACTGGTTGACTCCTACCAAAGAATCCTAAAATCTCTGCATGGCAAGTGATTTAGAATATAACTTGAGTTAGCCATTTCTCTTTAGGCAGTATTACAGGTGTATCAAAACAAACAACAACACACACACACATTCACTAAAAACAAATTGCCCTGGGACCTTAAAAACATCTCCAATACCCCTTACAAAAAGAAATGTTTCATTTATCTAAATATCATGTTACAAGTTAACCCATACATAATGCAGCTTATCAAAGCAACTTTGAATGATAGTCATTGGGCCTCACAAATCTTGTACATGTTTCCTTCTCTTCATTTTTCTAGTTTTTCTTTTTTATATGAGAAAATTAAAACATCCTTCCCCCATGTTTCATATTTTCTATGAAGTTTACATTTTAGATAGAAGTGTACAAACATTGTTTCAGAAAAGCACTGAAAAAATGAAATTTCTGAAACCTCTGATTATTCATTCTGGTATTTAACATTTCCTACCACTAGTTAATACTTATATTCTATTGACTATGATCTGTGAGCATTTCCTAGATTGTGAATAAAAATTAATAGCTGATGGCCATCCTCCTCAGACACACTAAAAAAAGATCTCCAGCCTTCTACTCTCTAATGCAGGTGTTAGGTGTAAAGATTTAAGTGGGCCAGTTCCCTGACCCACTTCTCCCAGGCTAGTGGAAGGGATAATTGATCTGGTAATACTTGGTGAGAAGTCAGGGGTGAGCCTGACCTAACCCTTTCTTTCTGTCCCTGATTTTAATAGAGTGGCTTTTGATAGCTTTGTTAATGAGAAACTGGTGTGTTGCATACAAACAGAACCCCTTTTCCCCGTGTGTGAGAGTGCTGTTGCTCCAGTCGTTCTTTCTGTAGTGTCCTATTAGGGTGTGTCAAACTAAAGTCTGGAGGGCGTGAGTTTGCTTCTGACCTTTAGCAGCAGGACAATCCCATTTTCAGGTCATATGCCAGCAATAAGTACGTTCCTTAAACACAAAAAGTTACTTACACTATAATTATTTTTGTTTGTTCGGCAGATTTGTTGGGCACTTGTTTCACATGTTCAACCCTTCTGAGTGTATGCGCAGCCCCCAATAGGCAGAAGTCTCAAGGAACCTCCTGCTGTGAAGCTCTAGCTTACTCAGTGTGTGATTTGTTTTGTTGTTTTAGTTGCTCAGTGGTGTCCAATTCTTTTGTGACCCCATGGACTATAGCCCACAAGGCTCCTCTGTCATGCAATTCTCCAGGCAAGAATACTGGAGTGGGTTGCCATGCCCTCCTCCAGGGGATCTTCCCAACCCAGGGATCAAACCCATGTATCTTGCATTGGTGGGTGGGTTCTTTACCCCTTGTACCACCTGAGGAGCCTCTCTTCCCCCATCCTTAACCACATCCAGCCTGTTTGGACTAGTGTGCCTACTTCTGAGGCTGATTCACACACCAACTTCCCCACTCAAAATCCTATCAAGGAGTTGCCTTGACTAGCTTCTCAGATACCATTTGTGGAAGGTAGGCTGCTTATTAAAAATGCAGACTGCTGGGCTCCTGCCCAAGTTCTACCAGATCAAATCTCTGAGAGCAAAATCTCTCTTTAAAGCATCTGCATTTTAACCAGCTTTGTAAGTTTTTATTATGCCCAGTACAGTTTGAGGATCAATGGCATCAAACACACTCCTACTCACACACCTACAAGCAATTCACTGGGACATAAAAATCCTTTTTGATGGTTGTAGTTTGTTTAAACCTAGTCATTATTTTGCATATGAAAAGATTTAAATACCTTTATTATTCTTTGGCTTTTATAATCATTTAAAAATATATTCTTCACTTCATAAGTCAGTTTAAGATTCAGATTTCGACAGCCCAAAGATATCAGGGTGATAAGACTGAGGAGTAGAATTCAAGAACGCTGAAATCCTGGTTAGTCTCTGATTTCTGCCCAACAGAATGTTTTAGATGCCTGATCCTTGTGGGATTCATTTTGTAATCTGCTTAAGACCTGGCCCACATGACACATAATGGCTTGGAAGAACCTGCGCTAGACATAGCATCTCTGTAGAACCAAGCCGGTCTGCAGATTTAGTCTGTGCTGTGCTGCAAACAGTGCAGACACTGGCTGAGTCTTCTGTACTCTGCATGCACTTTTGGAATATAGCTTTGCGCAGGATCCAAGTCAGAGCCTATGCCTGACCGCTTTTGAAAGTGAAAAGTGAAAGTGAAGTTGCTCAGTGGTGTCTGACTCTGCGACCCCGTGGACTGTAGCCTACCAGGCTTCTCCGTCCATGGGATTCTCCAGGCAAGAATACTGGAGTGGGTTACCATTTCCTTCTCCAGGGGATCTTCCCTACCCAGGGATCGAACCTGGGTCTCCCGCATTGGAGGCAGACGCTTTAACCTCTGAGCCTCCAGGGAAGCCAATGCACAAGGAAGAGATGCACAAAGAGGGAATGGGAAAGAGTTACAGATGCTAAGTTACAGCCTTGCCATTTGGTACTGAGACCTCTTTTCATTGCCAAGAATTTTACCAGGCAGAAGGGGCCAGACCCCTAACTGGTGCTGTTGAGTGCCGTTTTCTAGCAAGGTCTGGCCATGAAAGTGAACCACGTGAATGTCTCGGGAGCCGCCTAAGTTCAGCAGGTGCAACCTCACCCACTCTTGCTCGTACATTCTCAAGCCAGGCAAGTTGTAGATCATCCCATTGATGGCTGAAAGGACAGAAAGTTGCAGTCAATTAGAAATCTGTGTCTACCAGGAGAGAGGCTGGTAAGGAAATATAGGGCCTCCCACTCACCACCCATCTTCTTTATTACTTGCATGCCTACCCACCCCACAACCCTGCCCAGGCATAGTAAGGGACCTCCTACAGTTCCTAACATCAGTGAGAGACTGAAATAGAACCACTTCTCCTCCTCATACCAGCCTGTGACAGAAGTGTGGGTGAGTCCCCTTTCCAAGCAGTTTATCACTCTTTTCCTCAAATTTACATGTTTCCTGTTCTGTGCTTTATCCATTTATTCTTTACATTTATAATATGAATTTTCCTGGGCTACTTAAAAGATAAGGACTAATATGGGCAGATAAGTAAACTAGTCTTTAGAGAAAAGAGGGTAAGTAAGGGGATATGCAGTGTATCACCCTAAGGCCTCCGAAATTCAGAGAGAGTTCCAGGCAAAGTTAGGAAGTTGCACTTCATCTTTGTTGGACCCCAAAACCTTAGAGATTCATGTTTATCCTCTCATTTGTCTGAGTGCTCCTCTGCCCCTTTCCCAGCTGGGATGTCCAGGGTTCTCAGACTTTATCAACTCTCCCCTTACTGAAGTGTGTATGTTTTTAAACATCTGGTAAACCTGGTCATCTTAAAAAAGAATACGTATAAAATTTTAATGATAACGCTTAGGGCCACCTTGCACTTAATTGGGACTGAAGTGAGGGAAGTTTTGGTGGTGGTGTTATCTGTTGTTGCTTATTCTTCTAAAGGGTAAAGGAACTATTATGGAATTTCTGGAACCAAGCAAATGAATTTTTGGAGGGAGAAGAGTTGAGATCATTTTGGCCCCCTTAAAATTATATCAGGTATGGGAGCACCTGTCTATATCTTCATAACATCAGCCTCCCCTCCTCATCTTGGTTTCTGTGAATAGATCTAAGAATAAAGGTTATCTCCAGCAGTTATTAGGTCAAATCATTACATCAGGATAGAGAAGAAAAGATGCTCAAAGCAGCAAGTGCTCAATAAACATTTGCTGAATTTAGCTGAGTGATAGAATTCATTCATTGATTTATTAATTCAACACATATTTACTTAGTGCATACAGCAGAGGCCAGGCATAGGTGGTCTGCTTATCAAATACCCTGATAAGTTCGACAGTGGAAGATTACCAAATTATAGCAATTTAGATGACATTACATTTAAAACTAAAATTAAACAGGGTGCATTTTAGTCTTTCCTTGAATAATCAGAAGCAGGGCCGCGAGAGTATTCAGCAGGTAAAGGACATAGCCACGAGACAGCCTGTCTGCTTCTGCAGTCTGCGCTTTCCCACTGTGTTCAGAGGTTTTCAGAGGCTGTGCTTCCTACCTTGAGACCAAGCACCTTGGGCTGAAAGGCCTAGAGATGGTAGGAGAAAAGAAAAGAAAGCTCTGCCTGGAGTCTCTTGGTCAGCTCTCAATCAACGCTATTCTAGACTGCATAATAGAATTTTTTAACCTTGTGTGATAAGCAGCGTCCAGAGGGTGGGGTTTTGGAGCAGATTGTAAATCATATTGTTTTCTTACAGATGAGATCAGACTGAATTCTACAATTGTAGAAGTTTAATTAGGAAAAATAAGCTTAAAAGGGGTAGCCTGAGTATGTAAATAGGGTGGGAGAGGGAGCATAGACCAGCTTAGCCTTGATGACTGGCTGGGAGAGGTGGCAGTGAATTGAATATTGCTTATAATGTCTTTTTTTTTTTTTTTTAATTCTTGAAGCAGTAGCAACTTTCTTCTTTCCTATTACATTGACTGACCCATCACCCAAAGCACAGGACCTTCCTTGATCAGAAATCTCATAGCAATCACCTCTATTCATCAAACTCTGAAAACGGGATCTTAATTTGTTTTCTAATTCCTAAATTCTTTAGAAATTTAGGATTTCTAAATCCTAATTACTTAGGATATCGTTGTTCACCGTATCCTAAATTCTGCCTTTCCCTAAAACTGTAATTCCACTGCCAATTTACTGACTAAATTCCCAAATGGATTTCAGAGTAGATGTACTTTTCCCTCTTACCCCACCCAAATGCTGTCTTGGCATTCTTCTTTCATTACCTGGCTACCCAGTTTCCTAAATCACTTTCTTCTCATATTCTTTGAGATCCACCTGTGAACTGCTGAGAGTTACAAATATGACAGTCATTCTTATTTTGGAAGTATGTGTGGGCGATCACTTCCACATAAATAATTGATCCTTTAGAGATCAAGAAACAGATTTATGAACTGTTTAATTGCAGAATAATACTAATTCCTTTCCAATTTATGTTACCAGTTGAAGCCCAGTGGCTTTTGGTTGGTTGGTTTGGGTTTGTTTTGCAGCAGCCTTGTGTGCTATCTTTCAGATTTTGCTGCTCTCTTTCACCTACACTGCCACCTGCCAGGTGACATCAGCCTCCTAGACATTTAAGGATCTGGTTTTAGTTAGAGCTCCTGTTTCCACAGAAGCATCTTATGCCTGATTTTGAAAAGACCTGTGGGCAGGAATCACTGTCACCCAGTAAGTTGGTTTGGAGATGAGATCAAAGTCAGAGGAAAATACCATGAAACTCATGGGAGTTTTTTACTTCTGAGGATGCACGTCTCCAAGACCTTGTGGGCTTCTTGTCATAATACCAGCTCTTCTTTTCATCAAAGACCATAAAAAGCAGGACAAATTCTCTCATGTCCACAGGCATGTTGGTCTCCTTATCAAGTGTCCCTTTTCGGCAGATCAGAAGAGGCCCTATCAAGCCTGAATGGATGTCTTTTTCCTGGAAGACAGTAAGAGCAGACAGCACACATTCATGGTTTCTCAAGATTTTCTTTGCTCTTCTGACAATCACTGATCCTATTGAAAAGGAGACCTTCTCAGAGGCTCTCAATTTGAAGATTACAAATGAATTACAGCTTAATAAACCTGGATATTTATTGTCTTCATTCTGTGATGCTCATATTGCCTTCCTCTGATTAATCCCTTATTTCAACATGGTAGTAATGATAATTATGGTGATGATAATGATAGGGATACTATTATAAATACTATTTATTGAGAATCTGTTAGGTTAAATATTTTCCCTGTAGTATCTTATTTAATTCTGACAGCAATCCTATATGGTAAAAAATAAATTCATTGATTGAACAAATATTACCAAGTGCCTACTCCACATGCTATGTACTGTTACCTCATTTTTAACTCTGGGAACTGTGGCTGAGAGAGATCAAGTAACTTTCCTAGGGCTACACAGTAAGAGATAGGATAGAAATTGAAATCTATGACTATGCTCTCTCTACCACCATCAAAATGGGGGAATCTTGAATTTATAGTTCTTTTATTTTAAAAAAAGAAAAAGCAGGAGAAAGCTAATACTTGTTCAAGGAAATTGCAGATAAACATCTTCCTCTGTAAAGCAGTCACTCCAACTGGGGCTAACCATTTAAGTAATCCTTCCTCCTTTCCACTTCTCACTGTCTTCTGAAGATCTGCATGCAGAGTCCCTGGTTTTGGTAGCAGTTGACTGTGGACCCTAATCCTTACACATGCCTCATGGAAAGCAGGACAGATATTTACTAGGAAATCGTGACATTCCATTTGATGGACTCAACTTAGGGGAACGACAAAAATTTTCAATGGCTATGCTTACTGGGTTCACTGCTGAGTAGTAGGCCCAAGCCCGACAGGCAGATCCAGGGTTTTCTGGCCCGGATCGCGTAGTGGCGTGCCATACATAGGTGTAAGTTTTATTGGGCTGAATAGCATTGTCCTCCTTAAACCATTCAGGAGAGTCATCTTCATAAGTCTTTCCTTCTGATGATTTTTCATAGGAAAGCCCATGGGCATGAAGAGAATATGGTCTGGATGCTAAATTTTTAAAACGAACCTAAAAAGAAAGGAATGATTCACAAATGTGTTTAAACTTAATAAAGCCCAACCCCCAAAATGTCAGCATTATGGGCTAAACTGGATGGCTATTCAATTGAATCTAAGATATATTGAATGCTTAGAATCGCAAAGTAATTTTTGTGTATTATTTAATCTAATTTTACAACCATCCAATGAGATAGGGCCCATGTAGTTTTCTCCAGAAACACCAAAACAGGTTTGTTTTTAGGCTCAAAGATTATCTACAAATGAAATGATAAAGATAGGCACTACAGATCTGAAAATGAATGAGGCTTTGGGCTTCCCTGGTGGCTCAGACGGTAAAGTGTCTGCCCGCAATGCGGGAGACCCGGGTTTGATTCCTGGGTCAGGAAGATCCCCTGGAGAAAGAAATGGCAATCTGCTCCAGCACTCTTGCCTGGAAAATCCCATGGACGGAGGAGCCTGAAGGCTACAGTCCATGGGGTCTCAAAGAGGCGGACATGACTGATCGACTTCACTTTCTTTCTTTTCTTTTGGTTTTACTCACAATAAGATTTCAATCTACTGGTGTAAAGAGATATGTACATGTGAATTCCAGTTAAAAATCTGGAGACAAAAGGTACTGTAAACAAAGTATGGATGGGATTTGGTGGGAATGCCTGGGAGGAGCAATTCAGTTGAATGTTTAGGAGAGGTTGAGAGAATTATAGTTTCTTCAGAGAGATGGAATTGGCCCATATAGAATGAACAGGAACTTGGCAGGGGAAGAAATAAAATTGTGAGATCATTTCTTTTTTTTTCTTGAAGAGTGGCAAGTAGGTTGGTAAGAAGTCTTGAAAAGAAATGTAGTTATTTGTTAATTTTAGAAAATAAGTAAGTCACCTATAGCTTTCTTGCCACTTCCATCTCTACAGCCCTCTGGTGCTTGTGGAGATTCCTCTGATGATCTTATCAATGCTCGAAAGATAACTTACTTGGATAACATCATCCACTTCAGCTCTAATGACTGGACCAAGTATGCCAAGATGCTCTTCATACTCCCCCTGAGGATCAAGTTTGGTAAAAGTGCTATCAAGGTACTTTCGGAAAACTACTTTCTTGTATACGGTGTCCTCTGGAACATAGTCAACGTCATCACTGAAATGAAAGTAATAGCATTTGTTTAAAGGAACAAATTAAAGACCATTCAAAGAATTGAGGAAATTCTCTGTTTCTGAACATAGCATCTAGTGTAAAGAAGATATTTGAAAATATTTGATGAACAAATGAATTAAAATATAAGGGACTAAAATCATAAGCCAGTAAATATCATTCAGCTCCCATCTCATGTATTGTTTCTAAGCATATCCTCCTATGACCCTTTAGACTGGATCAAATCTCTCTCTAACATTCCCTAAATTTCTACATAGTTACTGTAGTATATATAGTAAATCCCTGTTGTATTCTTATAGGGTTTCTATAGTATATATAGTAAATTATATATTATTTATTTGTGAGATTACCTATTAAAATCTGACTCTACCATTAGAGTGAAAGCCCCATGAGATCAGGGACTGTGCTTAGCTTGCTTATAATTTTTATTTCCAGTGCCTAGCAAGGTACCTGGCAAATAGTAAGCAGATACTTATTTTATGTATTAATGAATAAGGCTTCCCAGGTGGCTCAGCAGTAAAGAATCTGCCTGCCAATGCAGGAGAAGGGGTTGGATCCCTGGGTTGGGAAGATCCCCTGGAGGAGGAAATGGCAACCCACTCCAGTATTCTTGCCTGGAAAATCCCATGGACAGAGGAGCCTGGTGGGCTACAGTCCATGGGGTCACAAAGAGTCAGGCACAACTTAGCTACTGAACAGCAACAACTGCAATTAATGAATGACAAATATAATCAGATATCAACATAGCAGATTTTAATTTTAAAAAGTAGAGAAAGTCATGCAATGGAATAGTGCCAGGGTTTGGGACAGGCAGATGATAATGGTCAGTTGATTTAGAGGGTCACCTCTGTAAAGGCCACTAGATGGGTGGGTGCTTTATATTCTGAAAGTAGCCACTCTCCCCACATTTGCTTTTGCTAAATCACATTATTCTGCATGTGGTTCACCAGCTCAGTCTGGGACTAGAGAATATCAAATTTTCCTACTAAATCTTAAATTTCCCTAGAGTCTGGGTGGTTTAGTCGTTAAGTTGTGTCCAACTCTTGCGACCCCATGGATAGAGCAGCTTGACAGGCTACAGTCCATGGGATTCTCCAGACAAGAATACTGGAATGGGTTGTCATTTCCTTCGCCAAGAATCTGGGAAACAGGCCAGAAGCTCACCATGAATCTCATAGTATTTGTTATACAATACAAGCCATCGTTAGAGAATCCCATTCTGCCTTCTTTCTAGTCTTGCTATACTAGTAATCCCATTCTTCCAGACTCTAAGCATGGTATACAGTCCCCTAGAACACACATGAATGTGTGTGCTAAGTCATGTCAGTCATGTCTGACTCTTTGTGACCCCATGGACTGTGGCTGGCCAGGCTCCTCTGTCCATGGGATTCTTCCAGGAGACACACATGGGGTTTTGAAGGAACTGGTTTCATCTCTTTACACTCTAGAAAACCTTACTCCCTCAGGAACTTGCTTAGCAATCCCCAGACAAACTAGTTATTCTCATATAGTAAAGGGTGTTACATTTAAATAGGAAGTCACAGGAGAAAGTCTCTTAAACTCACAGAGTTTTCATGTGGAAATGTCAGGCACCAAATTAATGAAATAATTTCTCTGAATCACACCATGTGTGGTGTTTGCTTACTCTAGTTGCACTTTGATTTTAATTTATTAGGGTAACAACTAGCTTTTGTGAAAGCTATGGGCTATATTTGGACAGTATAAATATGGCCATCAGCTACCATGTCATCAGTTATCCCCAAGAGTTTGTAGTTGCTTCTTGTACCCCTTTCTCTTCTTTTTCTATATTGTTATCCCAGAATATAGAACCCAGTCCAATGTGGTTTTCCACACTTGAGCAAATTAAAATGAAAACTAACTTTAAAAAATGCATGTCAAGCCATTAAAAACTCTCTGTTGTAAGTCAATCCACTTACAAAATTGCATCAACTCCTTCAACTCTATGGTTGAAAAGTGGCTAGAACCCTAAAATGTTAGAACCGAAGCAGATCTTGGGGCCCACTTGGTATAACTCCTTGTTAAAAAGACTGCAAATATCCCAATCAACTAGGAGTGGCTTAAAACTTTTGAAGGGTTTCTTACTGCTCTTTGAAAAACATCAAAATTCTTCCCAGGGCCCACAAAGCCTAGTAGTATCTTATCTCTACAGAGCTAGCCAAACACTTTCTTAGCACACACGCTCATCTTGAGCTCCACCTACAGAGGCCTTCAGTCTCAGGGCTTCCTCCTTCCCCAGGGCCTTCATCATGCTGTTCTCTCTGTCTAGAATGCTTTCCCCTCTCCACCTCCTGTTCATTTTCAGGTCTCAACTCAAACATCACTTTTTCCAGTCAGACTTGCCACTTCTCATATCACCATCGATCACTTTTCCTTATTGGTCTTCATCATGGTTATTTTTTTTACATTTATTTATATGAGCACTTGGTTCATATCTACCTGCCCGACTAGACACAATGTGTCTAGTGAGAGCAGGAGTCATGTGCGTTTATATTCTCTTTTATTGTCTCAGCACTTAGCACAATGCCTAGGAGAGAATAAGCCCTCATTAAGGAGTTATTGGACTTCCCAGGTGGCACTAGTGGTAAAGAACCTGCTCGTCATGTAGGAGACATAAGAGACGCAAGTTCAATTCCTGGGTCGGGGAGATCCCATGGAGGAGAGCATGGCGACCCACTCCAGTATTCTGGCCTAGGGAATTCCATGGAGAGAGGAGCCTAGCGGGCTACAGTCCATGGGGTCACAAAGAATCAGACACGACTGAACACACACACACACACACACACACACACCAAGACTTATTAACTGAGTGATGCTATGCTGCTGCTAAGTCACTTCAGTCGTGTCCGACTCTGTGTGACCCCATAGATGGCAGCCCACCAGGCTTCCCTGTCCCTGGGATTCTCCAGGCAAGAACACTGGAATGGGTGAGTGATGCTATAAACCAAGTTAAAATAAAAGTTCCAATCAAGATGAATCATAATCTAATGAATGGCTCAATCGAGGGTATAAACTTGCTTTTTGCTTCTAAGCTACTTTATACCCTTGACCTCAGCAACTGGAATCACATGGAATTTGACTTAATCTTCACCAAGATGGTATATACTTCATACTGATCAGTAAACAATTAAAAAATGTTTTTGTTAAGTAATGGCAAAAGGAGATTTCTACATCACAAATTTAGATGTGAAGCCAACTTCAGTGAAATCATATTGATTATCCTACAGCTATTGATAAGTCACTTCCCAGGTGGTGCTAGTGGTAAAGAATCTGCCTACCAAAGCAGGAGACACAGGAGATGCAGTTTCAATCCCTAGGTGAGGAAGATCTCTGGAGGAAGAAATGGCAACCCACTCCAGTATTCTGCCTAGGAAATCCCATGAACAGAGGAGCCTGGAAAACTATAGTCTATGGGATCACAAAGAGTCAGACATGACTTAGCAACTAAACAACAACAACATTGATAGATTGGGCTCTGCACTGGAGCAAGAAGGAGTAGGAACATCTTTGATGAGAAAAGAAGAGAGAGGAGGCTGCTGATTTAAATACACCATACCAAAGACTTCTCACAGTGATGGCTCTTGTGTTGTCTCGATGTCACCTGAAGTAGAAAAGCTTATCTTGGAATTGACAATGGAAAAGAGTATAAGCCAAGTTGCACTATATAGGGGAACTAAGTTATCTTAGAGTGATTTGTCCAAAATCATCTTCTTAGACTGTTATAATTACTTTTTTTAGCATTAGTGCAAAAAATGAAAATATAAGAACTGGTCAAACCTTTGCACAAATTTTGAATAATCCCAGGATATTTCTTCAGCTGCAATGTAATAATATTTTCTGTTTCCAGTGTTGCTGCGGAGGTACCATGCTGCAATGTTGTCAGGATTTCTGGAGGAGTTGATATCTGTCCTAAGATCAGTTTGGTAAGGGTCATTATAGGCTACAAACTCAAATTCACCATAGTCTTCTTCACTGCTCTCTTCCTTCTGCCTTGGAATAATTTCAATATAATCTCCATCATCTCTACTGAGGCCTACTACAACCAGCGGATTAAATTCTTCTGGTTTAAAAGTGTTATTTAGTGTAGAGTCTGGTGGAGGAGATGGCATCTGACCAATATCTGCATTAGGGAAAGTCTGACCAAATTCTGGAAGAGGCAATGACTGACTTGATTCAGAAGTGTGGGATGTCTGATTAAGATCTAGAGGAGGTGATGTCTGCTTGAGATCAAGCTGGCTGAGGTCTGGAGAGAGAGACTCCAGGCTGAGGTCTGGGGAAAGGGCTGTCTGGCCAAGGTCTGGGGATAGAGACTCCTGGCCAAGGTCTGGAGAGAGGGACGTCTGGCCAAGGTCTGGAGAGAGAGACTCCTGGCTGGGGTCTGGGGAAAGGGCTGTCTGGCCAAGGTCTGGAGAGAGGGACGTCTGGCCAAGGTCTGGAGAGAGAGACTCCTGGCTGGGGTCTGGGGAAAGGGCTGTCTGGCCAAGGTCTGGGGAGAGAGACTCCTGGCCAAGGTCTGGAGAGAGGGACGTCTGGCCAAGGTCTGGAGAGAGAGACTCCTGGCTGGGGTCTGGGGAAAGGGCTGTCTGGCCAAGGTCTGGGGAGAGAGACTCCTGGCTGAGGTCTGGAGAGAGGGACGTCTGGCCAAGGTCTGGAGAGAGAGACTCCTGGCCGGGGTCTGGGGAAAGGGCCATCTGGCCAAGGTCTGGGGAGATGGATGGTTGACTGAGGTCTAGAGAGGTAGCTGTCTGCCAGACTTCGAGTTCCAAGGAAGGGAAAATTTGACTCACATCAGTAGGGATGGCCCTGTTTCTTAGGTCATAGTTGGGTATCTGGCTGGGCTGTGTGGGAGGAGATCTGTTACTGGGGGCTGTAGTAGAATGTGTTGGATCAGGAGATCTGTTACTGGGGGCTGTAGTAGAATGTGTTGGATCAGAGTCTTGAATAGGGAATATTTGATAGTGTTCCTCTGGGCTCACTGTCGGATAAAGATCTGGAGGGGAGCTAGTCTGACTGGTGGTGTCATTTGGTGAGGTCTGGTCATGGTCAGGAAGTGAGGCTGCAAGGCTAAGATTCATAGAGGGGAATGTCTGATTGAGGTCTATGGAAAGAGATGTTTCATTGGACGCATGGAGTAACAATGAATGATTATGTCTTCTGTCTGAAAATGAGGCATTGACCTCTCCTCTCAGAGGATGAAAACTCCTTGGAGATAGAGGAACATGGTATGCAGGCTTCTCTTCCTTTTTCTTTCTTCGTGTCCTAATTAATGGAAGGCCTTCCTTCAATCTATTTCTTCTATCCTGTCTGTCTTGTAGAGGTTTACGTCTAGTTACCAAAAATGTTGGGTGGCCACTCTGCTTTCCATGACTGTTTTTGAAAGGGATGTTTTCTCCCCAAGTCCTTGAGTCATTCTGGGGGCTGTTTGGCAACTTATTAACAGTCTTGTTTTCATTAGCATCTTGGATTATTTCATAACTGCCTTTCTCAGAAACCAAATGCCATTCTCCATTCAGAATCTTATATGGATCCTTTTGTTGTAAGAGTAACAGATCACTGGGAATGTCCTCCCAGGGCCCCATTCTGGAAGAAGAAGAGTTGTCTTTGCTTAAACGTGTCCTGGTTTTATGTGCTGGGAATCGCGTCTGGGAGAACTTATGCTTTGCTGCTTGGCCTCTTCCTACCTGGAATCTTTGATGTTTGGCAGGTTTTCGATTTTTGAATCCTGTGCCAAATGGAAGTAGGCTTATCCCTGTGACATCTGAGAGTGGATGATCTTCTCTAGGGTCTTCAGAATAAGGGCTGGAATGCTCTGCCATGGGAGGGTTGAGAGCTGAGTTCTTATCTAAGCCAGCGTGTTCCAGGGGGGAACCAGCTGCAGGGGCTTCCAGGTGCAGAAGAGTTTTCAGAGATTCTGCAAAGTTGTTGGCAATAAGCCTGCTAACATGACTTGGGGAAGAAGAATTTGAACCAAGAGATCTGTTGGCACTTGGAGGAATGAATTCAGAGTCTTTCTCCAGAGCTAGGGCGGTAAGATTGAGCTCATCTTTCTCTTGATTCAGTGATGAATTTCTGAATGACCTAAGACCTAGTATTAAAGCCAGTTCGTCCTGGTAATCAGAGTCAGCATCATTTTCATCTTCGATTTCTGAAGAATCATGAATTTTCTTTGTAGTCATGGCTGTAGATCCTGAAGGTTCATATATAATCTCATAGGAGTCATCATCATCATTCCGGATACACTTAGCATCCCTGAACCTCAGCCGTAGTTTTTTGCTTCTTGGATTGGAATTCATGGTGGTTAACATCCAAGTTCCTACAAAAAAGAAACAAACAGAATAGAGAACTCTGAGGACAGAAAAAGATATTAAAAACTCTATGGTCCATTGTAGCAGATAATTTCCAGTGAATTTTCATCAGGGATACTGTGGTCTGTGGACCATAACTGATCTGTGAACTGCTGGTTACTGTTCCACAGTGACATAAGGAATGAAATTGAGAGGAAAGAGTATAGGAAACCTTTTTGCAATCTGACATTTCCATGACATCCAGCCATGTGATCAGTACATTGATCTTATTTGACAGAATATGGACCCAAAGTATTGGTGGGTGCAAATTAGGGAGAAAAAACTTTCAGCACAAATAGTTTGAGAATCCCTGTTTTAGAATATATTCAAAAAGAGATGAATCAAGAATGAAATGTACATGTATGCTAAGTCACTTCAGTCATGTCCGACTCTGTGCGACCCTATGGACTATAGCCTGCCAGGTTCCTCTGTCCACGGAATTCTTCAGGCAAGAATACTGGAGTGGGTTACCATGCCCTTCTCCAGGGGGATCTTCCCAACTCAGGGATCAAATCCAGGTCTCTTATGTCTCCTGCATTGGCAGGCGGGTTCTTTACCACTGAGCTACCTGGGAAGCCCAAGAATGAAATGGTCTGAATATCAAAGCTCTTGTGAGTTGCACATTTTGTTAGAGAGCTGAAGTTAGGTGAAAGATGATGAAATAAGAAACATCTTATTGTTTCTTTTGTTTCTATTGTTTCCCAAGAAATAAGAAACATCTAGGTATTTCTAAGGAATAAATAATTCAAGTGGATCCAAGACAATATTGAATCTCTTTGAAATGGTATGTGATTTCCTGGCAAGTCTTCCATAGATATAACATGTTGATTGTCTACTGAGTCCTAGGCATTTGGCACATATTGCAATGACATTCACTTAGCCCAGAGAAGGTTAAATGAAATGCACATAAAAGGACTGGACCCATTTGAGTAATCAATTCTCCCAACAGAAATCATGAATAGTATTGAAAGGAAAGCCCACCAGGAATCAGAGAGAGAAGCCCAGGAAGCGTGGTAGTCTGAAGAGCTGCAGCAGACCAGGCAGAGCAGAGGATCCCCTCTAAATATCCAAGTCTTACCAACGTTATCCATTGTGACAGTCACGGATTCCCCCTGCATGGGGAAAAGGGTCAAGGTGTCCTCATGCCTCTTTCCATAGATGAATGAGTGCCCAGTGAAGTGAATGGTAAAAATGTCATTCTGGGTTCCCACACTGCAGAAGTGCCACTGGACAGTGTCATCAAAGCAGAACCCTAGTATGGGTATACTCTCAGGCACATAGCCGTTAATAGCTGGAAGAGTGAAATCTGTTAAAACATCAGGTCTATACCAACAAGAGGAAATGTGGCTAACGATAACCCAATGATACTCTGGTTGGGTCTTAGTGATTATATGGGATAAGCTTTACCAGATTGAACATCAAACACAGACTTTTCAAATGAGAACTTATTCTTTAAAGTTAGCCAAGGGAGAAAGGTCAGGATAAAAACAAAGCCTTCATTCACATTGATTTATTCATTCGTTAAGTGTATATTTTATACTCTAGGTCTGCTTTCAAAGATATTCTGAGAGTCAACTTAGAATATTATCTAGAGTAATTTTACCTGGAGAAAAAGCATAACATAAGAAAGTCAAATTCTTAAAGCATTAGTTATTGAATACAAGTAATTATCCCTAAAAACGAAGTCTATTTAGCATATTTTTCAGTTTTTATTGCTCCATCTTAGCATTTATATAATCGCTAGTTTGCACTCAGCTATCAAGTTCAGACATTTTCATTCTCTTTCAATGGGATACATTTTTAGGCAGTATCAGTATTTACTTATATACTAAGCATGTTAATAAAATCACAGATGATTTTCTATGAGGGCAGGGTCTATGTCTGCCAGGGTTACCACAATAACCCTCATCCTAGTATAATGCCTGGCACTAGTGAGCACTTAAATACTTATCACACAGCTGACCTAATGTGTTTTTACTTTGTACCTGATTCTGGAAGCTTTTCTAAATGATCTATAGCTGCACTAATGTGGTAGCCACTAGCCACTAGTGACTATTGGGCACTTGAAATATGGATAATCTGGATTCAGATGTGCTGTGAGTATAAAGTACACACTGGATTTCCAAGACTTAGCAAGAAATAAAGTAAATCTCTTTAATTTTAATATTGAGTATATGTTTAAATAATACTTGCAATATATTAAATAAAACATTACTAAAACAAACTTCACCTTTCTCTCTTTAATGTTAATATGTCTACTAGAAAATTTTAAATTGTATTTATGGCTCATATATAATTTCAAATGGACAGCACTGGTCTAGAACTATGACAGGTTTGCTGCCAAAATGAAATTAAGCAAAAAAAGCTGAGGCTGACTCCCTGTTCAGAGTTATTTTCCTGGTAACTGCCAGTTCTAATAATCGTCAACTGTCAGTCATCTGCAATTATATGAACAGACTGTGGAGAAATTGTCCTCCTTTCTGTGATTACTTATGAGAGAAAATGAGTACAGTAACTCCCAGCTCTGAGGAAAGGGACCCTGACCCTTGTGGAGAAGTTTGCTTCCAGCTGGCTCAGTGAAATTTCTCCCAGACTTCCCATAGCAGTGGCTTTGAGCACGGACTTTAAAATTACAGAAAAGCCTGCTGAATCCTGACTCAGATTATTCTTTCTGTTCTGTACTTCTTACTGCTCACTTCAAACCTCTTCATGGATTGGCTTTCTAAGACTCTTGGCTCCCTGTTTGCATTTTGCTTAGTTTGATTTGAGTCTAGCTTTAGATCATTTACCTTGTTTCTGCCCTGGGCATAAAGACTATTCACCTTGCACCCAGTCTAAAATCCTCAGATACCTTTGACCAAGGCCTCTTCCCTCAGCTACCCCCACCCTTCACCCTGTTCTTCCCTGCTCAGAGCATGTGTTCATGCACATGTGCTCACACACCCACACACACACCCAGACACACACACACACACATGTATTGGAAGCAGGAAACCAACAGGGTGTCTAAGGATAACAAGCATTGACCTCTTGCTGTAAAAAGAGTTCTTTATCACCCAGTAATTTCATCACCAAATTCCTGGACTGGAAGTGAGACTAAGAGGTGAGTGGATTCTAATTCACACCTCTGCCTCTTGATACAGTCACACTTCAGCCACAGGAATAAAAAACTGATGGACAAAAAGAGGCCTCCGACTTACTACTCATGATGTTTGACTCATAAAACTTGGGGTCATCACGTTTCACTTCTCAGGATTTTCACAAAACTTGTAGATGTTGTCCTCAATGTACCAGCTCTTGTTCTCGTCAAACACGGCAAACACAGCCTGCTGCTCGATGTCTGCTGCCCTCTGGAGGATAAAAGTGCTGTGTGCAGTGATTAGCATCCTGGCCTAAGGATTACCTACAACACTGAGTTCTCAGAAACTAAAGGCACACAGGTCTCGGGGCCCGAGGAGCCACAAATTCAGACATCTGTGAACCCACTGTGAACAAAGCCCTTGTGAGAGTCACTTTTACCAGGTGATGTCTCACTGAGCCCTGAAACAGCGCTGTAAAAATTTTAGGAAGGAATAATACTGTTTTGATGAAAGGAAAAAATTAAGAGAAACCAAGTGACTTGCTTATCATGTAGCCAGTATGGACAGATCTGGAATTTGAAACAAACGAAAAGTACTGTTATAGTACTGTAGACTTGTCTTCTCCAATAGAGTCCATATAAGACTTATCTAAGAAATAAATAAGACAATAAAGTAACTAAAGGAATAAGGCTTGTTACATTCACGCTAAAAAGGGACTACAAATATTTTCTGTTCTTCAGATGCAAAAGCCCCGTTATTTACCAATGAGAACTACTCTATTCCCATCAGAAGTTCTCAATTTCTGAAAGGTTACTTCAGGGACAAAATACCTGTATGCCTCGTCTATCCAAGGATCTGCTCTTACAAATTAGAAGAAGCCCTATCAGTCCAGAAGCAAGGTCCCTTGTGATGTCCACATTACTGTAGTATGGTCTTGTTAAGCACTGAGCATCATTTTCTGTGGGTTCATCAGATTCTAGGATGTTCCACTTATAAGTGTAGGTTTCCCCTGGTCGAACTGCTCTGATCATGGTGTTGCTGCCTAAAAAAAAGTATATTTAAAATTGGTTTTGATTTTCAAAATTATTTCATGGAAAAAATAAGTAAAAAATGAATGAGTAATTTAAAATAATTGAGCTCTCAATAGAATCAGTGTTGAGAAAGGGATATTCTCTTTATATTAAGCTCCATTTGATAGAACTTTGAATTGGTGTTGCTGTTTAGTCTCTAAGTCATATGTGACTCTTTTACAACCCTATAGACTGTAGCCCACCAGGCTCTTCCGACCATGGGATTTTCCAGGCAAGAATACTGGAGTGGGCTGCCATTACCTCCTCCAGTGGATTTTCCTGACCCAGGGATTGAACCTGTGTCTCCTGAGGCTCCTGCATTGGCAGGCATATTCTTTACACTGAGCCTCCTGGGAGATGTCCAGAACTCTGGATCAGTCAGTTCAGTCGCTCAGTCGTGTCCAACTCTTTGCAACCCCATGAATCACAGAATGCCAGGCCTCCCTGTCCATCACCAACTCCCGGAGTTTACTCAAACTCATGTTCATCGAGTCGGTGATGCCATCCCGCCATCTCATCCTCTGTTGTCCCCTTCTCCTCCTGCCCCCAATCCCTCCTAGCATCAGGGTCATTTCTAATGAATCAACTCTTCACATGAGGTGGCCAAAGTGTTGGAGTTTCAGCATCAGTCCTTCCAATGAATACCCAGGACTGATCTCCTTTAGGATGGACTGGTGGGATCTCCTTGCAGTCCAAGGGACTCTCAAGAGTCTTCTCCAACACCACAGTTCAAAAGCATCAATTCTTCGGCGCTCAGCTTTCTTTATAGTCCAACTCTCATATCCATATATGACCACTGGAAAAACCATAGCCTTGACTAGATGAACCTTTGTGGACAAGGTAACATCTCTGCTTTTGAATATGCTATCTAGGTTGGTCATAACTTTCCTTCCAAGGAGTAAGCGTCTTTTAAATTCATGGCTGCAATCATCAGCTGCAGTGATTTTGGAGCCCTAAAAAATAAAGTCTGACACTCTTTGCACTGTTTCCCCACCTATTTCCCATGAAGTGATGGGACCAGATGCCATGATCTTAGTTTTCTGAATGTTGAGCTTTAAGCTAACTTTTTCACTCTCCTCTTTCACTTTCATCAAGAGGCTTTTTAGTTCCTCTTCATTTTCTGCCATAAGGATGGTGTGATTTGCATATCTGAGGTTATTGATACTTCTCCCGGCAATCTTGATTCCAGCTTGTGCTTCTTCCAGCCCAGTACTCTGCATATAAGTCAAATAAGCAGGGTGACAATATACAGCCTTGATGTACTCCTTTTCCTATTTGGAACCAGTCTGTTGTTCCATGTCCAGTTCTAACTGTTGCTTCCTAACCTGCATATAGGTTTCTCAAGAGGCAGGTCAGGTGGTCTGGTATTCCCATCTCTTTCAGAATTTTCCACATTTTATTCTGGATAGCTTGTAGCTATTAGATATTGGTCCACTTGAGGCCTCTTATTACACTAACAAAGGACACCATACTTTGTAGTCATCAGAATAAACAAACTCCCTGAAGTAAGCAGTGTTTGGTTGTGATTCTGAGGATACCCCTACATGTATATTGGGGGCTTCCCAGGCGGCACTAGGGGTAAAGAACCTGCCTGTCAATGCAGGAGACACAGGAGACGCGGGTTCCATCCCTGGGTCGGGAAGATCACCTGGAGGAGGGCATGACAACCCACTCCAGTATTTTTGCCTGGAGAATCCCATGGACAGAGGGGCCTGGAAGGCTATAGTCATTAGGGTCACAAAGAGTCAGACACTGAAGCAACTTAGCACACACACTACATGTATACCATCTGACGGTACAAGTTATACTAACAGGCAAGAAGGACAGTGGGACAATATGACAGTCTCTCAGAGGTCAGTATTTCATTCAGTAGACGTGAAAGATTCAAACCTGAGGTTGAGGAAGAGTTTACTTCATTGTCATAAGGAGAGAATGTCACACCGTGAGGGTAAATGCTGTAGGAGCGGCTGGCCATATTTTTGAACACGATCTACAAAATTAATTCAAATCCATTATTTCAGGATTTAAGGTCAGTCATGAGAATAGACAATGCTAGCTTTGCGTATTTACTTGTTGCATGGTGCATATGTGTGTTTGTGTCTTTATGTGAATGCAAACTAATAACTGTGTATGTGAGGGGCAACCTCTTCCCATCACCCGACAGATGCATTTGAGAGAGTTCCACTTACATAGTAAGGTGGAAAATGGAAAGAGAAGTTTGATTTTAGAAGTGACGTTTTCCTCACGGTACATCACCCTCTCCAAGTTGAGCCCCATCTCCCTTTCTCTCTCCTTTTGGCTTGGACCACATCTGCCTTTGAATCTGCTCCTTCCCTTCTCCAGTCTGCCAGATCTCCCAAACCCTTGTCCTTGATGCCATCTTCTTATTTTTTTTTAATATTTATTCATTATTTACATGGCTGCACCAGGTCTTAGATGGGGCCTGTAGGATCTTCAATCTTCTAGGCATATAGTCTTATAACTGCAGCATTCAAACTCTTAGTTGTGGCACATGGACTCTAGTTCCCTGACCAGGGATTGAACCCGGGTCCTCTGCACTGGAAGTGCAGAGTCGTAGCTACTGGACTACCAGGGAAGTCCCTCACAAAACATCTTCTTGACAGGGCATAGCAAATAGCCAGATTTTGAATTTCCAATGAGGCATCTTTATACGTTCTAAGAGCACCTAAAAGGGATCAGAAATGAGGGAGGGAAGAGAGAAACAGGAGAAAGGTGGTTTTCTGCCCTTTGGTTATTTATTTTTTAATGAACAGAATTGGCTTTGTCTGCAAGATATCCTCTTAGTTCATTTCCATGAAGAGATGAAGGAAGCAGCTTCATCACACAGGAGTCCTAATTAGCCTCCTTAATCTAAAAAAACAACATTAATCTTATCTTCTACTTGGTTGCTTGCTAAAGCATTCGGGTCATCTTTAATCTGCAGATTATGTTCATCCTAGAATCTAGCCAAGGATTGCAACTTTTAATTCTCTGATGTCTAGTTCTTACCAAAAGATAAGGTGATGACATGATACAACATGTAAAGAAACCAGCCTGAGGAACACTCAGTGTTCCTGACACGTATCAAAATTTACTTTCATCAGAGACCAGTCATCAGAGAACTACATGCTTAGACCACATTGATGAATTGTTTTCATTCAATTTGGTTATGCTCTCAGCTATAATGAGAAACATTTTAAAAATCTATGCAACTTTTAGGAAGTGGAGGAAGATGGCCAAGGAGTAAGCAGGGAGATCACCTGCCCCCCGACAAATACATCAAAAACTCATGAAAATATGGAACAACTCCTACAGAGTAACCTCTAAATGATAGCAGAAGACCCCGAGGCCTCCAAAAAGAAATCAAACCAATATTGTAAAGAATCATCAATCAATTAAAAATAAATATAATTAAATAAAAAGCCATGCAGCTTTTACATTTATCATACCAGTTGTAGATAGGTCAAGGATTGCATCTACCACATCACACAGCACGCTCTTTTTAAGCATCCATAGGCTAACTTTCTCTAAGTCTCAATAACAGGGGAAATTGTACTTCTTTTATGACTATTGTGAATCTTGCCTGACCTATTTACCTGTTTATTTTGGCTGCTAGAAAGCCTAGGACAAAATTTGCAGACATTATAGGAGCATATGGTATGTGTTTCATCATACTTATCCTTGGCTTTATTTTCTTTGTCCCCACATTATCCTTCACCCCAGTTACATCGGCTCCTTGGTTTATTCCTTTATAATCTGATCAACTATTTTAGATGATTTGTATTATGAGATAGGCTATAATAAATGCAAATACGAAAAAGATTTAAAACCACATTTGAATTCAAAATTACATGGACACGTTAAAAAAAATAAATAACCAGTACTTATCATCTGTTTTTCACTATTCAAGTTCTTCCATGATTCTGTATTTCTGTTACTTACTTTCAGTGTGTCTCTGACCTGGGCTCTGATAATAGGGCCCAAGATCCCATCTCCTTCACTACTGGGATCCTCCAGGCGTTTGGTGAAGGAGTCATCTTGGTACTGTTTGTAGACAACCTTCTTATAATGTTTTCCAATTCGGTTTGAGAAATTATCCAAATGCAGAGATCTGTATTTTCTTAAAGTGAAATAAAGTTTAAAAGATTAAATATTTTTCTCAAGTAGAGAACTCAATAGGATGGGAGTCTATGTTTAGAAGTTCTGTTCTTGAATTAGATAAAATGCTAGTTTTCTTGGGGGGGCAGGGAGGAAAACCTTAATGTGATTTGCAAAGTCCTGATATCTTCTCTCTAGTTGGAAAACTGGAAACCTCTGATCTGTCTCCTCCACCACTGATGAAGTCATAATCTTGGTTAGAAGCAGCTACTTACATCTTCCTATCTCTCTGGTTTCTAGAGTAGCTATCTCTGAAAGGTCTACCTGGATGAAAGGATAAGATACACTATGAATTGTTCTTAAGTATCACTTAATTTATAGTATCCTGTTGGCTTTCCTAAGGGCTCCCATGATGGCTAAGAATTTCAGTGGTAAAGAATCTGCCTGCCAATGAAGGGGGTGTGGATTTGATGCCTGGGTTGGGAAGATCCCCTGGAGAGAAATGGCAACCCACTCCAGTATTCTTGTCTGGAAAATTCCACGGTCAGAGAAGCCTGATGGACTACAGGCCATAGGGTTGCAAAAGAGTCAGACACAACTTAGTGACTAAAACAACAAGCAATTGGCTTTCCAGGTATTTCTCCATCTCTAAAAGAACACATTCCCACTCTGGGAAGTTTCTACTGTCTTTATTAAACATAGTTCTGTACTGTTGGGCTATCCCTTCTACTATCCACCCAGTCCTGGTGCCAACTGAAAACCAACTGCCTTCACCTGTCTTCTGTAGCTACTGCAATAAATGATTTAGGGGAGATAACATGAACTACTTTCCCCCTTGGTCCTTTTTATTGCCTTTGTTTGTAAAAGCAGAGTTCCATAATAGAGTTTATGCATTTTATGGATTTATTATATACAATAAAAAGCACTGATTGCTGCTACAGAGCAATCTGGATTTTTTTTTTTCTTAACCCCACTTCCCTAACTCTTCCTGCCTTTCCTAAATACTCATTTGTATTCAGTTCAAGTAGATAATTCCAGAGCATCTTTATGCAAATATGACTTGCAGATATAACTATTCTTTTCCTCTCATGCCTCTAACAAAAAGCAGCTATTTGCATATTCTGTACCATACCTTGAATTTTTTGTTGCATTTTCTGACTTTATTGAAATATAACTGAGAAATGTATGTATCTGAGATTTACAACATAATGATTTGTATATGAGTACATGAGATTACCGCAATCAAGCTAATAACCACTCTGTCACCTCACCTAGTTGCTTATTTTTTTAATTTTGATAACACTTAAGATCTACTGTCTTAACAAATTTCAAGAATATAATACAATGTTCTTAGCTATGGTGTTACTAACTTTAGTTAATATACTACACTCTATATTAGGTCTCCAGATCTCATTCATTTTAAAACTGAAAACTGGTATACTTTGATCAACTTCTCCCATTCCCCCTACCCTCTCAGCCCCTGGCAACCACCACTATACTCTCTGCTTCTATGAGTTCAACTTTAGATTCCGCATACGTCATTCTGTGTCTGGAATGTTTCACTTAGCCTAATGTCCTGCAGGTTCATCCATATTATTGCACATGGCAGGATTTCCTTCTTTTTTAAGGCTGAATACTATGCAATTATTACACGTATAATTGTAACATACATACACATATATATCTCCACTGATAGGCACTTAGGTTGTTTCCACGTTTAAGCTATCATGATTAGCACTTGCAGTGGACATGGGAGTATAGGCATCTCTTTGGTAGGATATACTACATTTCCTTTGGATATATACCCAGAAGTGAGATTGCAGAATCATACAGTAATTCTATTTTTAATTTTTTGAGGAAGTTCCTTACTATTTTCCACAAGTAAAAGTGTTAGTCACTCAGTTGTGTCTGACTCTTTACAACCCCATGGACTTTCAGGTTCTTCTGTCCATGGGGATTCTCCAGGCAAGAATACTGGAGTGGGTTGCCATTCCCTTCTCCAGGGGGTCTTCTTGACCCAGGGATTGAACCTACGTCTCCTGCATTGCAGGCAGTTTCTTTACCGTCTGAGCCACCAGGGAAGCCTGTTTTCCATAAAGGCTGCACCAATTTATATTTTCATCAGCAGTGTACAAGGACTCCCTTTTCTCTGTGCCCTCGTCAATACTTGTTACCTCTTTTGCGTGCTAGTCATCCTCACAGGTGTGAGGTGATATCTCATCAAGGATATGATTTTTCCTTGATGATTAGTGATGCTGGACACCTTTTCATATACCTATTGGCCATTTGTATGTTTTCTGTAGGGAAAATGTCAGTTTAAGTCCTGTGCCCATTTTTTAATCAGGCTGTTTTCATTTGTTTATTTTGCCATTGAATTACATGAGTTCCTTTTATAGTGTGGAAAAACCTGAATAAACTTTTTGGCCAACCCAGTATTTTGGCTATTAACCTGTTATCAGATACATGGTTTGCTGATATTTTCTCCCATTCTGTAGGTTACCTTTTCATTTTGTTGTTTGTTTTGCAGAAGTTTTTCAGTTTGATGTAGCTCTGCTTGTTTATTTTTGCTTTTGTTACTCTATGCTTTTGGTGTCATAGTCAAAAAAATCATTGCTGAGACCAATGTGAAAGAGCTTCTTTGTTTTGTTTTCTTCCAGGAGTTTTATGGTTTCAGATATTACATTTAAGTTTTTAATTTATTTTTACTTAGCTTTTGTATATGTTGTATGTAATAAGCTAAGGGTATAATTTTATTCTTTTGCATGTGGATATCCAGTTTTCCCACCATTATTTATTGAAGAGACTATCCTTTCCCCAGTGTGTATGTTTAGTGACCTTGTCAAAGATTAATTGACTATACATGCATATATTTATTCTGAGTCCTTGCTTCTGTTCATTTGGTCTATGTGTCTGTTTTTATGACATTATTATGCTGTTTGATAACTATAGCTTTGTGATATAGTTTGAAATCAGGAGGTGTGATCATAGTTTATGATAATGTCAATGTGGTATTGAATTCAGCTTACTAATATTTTGATAACTTGGCATTTATGTTCATCAAGGATATTGGCCTGTAATTTTTTTCTTATAATGTCCTTATCTAGCTTAGGTATAAGAGTAATGCTGCCCTTGTAAAATAAGTTTGGAAGTGTTCCCTACTCTTTAATATTTGGGAAGAGTTTGAGGATTCATGTATGATATACTTGTGAAGCCATCTGGTTCTGGGCTTCTTTTATTTCAAGGTTTTTGATTACTGATTCGATCTTCTTACTTGTTGATCTGTTCAGGTTTTCTGTTTCTTTTTGATTCAGTCTTGGTGGAGTGCATATTTCTAGGACCGTTTTCCCTTTCTGCTACTTATCCAATTTACTGGTATATATTGTTTGTAGTAGTCTCTTGTGTTCCTTTGTATTTTTGTGGTATCCCCTTGGTGCGGGATACAAGTAGGGGAATCTGCTGTTCTACTATCTTGTTCCCTCGACTTATTAATTAAAAACTATCTCTTGGAGAACTTTTGTATTAGTAGAGAGAGAATGTTTGCCTCCTTTTTAAAACAGACGCCTAGTATTGTGTGAATATACTCATACTTTCCTATTGAGGGACATTATAGGCTGTTTCAGGGCTTCCCTGGTATCTCAGATGGTAAAGAATCTGCCTGCAATGCAGGAGACCCAGGTTCAATCCCTGGGTCTGGGAGATTCCCTGGAGGAGGAAATGGAAACCCACTCCAGTATTCTTGCCTGGGAAATCCCATGGAAGGAGGATCTTGGTGGGCTACAGTCCATGGGGTCACAAAGAGTCAGACACGACTGAGAAACTTTCACTTGCATAGGTTGTTTCCAAGCCTTTGCTACTGCTAACAATGCAGCTGTGAACATCCAGTACATACTTCATTTCACCTGTAAGCAAATATATGAATCTATATAGTAAATTCCCAGAGTGGGATTGCTGGGTCAAAAGATATATGCATTTGTAATTTTAATACATGCTGCCAAATTATCTTCTAGAATGGTTTTCCAGTTCACTCTTTCACCAGTAATACATGATAGAGCTTGTTTCCTACAGTCTTGCTACTAGATTATATCATCTGAACTTGTGAGTCTGATGATAGGTGAAAAATAGTATTCCACAGAAGTTTGTTAATAATTTGCATATCTCTCTTGAGTGAGCTTGAGTGTTTTTCAAGTGTTTAAGAGCTATTTGAATTTCTAATTTTCTTAATCCAGCTCTCCCATTTCCTAATCTCTAAAATAAATAAGAGCTGTTTCTAATTGTGGAGTTAAAGCTCTTAGAAAGGTTTACCACACTGCTTGGCAATAGGAAGCATTCAACAAGTGGTAGCTGCTATTATTATTGTTGTTGTTCCTATGACTATAGTTATTATCATGCTGAGTTCTCTTGGTAAGTATGGAGTAATTTCAGATTGACTTGAAAATGAAATCCAATACACGTATTTCCTTGAAAGCTGTCAACTCATGACATTTCACCCTATGGATCTAGGACTCTATGAATCTAGGACCCTATAGACCATGTCATGAACATTTGCACAGTAGTAAGAACCCCTCCAAACTCACTTGTCCATGTTTGCTGGTATTATAGGTGCATAGTCCCAAATGACTTCCTCTGCAGCAATGAAGTATTCCCATCTCTTAATGTGCCGCCTCTGGTCTCGAGTTAGTTTCTTAGGATTTCTGGTTTTCTTTGCACAGTTTTTAATGTCTATGTAAGCCTGCATCCCAGCTGAGTTAGAACGTAAGGGAAATGGAAGAATTTGAGAGAAGACATTAAGGCTGATAGAAATGCAAATCTTTTAAATAAATTTGTGGAAGTTTTCAGTAATAACAGTGAATATAGTACTTAGAAAACTTTTGAATATTTTGGTTTGAAACTATTTTAGTACAGTGAGGAAGGCAAGAATAAAAAGCAAAGGAAAGAGAGAGGATGGGTTAGGGGGAAAAAATTGGAAAGGTTTTCTTTGTACTTCTCAAGGGAGAAAAATTTTGTGTAATTTCCAGACTCTTAAAACTTTATGACTTAGATCTTGTCAATTTCTCATTTTTCCTATCATCTGTTTGTAAAATTAAGATAATATTAATACTAATATATACTATATGAAATTGTAAAAAGACAAAAGTACTTAAACTCAGTAATGTTAGTTTTATTATTTCATTGTTATTTGGGACTCTATCTTCTAGGAATATTGTGACAATTCATTACTTCAAATATAATTTTGACCACTCAGTTTGAACAAAAACTGAAATGATCCCAGAAGTGTCTCTTTTTTGTATGTCTTGCTTTTATACACATTATTTTGGTAACACAATGATTTCCTATAGTGATATTTACTATTATGTACAGAAACCTTTCTCCTAACAGTTTTAAAGCAACAATGTGCAGTAGAGCATTATTTTGTTTACCTGACAGCATATAACAACCTAAGTTGATTTTTTTTCCCACCAGAATTCACTGATGTCCTTTAAAATCCTCAGCTGGTTAGATTCTGTTTTTTCCAGTCAATACACATCCACTGAGTTCCTCTGTGGGCAAGGCTTTGTGCTCGTCTTGTTATGAAAGACAATCTTTTCATGTTAAAACTTTTTCACTGTCTATAACTTGGTCTTTCTATAAATTTACAGAAGTTTGACTGGCTCCAACATCTACTTCTTTTCCTTTAGCTGCATATTGAATACCCCAAGAAAGAATATCTGCAGATATGTTTTTGTTTCCTTCCTCTTTTCTCCTTTCAAGGAAGTAGAGATCTTGTTGGCTTTTGCATCATTTTTAAAAAATATTTGTCAATTTTTCTACTTCCTCCATCCCCAACTAACAAGTTATAAGTCTAAGAGCAAAGTATCTAAATTTTGTTTTTGAGGACCAAGAAATGTTATGTCTGGAGCGTGGGCAGCTTGTAAGGAGAATGAGAGAGTTAGTGCCTAGGTAGGAAGAAAGAAGGATCCTACATTCATAAGCAAGACTTGTGGAGGAATTTCTTGCCTTGAAAATGTCTGGGGATGAGAGAAGCTATGGTCCACCTTCCCTCGGGGCTCACGGTCATGTTTGCGGTTGTGGACGTGGCGCTGACGAGAGTGATGGCTGAGATCTTATGATGGTTCTGCTCCAGGACCTGACCATTGAAATGGATGGTGAACAGTTCTGGCCCAGAGCTCATTCCAATCAGATGCCAACTGATGTGGTCATGGGCACAGACTGTTATATCTGAGGGAGAGATGGGGGCCAACACAGGTCATCAGCAGTCTGTGATAAAATAATTCACTCACCAGATACATTTTGAGCACCTGCTTTGCATCAGGCCTTATGCAAGATTCTGGGGGTATAAACACTCCCACTATGGTACCTTCCCTAGAAAAGCAGACATCTGAGTCATGAGCAAACAAGTAGTCACAACTCATTGCAATAAGTGGTACTAAGAGCCCAGAGATGGGGGATGTTAGCTCAGAAACACAGGGACTGCTAAGATCCAAAGAGAGAGGCAAGTAGGTGACCAACACTTCTGGTTTACCAAGAACAGAGGGGTCCCAGAATACAGAACTTTCAATTTTAGAATTGAGAAAGCCCTGGGCAAGCCTGAGTAGTTGGTCACTCTACAACCAACCTGGGCTCAGCTGGAGTTGCCAGAGCCTCCAATAGGGCTGAGTTTAAGGGCCAAACCTCCAATAGGGCTGAGTTTTGGGGTCAAGTTTAAGTGAAGATACTTTAAGGAGTTTATACTGTTTCTTTGGTCTTCCAAGGTGGTGCTAGTAGTGGTAAAGAACCCGCCTGACAATGCAGGAGATGTAAGGGATGGAGGTTTGATCCTTGGGTTGGGAAGATCCTCTGGAGCAGGGCACTTGCCTGGAAAATCCCATGGACAGAGGAGCCTGGTGGGCTACAGTCCATGGGGTCATAAAGAGTCAGACATGACTGAAGTGGTTTAGCATGCATGCACTGTTTCTTTACCCACTGATTGATTATTTTAATGACAAGGCAATGAGTTACTCTCTGTGTTATAGGACCTCCTTAATATGCAGCGGGTAAGTCCTCATTATACTGGGTCACTGGGAGCGTTTCATGGATGGAGTAATGAGAACTGAGGACAAAAGCTGTTTGGCTCCTTCTTTGCTCCCACAGTGACCGTGAAAATGCTAATCTGCTCTGCAGGAGATTCCAACCTTGGCTTCTATCCTTGGCTTGGGTTTTAAATTTCAGATCTATAATCACTTGATATTAGATTGTGGGGCCATGATTCAGTCCCTCACACAAAGAGGGAATGAGGGCTTGTCTGTTTTAGACCATTGTAACAAGACCATTTCCTGGTATCATGGGTAAGAACAAGAAGCTGGAAGGTAGGAGGATTTGGTGGAAGAATTTATCTATCTCAAATCAATGCTTATATTGGTTTGAGCCTTATATACATCTGTGCTGGCATTTATCATAGTTTTTCAATTTATACTACTCCATAAGGCAGTTTAACAAGCATTAACTTTTCTGTTTCTACTAATGACATTTCCCTATGTCGCCCTTCTTAACCCCAACTACTCTTTTTCAACTATAAGTTCTTAAATTCTATGCCCACATAGAGTTATTAATTGCTATTTTTTTCATATGGGTTACTTTGGCTTCTTCTCTGCATTTGCACAGACAATTTACTCTGCCAGGACACATACAGTTTCTCTTTTGACCACTCCCCTTAAGGCCCATAGTACTAGATGCGCTATGTTATCTGTAAAAAAACATTCTTGAGTACCCTCTGCACCAGGATAGATGATTAACCCATTTTTGTAAGAAAGTACATTGAGACAGTTAACTGCCAAAAAAACACAATAAGGTAGAGAAGTGAGCAAGGTGTGAGGTCAGATGTGCTCAGTTAACTAAAGTTTTTAAACTCTGAATCAAAACCCAGAGTCATGTGAGTATAAAGCCCTGACTGGGAAGATGGAATCAAATGAAAGGGAACACAATTTAAAAGCAATATCCAGACCTCAACTCTTAACGAGTTTCATTTTTAGTAAGAGAAGCCATTTGTGATTTTCAGATACAGAAAATAGCTTCTGAGAAGCTTAGTGCTTTGAAGCATAGTTTGTTTAATAAAGTAATATGTTCACTTCTCCCATTTTTCCTCCACAGGATCTTTGATTCTAGGTCATTTCTATCAGAGAGAAGCAGAGGTGGTTTAGATGGGGGTCAATTTTTTTTCTCTTAACAATAGTTATAATTTTGCTTTTTCACAAGAGTCGAAATGCAAATGAAGAGAAAAATATCCCACGTCATTGAATATTACTCATTCATCGTCTTTTGCAATGCTGGTAGCATTTTCATATACTGGATATTTCTCCTGGTCTCCTAGTCATCTTCACTGTAAATGTCTTCATTGCATTCTTCCTGCTGACCTTTCCTGCTAGGGATTGACCTTGAATTCTGTCCTCTAAGGCTTCCTCTCTGGAGGAAGGTATGGTCACCGTGCAGCAGGAACCACACAATTCACTGAAGACCAAGCTGATATCCTGGAGGTCTTCTTGGAAATGCAGGTGAAACCTGCTCAGAGCATGATATCTAGTAAGATCACATGATTCTCTTAGCTTCTAATTTGTCTGTTGTACTTGCTAGTTTTTTGTTGTTGTTTTTTGTTTTTATATAGGATGATAAAATCTTGAGAACTACTAAACTAGATTACATGACCTTTCAGATCAGAAGTTAAAAAAAAAATAGTATAGTCAACCTCCCTAGGGCCTTAGGGAAACAATGGGACCAATGCTTCAACTAGTTTTTCAACACAGCCTGTGTATTACCTGGCATCGTCCCATTCACATAGCCATTGACTGTGTACATTAAGGATGATGTCTGGTTCCAGCTTTTACTTTCATCAAACACAGCAAACATCAGTACATGTTGCTTCTCAAACATTTTCTGAGTTCCATCCTCGGTTAGGGTGCCTATGAAAAAAGACATAGTTTTAATAACATCCAAGTTAGAAGACTCTAGCTATTCCTAGATGGCAGTGTTTTAGATAAGCAGCCAATCACACCGATGTCTACTGTAAGACATTCTTATAAAAAATAGCATCTATCAGTAATAATGATTGAATGCTTATTAAAATCCTGATACCACCTTTTCCCTCTGACATCTGATAGCCTTGAGGAATGGGACTTTAAAGGTAAATTTGATCTGACACATAGAGAAAACATTTGATGACTGTCAAGACTTTAGTAAAGTAGCCATTTCTTCCAGTGTCAATAAGTCAATATATAGGTCCCATAGCTCATCTGGTAAAAGCATCACACTCTAAGTTTAATAGAGCCATCTTGCTAGTATCTGTAATGAGAAATAGAGAATTGGTTGAGAGGGTCAAGGTTAATCTATTCTCATGAGGGGAAAAAATGCAGCTGATAATAAAATGAAATAAGAGACTTTTATAAGTTGAAAATCTTTTTCAGTGTCATCACAGTATCTTCTGTATACCAGGCAATGAAAATATGTATTTGTGTAGTGAATAAATGAATTAGGAACGTTATGTAGGTTTGGTATGTGTATTTGGATAGACAGGTGGTGAATCCATCATATGGCTTCCCACAGTGAAATTCGTTGTGGTTGTTTATTTTAATAAAAGATGGGATAAATTCTTTGGGGTAAAATAATCCAAGCTTACTCCTTAAGAAGCCCAGCCAATGAAATTTCTTATAAAGTCAATTGAGTGTGTTTGAAATCTACCACCCAAAGTGTTCAGTTTGTTTACAAGAAAGAAACTTAGAGTTTTGTGTATTTATAGACCAAATTACCAACCCAAACCTCAGGTATATTATTCGAAATTCTTTCCAAGGACTCTCAGCAGAGTATGTAGGCTGCTGTATACTTTCAAAAAGACTTGGCCTTGAGGTAAATGTTACAGATCATATGGGCATGGCAGCAGAACATACTCTCAGACAAAGATTTACTTGGGAGAGACTCCCAGGACCAAGATGAAGGAAGGATTGAAGAAAGAGAAGATTCCACCCTTCAAATATCAGTGTCAAACAATGATCTGGTTTCTGCACCCTTCTCTTAATTTATGAAAAGATCGCAAGGTACTTTCAAACCTCATTTCATGACAGTGCTCCTTACCAGTCCAACATCTTTGTTGGCATTGAATTTTTTTTACCTTTCTTACAAATAAGCAGAGGTCCAATCAGTCCAGAGTTGAAGTCCTCCACCAGATTTACATAGGAGTAATAGATGTGTGTGAGGCATGGAGGGTCATCGTGGGTGGGCCCACTGTCCTCACTGATAATCCACTCATAGGTATATTCTTGGCCCGGAGCTACAGCATCATCCATCTTCTCCATGGGGAGTGTGTGGTCAGAGTAAGACGCACCTGGAAAAGTAAAAGCCATGAGAACATCTGAAGAGTTTCTGAGACTTTTTCACTACTCTTAAATCTGCAGGACCATAAGCTTTCAATGAAGATGTTTGTGCCTTTCTATAGTAAACCTTCATTATGTGGAAAGATTCACTTAGATCCACTTCTGTGTCTGTATAATTATGAAAACTCTGAGTCTATGGTGATCTAAGTGAATAAGAAATGTTACTATACATTATTTAAAGGTTAGCAAGTTAATTTTCCAGTGTGTCTAAATAATTATTGTTTAAATTTAATCAAAGAAGTAAGTAACCTTTGATCAGGAAATCATCAGAGAATATGAGGATGGGCTGTATCTTCTCTATGATACTTGACAAGACAGCCAACATTTTTAAAATCCTTAAATTTTTTATTGAAGTATAGTTGATTTATAATGCTATATTAGTTTCTGGTGAATAAAAAAATAATTCTGTTACATATGTATATCTTTTAAAATATTATTTTCCATTATAGTTTATTAAGGATATTAAAAATAGTTATCTGTGCTATACAGTAGGACCTTGTTGTCATAATAATTTTATATATAGTAGTTTGTATCTGCTAACCCCAAACTCCTAATTGATTGTTCTCCCACTCCCTTTCCCCTTTGGTTACCATAAGCTTGTTTTATATGTCTGTGAGGCTGTTTCTATTTTGTAAAAATGTTCATTTGCATCATATTTTAGATTTTCACCTAAAAGTGATATCATATTTGTCTTTCTCTGTTTGACTTACTTCACTTAGTATGATAATCTCTAGGTTCATCCATCTTTCTACTGATGACCTTATTTCATTCTTTTTTATGGCTGAGTAGTATTCCATATGCTACTTACTGGAGATCAGTGGAGAAATAACTCCAGAAAGAATAAAGGGATGGAGCCAAAGCAAAAACAATACCCAGCTGTGGATGTGACTGGTGATAGAAGCAAGGTCCGATGCTGTAAACAGCAATATTGCATAGGAACCTGGAATTTTAGCTCCATGAATCAAGGGAAATTGGAAGTGGTCAAACAGGAGATGTCAAGAGTGAATGTTGACATTCTGGGAATCAGCGAACTAAAATGGACTGGAATGGGTGCATTTAACTCAGATGACCATTGTATCTACTACTGTGGGCAGGAATCCCTTAGAAGAAATGGAGTAGCCATCATGATCAATAAGAGTCCAAAATGCAGTACTTGGATGCAATCTCAAAAATGACAGAATGATCTCTGTTCGTTTCCAAGGCAAACCATTCAATATCACAGTAATCCAAGTCTATGCCCCAACCAGTAATGCTGAAGAAGCTGAAGTTGAACAGTTCTATGAAGACCTACAAGACCTTTTAGAACTAACACCCAAAAGAGATGTCCTTTTCATTATAGGGGACTGGAATGCAAAAGTAGGAAGTTAAGAAACACCTGCGGTAACAGGCAAATTTGGCCTTGGAATACAGAATGAAGCAGGGCAAAGGCTAATAGAGTTTTGCCAAGAGAACGCACTGGTCATAGCAAACACCCTCTTCCAACAACACAAGAGAAGACTCTACACATGGACATCACCAGATGGTCAACACCGATATCAGATTGATTATATTCTTTGCAGCCAAAGATGGAGAAGCTCTATACAGTCAGCAAAAACAAGACCAGGAGCTGACTGTGGCTCAGATCATGAACTCCTTATTACCAAATTCAGACTGAAATTGAAGAAAGTAGGGAAAACCACTAGACCATGCAGGTATGACCTAAATCAAATCTCTTATGATTATACACTGGAAGTGAGAAATAGATTTAAGGGCCTAGATCTGATAGATAGAGTGCCTGATGAAATAGGGACGGAGGTTTGTGACATTGTACAGGAGACAGGGATCAAGACCAGCCCTGTGGAAAAGAAATGCAAAAAAACAAAATGGCTGTCTGGGGAGGCCTTACAAATAGCTGTGAAAATAAGAGAAGCAAAAAGCAAAGGAGAAAAGGAAAGATATAAGCATCTGAATGCAGAGTTCCAAAGAATAGCAAGCAGAGATAAGGCCTTCCTCAGCGATCAATGTAAAGAAATAGAGGAAAACAACAGAATGGGAAAGACTAGAGATCTCTTCAAGAAAATCAGAGATACCAAGGGAACATTTCATGCAAAGATGGGCTTGATAACGGACAGATATGATATGGACCTAACAGAAGCAGTAGATATTAAGAAGAGGTGGCAAGAATACACAGAAGAACTGTACAAAAAAGATCTTCATGACCCTGATAATCATGATGGTGTGATCACTCACCTAGAAACAGACATCCTGGAATGTGAAGTCAAGTGGGCCTTAGAAAGCATCACTACGAATAAAGCTAGTGGAGGTGATGGAATTCCAGTTGAGCTATTTCAAATCTTCAAAGATGATGCTGTGAAAGTGCTGCACTCAATATGCCAGCAAATTTGGAAAACTCAGCAGTGGCCACAGGACTGGAAAAGGTCAGTTTTCATTCTAATCCCAAAGAAAGGCAATGCCAAAGAATGCTCAAACTACCACACAATTGCACTCAGCTCACACGCTAGTAAAGTAATGCTCAAAATTCTCCAAGCCAGGCTTCAGCAATATGTGAACCATGAACTTCCAAATGTTCAAGCTGGTTTTAGAAAAGGCAGAGGAACCAGAGATCAAATTGCCAACATCTGCTGGATCATAGAAAAAGCAAGAGAGTTCCAAAAAAACATCTATTTCTGCTTTATTGACTCTGCCAAAGCCTTTGACTGTGTGGATCACAATAAACTGTGGAAAATTGTGAAAGAGATGGGAATACCAGACCACCTGACCTGCCTCTTGAGAAACCTTTATGCAGGTCAGGAAGCAACAGTTAGAACTGGACATGGAACAACAGACTGGTTCCAAATAGGAAAAGGAGTACGTCAAGGCTGTATATTGTCACCCTGCTTGTTTAACTTATATGCAGAGTACATCATGAGAAAAGCTGGGCTGGAAGAAGCACAAACTGGAATCAAGATTACTGTGATAAATATCAATAACCTCAGATATGCAGATGACACCACCCTTATGGCAGAAAGTAAAGAGGAACAAAAAAGCCTCTTGATGAAAGTGAAAGAGAAGAGTGAAAAAGTGGGCTTAAAGCTCAACATTCAGAAAACGAAGATCATGGCATCCAGTCCCATCACTTCATGGGAAATAGATGGGGAAACAGTGGAAACAGTGTCAGACTTTATTTTGGGGGGCTCCAAAATCACTGCAGATGGTGACTGCAGCCATGAAATTAAAAGATGCTTACTCCTTGGAAGGAAAGTTATGACCAACCTAGACAGCATAGTCAAAAGCAGAGACATTACTTTGCTAACAAAGGTCTGTCTAGTCAAGGCTATGGTTTTTCCAGTGGTCATGTATGGATATGAGAGTTGGACTGTGAAGAAAGCTGAGTGCTGAAGAATTGATGCTTTTGAACTGTGGTGTTGGAGAAGACTCTTGAGAGTCCCTTGGACTGCAAGGAGATCCAACCAGTCCATTCTAAAGGAGATCAGTCCTGGGTGTACTTTGGAAGGACTGATGCTAAAGCTGAAACTTCAATACTTTGGCCACCTCATGCGAAGAGTTGACTCATTGGAAAAGACTCAGATGCTGGGAGGGATTAGGGGCAGGAGGAGAAGGGGACGACAGAGGATCAGATGGCTGGATGGCATCACCAAGTCGATGGACATGAGTTTGGGTGAACTCCGGGAGTTGGTGATGGACAGGGAGGCCAGGTGTGCTGTGATTCATGGGGTTGCTAATAGTCAGACATGACTTAGTGACTGAACTGAGCTGAACTGAGTATTCCATTGTATGTATGTATAGATAGATAGATGTACATATACCACATCTTTATCCACTCTGTCAATGGACAGTTAGATTGCTTCCATGGCTTGGGTGTTGCAAATAGTGCCTCTATGAATATTAAGGTACACGTATCTTTTCAAATTAGAGTTTTATCTGGATGTATGTCCAAAATAGGATTGCTGTATCATATGGCAACTCTATTTTTAGTTTTCTGAGGAACCTCTGTTCTGTGTTTCATAGTGGCTGCACCAGTCTACACTTCCACCAACAGTGTAAGTGGGTTCCCTTT
This sequence comes from Bos taurus, assembly GCF_002263795.3. Lineage (NCBI taxonomy): Eukaryota > Metazoa > Chordata > Mammalia > Artiodactyla > Bovidae > Bos > Bos taurus. The sequence continues at coordinate 37,210,826 of NC_037343.1, forward strand.
TCTCTAAACCCTCTCTAGCATTTGTTAGTTATAAACTTTTTGATAATGGCCACTTTGACCTGAGTGAGGTGATAGCTCATTGTAGTTTTGATTTGCATTTCTCTGATAATTAGTGATGTTGAGCACCTTTTCATGTACCTGTTGGCCACTTGTACATTTTCTTTGGGAAACTGTCTGTTTAGGTCTGCCCATTTTTTGACTTTTTTTTTTTTTTGTCATTGAGTTGTATGAGCTGTCTATACATTTTGGAGATTGCATATATTTTTGCAAATATTTTCTCCCAGTCTATAAGTAAGAATATTCAGTCACCTGTTAGCATGGGTTCTAAGTACATTCACATCTACTTATATACTGTTTCACTCTGTTTCATGTCTTCTTTCCGATTGATGCCACTCTGAGCCCTTTATCACATCTCTACCATCTGATTATCGCAATTCTTTCCCCAGAGTCTCAGAGTCTAGCAGTCAAGTTGTTCTTGTGATTATGAAATGTATCTACCCTCTGAAGTTTACATGCTTTACTTCAGTCCTTTGTGTACCTAGAAGGCCCACCAGTTAAGACCTTCATGTGTTCAGCTTTCCATACTGGTGGGAGATGGGGGAGGATATAGAAATGGTCTTCCTTTTTGAAGAAAGGAAACTGTGATGCTCAAGAGTAAAAGCAGAGCAGAGGGTTGGGTGGCGTTTTCAGCAACAAAAGGAAGATGTGGCTAGAGATGGAGCAAGTGAGGACAGGAAGGGCAGAGGTCGATGTTCGACAGCAAGAGGGAAGAGCAGTTTCTTCTGAGGAATTCCTCATTTAATTAGGTAAGAGTTTCACATCATCGACTGGTACCAGAATTTCTCTTTGGGATTCAGTTATCTTTGTTTAGTAAAACAGTCAATAAATTCCTTAAGGTGGAAGGTAAGACCATTAGAGTATAAATATGAGTAGAAATTAAGGATCAGAGAAAAGGGCTAAAATGTTTAACATGATGGAGCAAAAGGCCAGTGGAAACTACTGTAACTGAAATGACTGGGAAAACAAATGGTTAATTTCTTTTCTTCCCCTCCCCCTTTCCTGTTCCTTTTCTTCTCCTCTTTATTCCTCCCCCCTTCTCTCTCTCCCTCACCCTTTCATCATCTTTACTGAGGTATAAATGACAAACAATGCAATTCACCAATTTTAAGTACAATATTTGCTAAATTTGGATAAATATGTACAGTTCTATAGTTACCATCACTATGGAGGTCCGGAACAATTCCATCACCCCAAGAAGTTTCCATGTACATTTGTAGTCAATACCTTCCCCTACTCTCTGCACACAGGCAACTGCTGATTTGCTTTCTGTCTCTATGTTTTGCTTTCCTGTGTTCTCATGTAAATGGAATGATGCATCCATTTTGTTTGATTTAATTAGTTACTGTGATATACTTTCCATCTTTTACTTTTTATCTATCTTTGTTTTCAAAGTGGATTTCTTGAGTTCAGCATCAAGTTGCGTGTTGCTTTCAATTCAGTCTTAAAAGCTACCTCTTAGTTGTAGTGTTCTTCCCATTTGCTTTTAATATAATTATTGATATGCTTAGGTTTAAATCTACCATCCTGCTATTGTTTTCTATTTGTCCATCTGGCTTTTGTTCATTATTTTCTGTTCTTTCCTACTTTCTTTTGGATTAATTGAGTGTTTTTAACATTTCCTTTTTACCTCCACTGTTGGCTTTTTAGCTTTACTTTATTCGCAGTGCCCTTCAGTTCACAGCATACAACTTATCATAGTCTACCTTCAAGTAATACTATAGCATTTTGCTTACATTACAAGAAACTTGCAATAGTATATTTCCATTTTTGTCCTCCCAGCCTTGTGCTGCTTGTCACCTCCATTTCACTTCTACATATATAATATACCCCATAATAAATTGTCATTATTCTTTGCTCAAATTTAGATAATCAATTATCATTTAAAAACAAGAAAAAATTTTCTCTATACTTATCCATTTCTGGAACTTTTATTCCTTCTTGTGGCTCCAAGAATCTCTCTGATATAACCTTTTTCTGACTAAAGCACTTCCTTTAACTTTTTTTTTCTCTGGTTTGCTAATGAGAAATTGTTTCTGCTTTCTTTGTCTAAAACAGTCTTTATGTTGCCTTCATTTTAAAGGATATTTTTACTTGGTATAGAACACCAAGTGGACAGACCATCCCCATCAGCCCTTATCCAGTACTTTAAAGATATCTCTGTCTTCCCTGGTGGCTCAGATGGTAAAGAATCTGCCTACAATGTGGGAGACCCCAGTTGGATGCCTGGGTTAGGAAGATCCCCTGAAGAAGGAAATGGCAACCCATTCCAGTATCCTTGCCAGGAAAACTCCATGGACAGAGGAGTCTGGCAGGCTACAGTCCATGGGGTTGCAGAGTCAGACATGACTGAGTGGCACACATACAACTATCTTCTGGCTTGCATTGTTTCTAATGATATGTGATACCATTCTATTTTTGTCCATCCATGACATTTTCCCTCTATTTTGAACATTTTTTCTTCATCACTGGTTTTCATTTGATTATGATATGCCTTGTGCTTTTATTTATATTTCTTCTTGCTTTTGTCAACCTCCCTGAATTTGTAAGATTATGGTTTTCATCACAGATAGTCAACACTGAAATCAGATTGATTATATTCTTTGCAGCCAAAGATGGAGAAGCTCTATACAGTCAGCAAAAACAAGACCAGGAGCTGACTGTGGCTCAGACCATGAACTCCTTATTGCCAAATTCAAACTTAAATTGAAGAAAGTAGGGAAAACCACTAGACCATTCAGGTATGACCTAAATCAAATCTCTTATGATTATGCAGTGGAAGTGAGAAATAGATTTAAGGGCCTAGATCTGATAGATAGAGTGCCTGATGAGCTATGGAATGAGGTTCGTGACATTGTACATAAGACAGGGATCAAGACCATCCCCATGGAAAAGAAATGCAAAAAAGCAAAATGGCTGTCTGGGGGGGCCTTACAAATAGCTGTGAAAAGAAGAGAAGCGAAAAACAAAGGAGAAAAGGAAAGATATAAACATCTAAATGCAGAGTTCCAAGGAATAGCAAGAAGAGATAAAAAAGCCTTCTTCAGTGATCAATGCAAAGAAATAGAGGAAAACAACAGGATGGGAAAGACTAGAGATCTCTTCAAGAAAATCAGAGATACCAAGGGAACATTTCATGCAAAGATGGGCTTGATAAAGGACAGAAATGGTATGGACCTAACAGAAGCAGAAGATATTAAGAAGAGGTGGCAAGAATACACAGAAGAACTGTACAAAAAAGATCTTCATGACCCTGATAATCATGATGGTGTGATCACTCACCTAGAAACAGACATCCTGGAATGTGAAGTCAAGTGGGCCTTAGAAAGCATCACTACGAATAAAGCTAGTGGAGGTGATGGAATTCCAGTTGAGCTATTTCAAATCTTCAAAGATGATGCTGTGAAAGTGCTGCACTCAATATGCCAGCAAATTTGGAAAACTCAGCAGTGGCCACAGGACTGGAAAAGGTCAGTTTTCATTCTAATCCCAAAGAAAGGCAATGCCAAAGAATGCTCAAACTACCACACAATTGCACTCAGCTCACACGCTAGTAAAGTAATGCTCAAAATTCTCCAAGCCAGGCTTCAGCAATATGTGAACCGTGAACTTCCTGATGTTCAAGCTGGTTTTAGGAAAGGCAGAGGAACCAGAGATCAAATTGCCAACATCCGCTGGATCATGGAAAAAGCAAGAGAGTTCCAGAAAAACATCTATTTCTGCTTTATTGACTATGCCAAAGCCTTTGACTGTGTGGATCACAATAAACTGTGGGAAATTCTGAAAGAGATGGGAATACCAGACCACTTGATCTGCCTCTTGAGAAACCTGTATCCAGGTCAGGAAGCAACAGTTAGAACTGGACATGGAACAACAGACTGGTTCCAAATAGGAAAAGGAGTTCGTCAAGGCTGTATATTGTCACCCTGTGTATTTAACTTACATGCAGAGTACATCATGAGAAACGCTGGGCTGGAAGAAACACAAGCTGGTATCAAGATTGCTGTGATAAATATCAATAACCTCAGATATGCAGATGACACCACCCTTATGGCAGAAAGTGAAGAGGAACTCAAAAGCCTCTTGATGAAAGTGAAAGTGGAGAGTGAAAAAGTGGGCTTAAAGCTCAACATTCAGAAAACGAAGATCATGGCATCCGGTCCCATCACTTCATGGGAAATAGATGGAGAAACAGTGGAAACAGTGTCAGACTTTATTTTGGGGGGCTCCAAAATCACTGCAGATGGTGACTGCAGCCATGAAATTAAAAGACGCTTACTCCTTGGAAGGAAAGTTATGACCAACCTAGACAGCATATTCAAAAGCAGAGACATTACTTTGCCAACAAAGGTTCGTCTAGTCAAGGCTATGGTTTTTCCTGTGGTCATGTATGGTTGTGAGAGTTGGACTGTGAAGAAGGCTGAGCGCCGAAGAATTAATGCTTTTAAACTGTGGTGTTGGAGAAGACTCTTGAGAGTCCCTTGGACTGTAAGGAGATCCCACCAGTCCATTCTGAAGGAGATCAGCCCTGGGATTTCTTTGGAAGGAATGATGCTAAAGCTGAAACTCCAGTACTTTGGCCACCTCATGAGAAGAGTTGACTCATTGGAAAAGACTCTGATGCTGGGAGGGATTGGGGGCAGGAGGAGAAGCAGACAACAGAGGATGAGATGGCTGGATGGCATCACTGACTCGATGGACGTGAGTCTGAGGAAATCTGGGAGTTGGTGATGGACAGGGAGGCCTGGCATGCTGCGATTCATGGGGTCGCAAAGAGTCGGACACGACTGAGCGGCTGATCTGATCTGATCTGATCTGAGGTTGGTCATAACTTTTCTTCCAAGGAGTTAACGTGTTTTAATTTCATGGCTGCAGTCACCATCTGCAGTGATTTTTGGAGCCCCCCAAAATAAAGTCTGTCACTGTTTCCATTGTTTACCCATCTATTTGCAATGAAGGGATGGGACTAGATGCCATGCTCTTAGCTTTCTGAAGGTTGAGCTTTAAGCCAACTTTTTCACTCTCCTCTTTCACTTTCATCAAGAGGCTCTTTAGTTCTTTGCTTTCTGCCATAAGGGTGGTGTCATCTGCATATCTGAGGTTATTGATATTTCTCCTGGCAATCTTGATTCCATCTTGTACTTCTTCCAGCCCAGTGTTTCTCATGATGTATTCTGCATATAAGTCAAATAAGCAGGGTGACAATATACAGCCTTGCCGTACTCCTTTTCCTATTTGGAACCAGTCTGTTGTTCCATGTCCAGTTCTAACTGTTGCTTCCTGACCTGGATACAGGTTTCTCAAGAGGCAGATCAAGTGGTCTGGTATTCCCATCTCTTGCAGAATTTTCCACAGTTTATTGTGATCCACACAGTCAAAGGCTTTGGCATAGTCAATAAAGCAGAAAAAGATGTTTTTCTGGAACTCTCTTGCTTTTTCGATAATCCAGTGGATGTTGGCAATTTGATCTCTGGTTCCTCTGCCTTTTCTAAAACCAGCTTGAACATCTGGAAGTTCAGGATTCCTGTACTGTTGAAGTCTGGCTTGGAGAATTTTGAGCATTACTTTACTAGCATGTGAAATGAGTGCAATTGTGCAGTAGTTTGGCATTGCCTTTCTTTGGGATTGGAATGAAAACTGACCTTTTCCAGTCCATTGTCCAATTTCTGTTCCCGCTGGTGATTCTACCCAATGCCCATTTATTAGGAAGTCTTTTTACTTTTGATAGTGGGAACATACACTATTCCTGATCCTGTGTGTGGTCTAGGGATTGTTCTGTTTTTTTCTCTTTAGTAATATTTTCCTTACCCTTAATATTTTCCTCTTGTGCATATTAGTATAATAGCTGAAGACTTGAGAGGACCGTTCACTGGATTCTCACGAGTACTTTCTCTGTGTCTACACCATTCTCTCTAGTACTCTGCACTACAAATCATAAGTTCCAATCACTATAGTCTAAATCAAGTAAAGTTTGTTTCTTCAATTCACAGAGAATGCTGGGCTCTATTTCATTTCACCCTCATTGTGCTATGCCCTGGAGACTGTCTCCAGGCAGAGGGCCCGTCTCATTCTCTTGTGGACCATTCTCTCACAGTGTCTCTTGTTCAATATCTGAAAACTGTTCTTTCATCTGTTTTGCCTACCTGTCTGTTAAGCAAAAGGATAAATCTGTTCCCTCGTGTCCAGGAACTGGAGTCTGAGATGCTGCATTTCTATAAGAAATATTTTATGTTATCTTAGTATCAGCTCCCCTTGTTTAACTGCACATCATCAGGAAAATATATTCCACTCAGAAACACTCGTGTGAATTGGCATGGTATCAGCATATATTTGGGCTCTCCAGATGGGTGTGGGAAACAGCATCTGCACTCATCAGCAGTGGGACATGCAGCTGCTGCAGGAGCATGTACTGCTGTACCACATGAGGTTCTAAGCATGGAAATCATAAGACAGAAGAGTTGAGTAGTTATATCTAGATTTACTGACCCGCTCTCCACAGGACACCATTCAGTGTATGAAAGACAATGCAACCAAATGAAATAATATTATAGTCACGATTTCATTTGCCTTAGAGATAAGAAATAAAGATATACTTTAATACCCTCAGAAGCCTCTAGTTTATTGTTGATGATTAAGCTTATGTCATAGGGGGAAAAAAAAAGACTAGTTGTGGATGGACCATAAAGTCTATTGAAGACAGGAAACTGAATCATTTACTCTAAGCTCAACACAAATCCAACTGTATCAACTCATTCCATCAAACTTTAAAGGGTTTTGTCTTACCCACAGGATAAAGACTAAATGTGTTGCTATGGCTGCTGAAATCATTCATCAGTTTACCCAGTCCGCCTATCCAGTATCATCTCCCTTTATACCTCTATGTTGTCCATATTTTATAATCCACAGCAATGTACTATCTCTAAAATATACTCCAAGTTTGCACTCTTCTCTGTGTCTCTCTACAGCCATCACTGTAGGACAAGTCTAGACTTGAGAACTAGCCTGTTAACTGGTCATTGGGATTCTGGCATAAGAGGAACCCCACAATCTATTTCCCAGCCTGTAGACAGAAGGATCCCTTAAAACCGCAGATCTTTCTTTGCCATGTTCCTGCTTAAAATCCTGACAGTGACCTCTTATTTCTCAAAATCCCTAACAGCAACCACAGGTCCATTTATCATCTAGCCCTTTTTTCTCTCCATTCTCAACATGTGTGACTTTTCTCCTTGTTCACTGTGTATCAGTCACACTTGGACCATGTGACTGGTCTTTTAGTTTCCCAGACATGCCAAATTGTGGCCAAGCTCAGGATCTTTGCAGATATTATTTCCTTTGCCTAGAATGTTCTTCCTCCCTTTCTTTCTTTGGGTAAATGTGTGCTCATCCTTCAGATGTCAGCTTAAATGTAAGCTTGCTTCTTCCTTGATTTCTGATTATACTGTGTCTTTTTTTTTCTTTTATAGCACTCATCACAATTTATAATTAAATATATGTATAATTATATGATTAATTTCTTTTCTTCCTGCTAGATAATAATTAACTGTACCATGCACATTTCTATCACTAGAATATGAACAATTCAAAGACAGGTGCTGGATTATACTTCTTTTAGTATCTCTGATGCTTTTACAGTACCTGGCATGGAGAAGGTGCTCAATGAACGTATTGAACTCTTAAGATTTAAGGTTCCTATGGGCTAGAAGCAAGATCATCAAGTCTAAGCTCATGTGTATATCTGTTAGAATTGCGTGGTGTTAAACCAAATCAGATATCAACTTTAACTATATGGAGATACTGTGTAAGAATCTGGATTGCTTGTTTGTGTTAAAGAATATACACTTCCTGGTAGCTCAGCTGGTAAAGAATCCACCTGCAGTGCAGAAGACCCCAGTTTGATTCATGGGTCAGGAAGATCCACTGGAGAAGGGATAGGATTCCCATTCCAGTATTCTTGGGCTTCCCTGGTGGCTCAGCCAGTAAAGAATCCACCTGCAATGTGGGAGACCTGAGTTTTATCCCTGGGTTGGGAAGATCCCTGGAGAAGGGATAACAACAACAAATAAAAGCTAGAGATCAAGGTGACACTGGACCAAATTTCTGCATAGAATTTGGCTGGATCTGAGTCCTGGCTGCCCCCTGCAGTTGGACACTGGCTATCTGATCACCAGTCTCTACTGGACTCAGATTTTCATTGAATTTCCTTCCTGGCTGCTGTTGGCATCTATGTTTGTGACCCTTGTGCTAGTGAAAAGCTTAACATAGGACTCTTGTATCTTCCCCGCCCCCACAGAGGATATCCTTTTGACACTGATAACCAATATTTAATAGGTTGAACTTACATTCTGTTGATAAAAAGGATGTGAGTGTTAAAATTATCAAGAGTTGAGAAATGTTAAAAGCTGAAATAGCTTCCTGTGAATAATCATATTATTCCAGCCTAAACCCAAAAGAAAAAAAGAGTTTATGGGGAAGAGTCTCTACTAATAAACACAATGAACTACCTCTGGAAAGTTGCAAAACAGCTTTGGTAACAGAGCACAACCAGGACTGATAAGGAGATTTGCCATCTCAGGTCAAACCTTGTCTATTGACCGGAATTTGCATGGCAAGTTGTTGACTGACGCTATGTTGAATCAAGCATGATGACCCTTATTCAATGCTTAATGCTTTGTGACTTCATGAGGTGAAAAAATGAAGTTTCTGGACATAATGCTTCCACTGTTCCAACTGTGATTCTACTGTATGAATTTCTCTAGTAGAAAATGGCATTCATAAGCTCTCAAAAGGATAAAATGTGATATTCTTTGTAGGGTGAGAGAGAACTTTTGAAGTTTTTCCTTCCTTTCTCTGGATAAACATATGTTCAAACTTCAGATATCAACCTATATTTCAGCTTATTCATTCCATGATATCTGATATATATAATTTCACAAATACTTAATTAAAATTGATGATACTATAATTAAAATACTTGTGAAATTATATGATTAATGGTATCATCTCCCTGCTAGGTTATGGAAGAAAATACATGAGTTTAGGAGCTACACTTGAAATTTCTTGGTTGCACCACTTGCTGTCTGAATTTGGGGAAATTGCAGCCTCAGTATTCTCATTCATAACTTAAGACAATGTAATCATTTTCTTGCAATGATAGTTCATTGTTTATGGGTTCTGAGGACTGAAAAATACATGCAAAATATCTGGCACTTAACCAGTGTTATGGCAACCTGTGCTAATATTTTCGTATTTTGGTTATGTCCTTTCTCAGCTGTTTTTTTTTTTTTTTAATTGGAGGATAACTGCTTTACAATATTGTGTTGGATGCTGCTGTATGTGAATCAGTCATAATTATACATATATGCTCTCCCTCTTGAGCCTCTCATCCCACTCCTAGGCATTTTTAAAATTGACATTGCCTCTTCCGTTTTTGAAGAAATGAACTTCATACTTCTGATACAATTTATCTTGTGTTCTTAAAGTCTCTTAATATATTAATCACAGCAAATTTAGTAAGTTTCAGAGCAAGCAGAAAATAACATGTAGTCGTTACTTTCTAATCTGGTCCTCAGTTTCTCAGTTTAGTTCAGTGATGATTGTTATCACAATCATCTATGTCCCAGGCTCTGGGTTAGGTGCCAGGGCACAAATATAAAGAAGATAGCTTGAGACCCTGAGGGAGCTCACAGCTTAGTTAATAGCAGACTACAAGCAAGTGCCCTGATTGTGTTGGATTTCATTTCTAGGTTTCTTCTAGGGCCACTTCAATGGAGAAGCCATGATCAGAACACCATGATCAGATCAGTTCATCTCTAATGAGACCAATCATATAATTATATAAGAATCACTGAAGAAGTTCCAACACATGCTAGATAGAGCAGTATAACTGATTATCCAACAATATCAAACTTAAAACTAACACAATATTGTAAAGTTTAAGAATAATATTAAATTAAAAAAAAGAAAAGAACAACAACAACAAAAAATGGTCAGGGTTTCATATCTAAGTTTATTTGAACACATGGTGGTTTTTAATGTCTGCCTTGTTGACCAGAGTAAATTACTGAAAATTTCAGATTCACTTGTTAGTTAAACACAGGATAAATTTCAAGTAACTAAATGAAAAATTACAAGGTGAAATATGGGCATCTTGAAACAAATCTGCATATAGGAATAGATCCTGTAATTAAACTGAGTGAGGATTACTAATGTGATAGTTTGGGGATAATTTTTCACTGCTTTAATTCTTTTCACTTTAAAGTATTTTATTTTACTTTTCATCTAGAATAAAACAAGCAAGTTGTATCTTTGATTTTTGTAAGGTATATAACATGACATATGAAATAGAAATGGCTATATAAAGGAAGCATTTATGAAATATATTTTTTGCAAATCTGACTTTGTAATCAAAACAAAAAGTTTAAAACTCTTAACCAAAAGGAGGAGAACTATCCAGCAAAGACTATTAGGCTAGAGGACAAAAAGTCCTTGTTCAGCTTCCTGCTAGAATAAATTCTTTACACAAGGGTGACCTTTTATTTTATAGTTCTCAATTCTGTTCATTTCCTGCTCTGTCTATAGTCAGCTTTGTGGTTACACTTGTCATGATGAACTAATTATTTGCCCAGAGATTCTCAGGGTTTTTTTTCCAAATGTAAAATAGTGCGTACAAGCTTTGGAAAAGTGAAGTTACATAAAGGGCCGCTTTGGTCACCCACTAAGGAGCTTTTCCTCTCCATTTAATAAACTCAGTGAACTGTCCGGTGTGCCCTTAAATATTCAGAACATTCTTTTAGAGACTATAACTTAGGCACTGAGCAAATTTGAGTGCTGATGTTGTGTAAAGAGCCTAGTTTCATTGCTCAGGGCCTGCAAGGCTTTTGAAGAAGAAAGACTTGCACACTTGTCACATTTTTTAGACTTATGAGAATTATTATCAATATATTAGCCCTTACAGTTTGTTTCAGATATTTACTATATACTCAAAGAAGCATCTGTAGGAGGCCAAAATATCCAGAGCAAAGTGGAAAATGTAATTGACTGCATGATGTCAAGCATTGGAATGTTTTGGAAAAATTGAGAGGACTAAGTTTTCACATAGAGAATTTGGCAACACTTAGATGCAAAGAACAATTTCTGGTGGAAAAGTTATTTACTTGCTTATGTATTATTTGGGGAATTAGCTTACCAGCAGATAGCTGAATATTATAGAACTCATTTTGTTGTGTAGTATTCACAGTGCAACTCCCACATTTAAATTGTGAGAATATAAGTCAAAGAATATAAGTCAAAGGCTTCCCTTGTGGCTCAGACGGTAAAGTGTCTGCCTACAGTGCGGGAGACCTGGGTTCGATCCCTGGGATGGGAAGTTCCCCTGGAGAAAGAAAGGGCAACCCACTCCAGTATTCTTGCCTGGAGAATCCCATGGACAGAGGAGGCTGGCAGGCTACAGTCCTTGGGGTTGCAGAGTCAGACACGACTGAGCGACTTCACTTTCACTTTCAAGTCAAAGAATAATATTAATATTCCCTCAGAAACAAATTGCTAAAGGGAACTGTCTGAAACAGCTTCAGAAATCTTACTGGACAACAAAATTTGCTCAAGCGTGTAGCACTGTGATCAAACGGTTCAGCACATACTAGCTACAGAGTTTCTGATATTTTAGCCTCAGATTGAAATTCTTTTAGTGATAAAAAGTTTAAAATCAGGTACAGTTGCAGATATTAATATTTTATTTACTGGTTTAAAAACATATTCCTATCAAATGCATTTCTAAAAGAAATGTTCTTGTAAGTATTTTTATAAATCACAATTTGTCCTGTCAAAAGAGCTGCCCATCCTTGCCCTACGTAACATTGTACACCTGTGGAGGGCGTGCAACTGGAAGTAAGTTGAAAACACCATGCTACAACTTGGCGTACAGTAACGTCTTTCCTGACCTGGACTCATATTTCCAGTCATCTCCTAACTAAAGCATAGTCTAGAATTTAAAAAAGCAACAAAGTTCCTGGACAACCAAAATAAATGTAACAAAATCCATGAATGAAAGCTCAGGGTCTTTATCTATGACAATACCATAGATAATGGGCTTCCCTTGTGGCTCAGCTGGTAAAGAATCCGCCTACAATGTGGGAGACCTGGGTTCGATCCCTGGGTTGGGAGGATCCCCTGGAGAAGGGAAAGGCTACCCACTCCAGTATTCTGGCCTGGAGAATTCCATGGACTGTACAGTCCATGGGGTGCCAAAGAGTCAGATACAACTGAGTGACTTTCATTCACCATAGACAACGTAGATCTTCATTTCGAGTCTGTTTACTCTTAGACTACACACAATTCTAACATTTGTGAATATTTGTAAAATCTCATAGTAGATTGTAAGTAATGGTTTAGGAAGGGATTAGAATTTTACTCCTCATCTTCTGTTTTTAAAAAGTCTGGGAAAGTATAACATTTAGAAAGAGTTCTATCCAAAGTGATTTTAAAAAGTATCTTAACACTTAAAGTAAACCTCAAACTATCTGGAAAATGTTATTACTCAAAACAATTCATTCAAAAAAAAAAAAAACAATTCATTCCTTATGTACTCTGGATAACTGAAGTTTTCTGTGCAATTTTAGTTCCTTTTGTCATCTGAATTCTATTGTAGAATTTTATTTCATTTGCGTAGAAATAAAATGATGAGCACTATGTGCCAAAAACTTGACATATACTGTGACTAATCCTTGCAATAACTTTAGTTGGGAGGAATTGCTACCTCATTTTATAGAAATAAAACTGAGGCTTAGCGATAAAGTCAATTGCCTAGTCAAATTTAGGGTTCAAATCCAGGGGTCATTCTGGCTCTAAAGCCAGAATTCTTTCCATGGCTATCTTTTTCTTCTAGCTGATGTCAGTAGGTCTCCAAATCTTTGGTGGGGCTCAAGGATTAATTTCCAGATAAAGAAGATTGCTGTCTAGGTTGGATCATTCACTGGTTAGCCCAAGCAGCCACAAAGACTGTTTGAGTCTTCTCTTAAGCCTTTATATTGTTTCAACCTCCCAACCATTCATCTCTCAAGTATCTACCTCTGAGATAAGGGAATCTGGATTCTCTTGTAGTTGACTCAGCATATGGTTAATTTATTTCCACTCCTGAAAAAATAGTACAAACCATAGAAGGAGGCTATAAGACATAGGGTAAGTGTCAGACATGAAAAAGGAGATGTTTTATTCTAACAGAGGACACAATAAAATGAATAGAAGGCTTGCCTTTTTATTTTTCACCACAAAGGACAGATCAATCTTTTAGTCTGTTCACTAGATTTGTATCTCATCTCCAAGATAAAATTGGACTTTGCCCATTAATCTGTGTTTACCTTTCTCAGATTCATGAAACCAGGGGCAATAACCAAGTGACCAATGGAAGTGGTGGGAACATTTTAAAACAACTGCTCATAAATTATTCTGGCAGGAGGGGAGTGCAGGGACAAGTAAACAGTAAAGGAAGAGGGATAATGTTGCAAGGTTCATTCTCTGTGCAAACAGCTTAAGTGGAGTACAAAGTCTGTAACACTTAACTCCTCCAACATCTGAAATAGAACCTGCCTGGAACCTTTTGGAGAAGGCAATGGCAACCCACTCCAGCACTCTTGCCTGGAAAATCCCATGGACAGAGGAGCCTGGTAGGCTGCAGTCCATGGGGTTGCTAAGAGTTGGATACGACTGAGCATCTTCACTTTCACTTTTCACTTTCATGCATTGGAGAAGGAAATGGCAACCCACTCCAGTGTTCTTGCCTGGAGAATCCCAGGGACGGGGGAGCCTGGTGGGCTGCCCTCTGTGGGGTCGCACAGAGTCGGACACAACTGAAGCGACTTAGCAGCAGTAGCAGCAGCAGGAACCTTTTGAGGGTTCTCCCCTTGTGCATGGCATTGCCGAATTCCTGATGCAGTCATCTGGAATACTTATAAGTAGTTGAAATTCTTCTTCACTATGTCATTATGCCATTACATGCTACCTCACCCAGAGTTTTGCAAAGTGGCAAGATGCCTGAAATTTCAGTTAATGCTTCATTGTTTTTCCTCAAGCCAAAGATGAAGTGATAATGCTAATGGTCCTGGGGAGGTTAGTTCATTGACATTATCAGTCATGAGTTGTCAGGATGAGTTTGATAGCAATTTACATAGGAAATAATAAATAAAAAGTCACTTTCTAATCCATATGTGCTGTGTGCTTAGTCACTCAGTCCTGTCTGACTCTTTGTGACCCCACAGACTGTAGCCTGCCCGGCTCCTCTGTCCATGGAGATTATCCAGGCAAGAATACTGGAGTGAATTTCCATGCCCTCTTCCAGAGGATCTTCCCAACCCAGGGATTGAACCCAGGTCTTGCACATTGCAGGCAGATTCTTTGCCATCTGAGTCACCAGGGAAGCCCAAGAATACTGGAGTTGGTAGCCTATCCCTTCTCCAGGGGATCTTTCTGACCCAGGGATCCAACCAGGTCCCCAGCATTGCGGGCAGATTCTTTACCCTCTGAGTCACCAGGGAAGCCCTCTAACCATATACTGTCAGGTAAATATTAAATTATTTGAACATATTTCAAATAACATTTTTAATCAAGATAAAATTGACATTATAACATTATAATTTAAAGACATTTTAATTGAATTACTTTTATCATCATAAAATTATCAAGTGCTTATTATTTGTTAATATTTATCAAGTGCTTATTTTATATACAGGGCTTCCCAGGTGGCCTGGAGAAGGAAATGGCAACCCACTCCAGTATTCTTGCCTGGAAAATCCCATAGATGGAGGACCCTGGCAACCTACAGTCCATGGGTTCTCAAAGAGCTGGATAGGACTGAGCAACTTCACTTTCTTTCACTTTCCCAGGTGACGCCAGTGGTAAAGAACCTGCGTGCCAATGTCCAGCCCCTGGGTGGGGAAGGTCCCCTGGAGGAGCGCATGGCAATCCACTCAGAATTCTTGCCTGGAGAATATGCAAGGCATTGTTCTGATATTTCTTGACCACAAACCTATATGAGATAGATATGATTACAATCCCCATTTTACAGATGAGAAAGACGAGGCACCAAGAGGTAGAGTTACTTGCCAAAAGTCACCCAGCTAATAAATGTCTGAGCCAAAATTTGTATGGGGTATCTAGTTCCAGACCTACATTGTAAACTACTCTCCTACTTAGTTCTTCTCTTCAAAGGTATAATGGCTGGCATACATGGGGAAAAGAATTGTGAATCATGAAAAGTTAAAATTTATTTTTAAATGGTGTTATACGAACATCTATTGTAGTATGGATAATTTTCTTAAATCAGTCGCTAACAGAACTCTACTCTGCTTATTGTGGTCTGAACATCAACGTAATGGAAATAACCAGAATAATATCAACAATAGGTACTTACCATTCTGTAGCTGATGTGGTCCCTTTAACCTCCACCATATCCATGATCTTCACCATCACTGTCACCATTTACTGGGGACTTACCAGGTTCCAGGGAACCATATTTAGTACATTACCTAAATGATCTCATTTGTTCCTCAAAGCTATCTTATGGAATAGGTATAACTATTCCAATTTTATAGATGAGAAAACTGAAGCTCAGAGATGCTATACTCATAGAATCAGAAATTGTAAAGCTGGAATTTGAACCTAAGTATGCTTTTAAAGTTTATGTTCTTAACCACTTCAGTATGTCCAAAATTTCAATACTACATCTATTACCATCATCACCACTGAATATCACTTATTAGATGCCACCTATGTGCCAGGGTAGCCCTGTGTTTGACTAGTCCTATGTCACTGTTTCAAACTATGGCTCATGGACCAAATCCAGTCAGCTGCCTGTTTTTTGTAAATAAAATTTTACTGGGACACAGCCATGAGCATCCATTTACATATTGTCTGTGGCTGCTTTTGTACTAAATGGTAGATTTGAGTATTTGCAAGATAGATTCTATGACTCTCAAAGCCCAAAGTATTTACTGGCTCTTCACAAAAAAGTTTTTGAACCCCTGCCTTAACCCATCTTGCAATATTATTATTCTCATTTTGCAGAGGAACATATTGGAGTTCATAAAGATTAGATAACCTGCCCATCCAACTATTCAAAAACAAGAACATAGCAAAAAAACTGAGGTCTAGATGACTCCAGAAGGTTTTCACTTTCTCCTCTGAAATCTACAAAGGCACAATTTTTATTATTACCAGTTATAGGAAAGGAGATTTCTCTTAACTTAATTAACAATATGGTTCAAAATGTTTGACACTGGTGGTAAAAGAGTTGTACATTTTCCCATGTCAGAGGGATATGATGTTAAATTCCTCTTACCTTCTGAGAATTTACTGTACTTAATTCCTTGAGCATGGATGCTTAAGGGCTTGTGTGCTTTATTCTTAAAGTGAACTTTCATGATGTCTCCAACTTCAGCATACAAAGTAGGCCCAAGAAGTCCTATGAAAACAAGGATTTTAAATATGTCTGTATTCAGGATTACTAAGACAGAGCTGCTCGGAGAAGGCAATGGCACCCCACTCCAGTACTCTTGCCTGAAAAATCCCATGGATGGAGGAGCCTGGTAGGCTGCAGTCCATGGGGTCACGAAGAGTCGGATACGACTGAGCGACTTCCCTTTCACTTTTCTCTTTCATGCATTGGAGAAGAAAATGGCAACCCACTCCAGTGTTCTTGCCTGGAGAATCCCGGGGACGGGGGAGCCTGGTGGGCTGCCATCTATGGGGTCGCACAGAGTCGGACATGACTGAAGCAACTTAGCAGCAGCAGCAGCAAGACAGAGCTGCTAAGCAAGAAAAACATGCAGAAAACCCCACAGGTGATTGCTGTCATTCCTCTCAGTCTTGAGGTTGATGAGCTTATCTTCAATCTAGAAGGCTTTCCCAGCTCATTACCTCTGTATTCCATGCAGGCAGATAAGGAAAGGAAGGTGGAAATACCTGGCTTGGGCCCAAAGCCAGTTAAGGAAATAGAAGAAATAGTTCTGATCATGTCCACCCCATTCTGATTCACTGTCATTCCTGGAGAGACTGCCATCTTGGGTCAAGAAAGGGTGAGGTGAGAGAAGGCGACTGGCTACTTCAGATCTCTCTGCGGTGGGAGACCTCAGAGACCTAAATGAAGTCAGGGAGCAGAACTGACCATTCTGTGGCCCTGAGGCAAGTTCAGAGTCCTGAGGCAGGAGTGATCTTGATGTATCCAAAGAACAGACCGTCAGTGTGGCCAGAGTGAGAAAAGTTAGGGTCACCCCCTATGGGCCATGGTAGGGACTTTGGATTTTCTTCTAAGTGAAATGGAAAATCACTGAGCTTTGTGCAGCAGAGAGACATGGTCTCATATGTTTTAAAGTTAATTCTACATGTACACACTGCTATATTTAAAATGGATAACCAACAAAGACCTACTGTATAGCACAGGCAACTCTGCTCAATATTATGTGGCAGCCTGGGTGGGAGGGGAGTTTGGGGGAGAACGAATACACATTTATGTACAGCTGAGTCCTTTTGCTGTCCACTTGAAACTATCGCAACATTGTTAATTCACTATACCCCAATACAAAATAAAAAGTTTTTTTTTTTTTTAAAGTTCATCCTAAAAAAAAAAATCACAAGAAAGATTTGTCCTAGCTGCTGGGTAGAAAATATTCTGTGTAGTGACAACAGCGGACACAGACCAGGTGGTATAGACTGGAGATAATGCTGTGTTGGGCCAGCATGTGCAGCAGTGAAGCAGGGAGAAGAGGTTAGACTCTGGGCATTTTGACAGTAGAGGCAGCACATTTGCTGAGGGGTTAGATGTAGCCATTGAGAGAGAGAAGGCAAGGGTGATCCTCAGGGTTTTGATCTAAACAACTGGATAAGTAATGTTAGCAGTTACTTTGATGGGGAGCACAGCAGGGACAGCAGATTGAGGTGCAGAAATCAACAGTGAGGCTTCACTTACTACATGCCAGGTGCTGTGCTAGGTCCTGGAGACACATGGATAAATAAGCGACTGTCCTTGTCCTTAAGGAGCTCACAGGCTCATTTGGAGATAGACATATGGTAGGAGCTACTGCTGAGATATGGGCAAAATGCTACAGGAGCAGAAAGGATGAAGGACCAACTCTGTCTGTGGAGTTAGGGCAAGAGTTGATATTTGACTCAGCTTTCTGAAGAATCATATGTTACAGTTTCCCAGAGTGTAATCCTTAGATGCTTCTGCATCAAGAATCAGTGACGGTTGAACTAAAAGGCAGATTTCTCAAGTAAGTACTCTCTCAGCCCCAGTGAACCTGAGTCTGTCTGGAGGTGGGGTCTGGGAATCTGCATTTTAGAGGTGTGCTCCTGAATGATTCTGATGTCCTTCAAAGCTTTAAGACTTGTTGCCAAAAGCCCTTTTTCAGACAGTTGACCATTCTCACTTCCAGGCCATCCATAAGCTCTCATGGGGTTGGCTTCTGCCCATTAGGAATCACAGGAGCAGGAGAAGGAAGTTACAGTAGTCATGGAATTCAACTAGCATTTGTTTGCCATGGAGATAATTGTAATTGTCCCTCTTGATATATTTGAGCACTCTAAGTCTTTACATTAAACCTTCCAGCATATCTTTAAGGTTGTTATTAAGATACTTATTTTACAGATGAAGAAACTGAACCTCAGAGAATTTAAATATCAAGCCCAATAGTATATAGCTAATTAGAGGCATAGCTATAATTTAACCTTAAATCTGTCTGACTCTAAATGCTAAGCTTTTAACCACCTCTTTTTATTGCACCTTGTAGTTATTCATTCTTTTAAGAAATATTGAGTGCTCACATTATCCTAGGTGTCAGAATTGGAATGGTGAGTAGAACAGATGTACCCCCTGCCTTCAAATAGAAGGCAAGACAGATTTTAACAAATGGTCACACAAATATTTAATTGCAAACTGTGGTTCATATTATGAAAGAAAAGAAAAGGATTCTCTGCAGGGCATTTGACAGGGGCTTCTAGGCAATTCTTAGAGGCAGGAAGGGGATCAGAGTTGGAAAATGCTTCCCTGAGGAAGTGAGGTATGAAGATATAAATGTTGTTACTTTCTCAAGGCCCTGTTTTCTGAAGACTGTTCTGTCTTACCCTTTCCTTGTGCTCTTTCTCATGCCCTTAAGACAGATATCTTGGTTGACACGTCAGCCTCGATAGGTGGTGTTCTGCACGCAGAACAAACTTTCTTATCTTCAAAGCCTTACTATATGACTCCCTTGTCCAAAAAGAGGACTTTATAAATATACACTCAGCATTTTTTCGGAGAATTGCTCTTTCATGAGCTGTCCCTACACTGTCTCTTATAATCCTGTGTGGTTGTGAAAATTAATTCAATATGACACCACCACAGTGAGACTTTAACTGAAGCCCAAAGGCAAGGCAAAGAGATGGACAAGAGCAGTCCAGGGAGTGGGACTAGCATGTACAAAGGCACTGAGGTGCCAGCACACTTGGCCTATTCAGAGAACTGGCAGATAGCTGTGGGAAGGCAGAGCTTTGGAGGTAAGAGAGAAAGGCAGAAAGTGAAGCCAAAGGCATGATCAGAGGTCTCATCACACAGGGCCTTGTAGACCTCTCAGAGTTTTGCCTCTTAACCTAATAGTATCTGGAAGCAGGGGTGCAACATGGACCAGTGACCAGCTGCATTTGTGAGAAACCAGAGTGAAGGCTGAGAGATGTTGGTAACTTAGTTCAAGGTTAGGACAATGTAGATGATAAGGAGAGAACATATTAGAGAGCTGTTTAGATCACACTGTCAGGACTTGATGGGTTGCATGTAGAGTAGGGGGTGAGGGAGGTCAAGTGGCCATGGATGGCTGCTGAGGTTCTGGTTTGGAGGGCTGGGTGGATGAGAGGGCCATTTCCTGAAATGGAGGACATTGTGGCAGAGTTTTGTTGTGGGGTGGTGTGTAGTAGGCAGGATAATGCCCTCCCACATCCTAATCCCTGGGACCTGTAAATATGCTATCTTATATGGCAGAATAGATTCTGTGGGTGTGATTAAGTTAAGGAAGTTGAGATGGGGAGCATTTCTTGGATTATCCAGGTGGGCTCAACGTAATCACAAAGGTCCTCAGAAAAGGGAAGCAGGAGTATCTGAGTTAGCAACTAGAAGATGCTACCTGCTGGCTTTGAAGAAGGAAGGGGCCATGAGCCCATGGATGCAGGTAGCTTCTATCAGTAGTAACAGGAAAAGGCAAGGAAATAATTCTCCCCAGAAGCCTCTGGAAGGAACAGAGTTCTTCAAACACCTTGATTTTAACTCAGTGAAACTCATTTGGACTTCTGGCCTCAAGAATTTTGAGATAACAAATTTGTGTTGTTTTAAACCACTAAGTTTGTGGTAATTTGTTACAGCAATGATAGGAAACTCATTTTCCCTTAGCAATGAGAGAATGTGATCTTTGAGACAGTCGTCCTATGTTTCCACCCACTGTTGTCTTATTCCACTCCCTGAGCTCCAAGTCCTAGAGTTTACACTGACCTTGTGAGAAGCTTTTTGTTTGAGTTTTTATGTTAGTTCTGCATAGGACCATGGAGTCCATAGAGCTGAATCCTCATCTGAGAGATGGTTACAAAGCCTGGGAAGCGGATGGAAAGAGTGGCGTGTCCAAGGTCAGTCAGTGATTGGGTGGCATTGCTGGGACTAGAACTCAGGTCTCTAGACTCTTGAACCAAAGGTTTCTTTTACCGCCTTCTGCAGGGCAGGGCAGCTCCCTCACTTTCCTGGAATAGTCCCCATGTCTGCACTGGTTTTCACTCCTGGCCATAGCTGACTCCACTGACTGACCCCTCTCTTCTGGCTGATACCCTCAGACCTAGCTCCCAACAGAAGCCCCCACTGGCTACTCCCACCTGCCCAGAATGCCCATAAGCCAAGTCAGGTGCTGACTGCTGTCACATGGCCCACTTCAATTTGTTACCATGGATGCCTTGCTCGGTTGATTTGTTTGTTGGCATCACATGGCTGCACATGCCTGATGCCCAGAATAAGTCTTCTAAGTAATTTAACCTCTTACTGCAATGAGTGGTTAGCAATATTTGTTTAGCCTCCCTATTTGCTTCTTCAGAATTAAAGCAAAACAAAGGGGTATTTTTACAAATGCAAACCAAATACCTTCATGCATGGAGGCAAACAGCAAACACGGCTGAATGTTGTTTGAGCTGCCATTTAGATCCTCCATAAGCCAGATGACCTAAGACCATTTCTGCCTTTTCTTTGGTGCCCAATGTCAAATTGGGGGAAAGAGTGGCCTGTCTTGAGATTGCAGGATGGTAGCACAGCCTGTACCCAATTTTATGCAGTTTTGGAATGAAAACTGCAGGAGGTAAGCTAACACAATCCTGTGCTCTCAGGTGAATAATGTGTTGCAGAACACAGGGAAGCCCATTGTTGCTGCTGCTGCTAAGTCACCTCAGTCGTGTCCGACTCTGTGCAACCCTATAGTTGGCAGCCCACCAGGCTCCCCTGTCCCTGGGATTCTCCAGGCAAGAACACTGGAGTGGGTTGCAATTTCCTTATCCAGAGGATCTTCCTGAACCAGGAATTGAACCTGGGTCTCCCGCAGGGTAGGCAGACGCTGTACCATCTGAGCATATGTGAATTATCATCTAGGGGACCTAACTGGAGGACGTCATCTCCTAATGGCCTTTATCAGTCCTGTGAACTATGTTACCATATTCACCACATTTGAGATCCCAGAAACCCATTCATCCTACTTTCCTTAACTGAAAAAGAGTTGAGGAAAAGAGAAGAAATTTTTCTTTAAAAATTATAGCTATTATGCATATCACACTAAATAAAAAAGAGATGGGAAGGATAGATGCAAAAAAAATCAGCCGTATACAGTCCCTTTAAACGAATTTCAGGACCCAGCAAATAATCATTTGCTAAAGTTCATTTGTGCTCGTTAAACTAGACCATAAGCTCCACGAAGGCAGGGGATGCATTTGTCTTGTCCACCATGACATCCATAGTGCCTATTTCAATGCCCAGCCCACAGTAGGTGCTCTTTAATAGTTTGCTAGATGAATGAATAAAAATTCAAACACCTAAAAGTTGTGTTTAGCTTTTTTAAATCAATATTAAAAACAGTTGTCTTCATAGGCATGTGACCCATGAAATTGCACAGGGCCCCATACTCAGGAGGGCCCCCAGCTTGGCTTAATGCTTTGTTGTCACTGTTTTGAAACTCTCAACACTATGAATAAGAGCCCTACAAATTATGTAGTCACACTGGTTAAAAACAACAAAGACACATTACTATAAAATATCCCTAAATGTATATTTTAGATATATGTGAATATCAAATTAGCCATAGAGTTTTATCTTTAAAATTTAAAAATATATTTCAGGCTTACCTGAAGTTCTGGATTGTGGTTTTTCTTTCTGAAAATATGCTTCATACTCCCTGTAGACAATTTTCTTAAAGGAGGTTTCAAAAGGTTTCGAACTGGAAATAAAATACATTTGAAAGGCTTATATGACATCTACTCACAGTACAACAAAATAGATCTCTCATGTCCTCAAACCTTTACTAGAAATAACAGTATTTTTAACTGCATTTCAGAAACCCCAGGTCTTATAAATATGAACGATAAGTGAAGTTAATAAAATAATTATTGATGTCTTCAAGAATATTCTATTGTGATAACCATTCTTCCACAAATTTAGCTTGCATTAACCAACCCTATTACTCATATCAAATTTCTAAAAAAGAACCCAAACTTTAGGCTTATATTTTAAATGATTAAAGATATGGCCAAATTCCTTATGAATAAATATGTGAGCTGCTTTTCAACTCATCATTCATATACAGTTTTAAGCTGCTGGTGTTAGTTGCTTAGTCATGTCTGACTCTTTGTGACCCCATGGACTGTAGCCCCAGAGAAGGCAATGGCACCCCACTCCAGTACTCTTGCCTAGAAAATCCCATGGATGGCAGAGCCTGGTAGGCTGCAGTCCATGGGGTCGCGAAGAGTCAGACGTGACTGAGCGACTTCACTTTCACTTTTCACTTTCCTGCATTGGAGAAGGAAATGGCAACCTACTCCAGTGTTCTTGCCTGGAGAATCCCAGGGACGGGGGAGCCTGGTGGGCTGCCGTCTCTAGGGTCACACAGAGTTGGACACGACTGAAGCGACTTAGCAGCAGCAGCAGCAGGACTGTAGCCCAGCAGGCTCCTCTGTCCATGGAATTCTCTAGACAAAAGTACTGGAGTGGTTTGCCATTTTCTTCTCCAGGATTCTTCTCAACCAGGGATTGAACCTGCACCTCCTGCATTGCAGGCAGATTGTGTACTGCCTGAGCCACCAGGGAAGCCCAAGCTGCTGGGGAACTGTCAAAAACTGTTGATTTAATGGACTCTTTCTTGCTCAGAAGTTGAAGATGGCTAATGGAGTCAAAGCCCTGGGATTCATATAGGAAACAAATGAATGACAAATCTAAGTTTAAGTAACTTGCCTGAGGAGAAACAGTTGATAATGGCAAAACCAAGATTCAAAAACTACTGTCCGGTCATCCTTGGTATCTGTGGGGGTTGGTTCCACAACACCCCTGTGCCAGCTCTAAACCCTTTGTAGGTATCAGTTTATTTAAAACTGCAGATGTTCAAGTCCCTTCTATAACAGTACAGTTAGCCGGCTGTATCTTCAGCTTTCATATCCACAGATGCACAGGGCCAATTGTTTCCATGGTTAAGAATTCAGAGAGGAAAGCAGGGAGAGTACTGGGATAATTTCCATCCTTTCCTTCTGTGTCTCTAAAGATGGGCACGCCATTCCCATCCTTGTCTTAAACTCAAAGTTAAAGGTAAAAGGAAAGATAATAGTAGTAGTGTTAGTTGCTCAGCCATCTCTGACTCTTTGCAACCCCATGGACTGCAGCTCACCAGGCTCCTCTGTCCATCTGATTCCCCAGTCAAGAATACTGGAGTGGATAGCTGTTGCCTGCTCCAGGGGATTTTTCCAACCCAGGGATCAAACCCAGATCTCCTGCATTGCAGGCAGATTCTTTACCATCTGAGCCACCAGGGGAGCCCAAAAGGAAAGATAATTGGGGACAATTTCTTACAGATGTGTAAACCAGTTGCCCATATTGGCTTTGATATGCTTCCTAATCCAGAGAGTGGCCCAGTATAATTAGGTCATAACAGAGAAAGATACTAACCACATTTGCTTTGATGTTTATGTAGCACAGAGGCTAAGAGAACTGGTTGTATGTACAGAGTGTCTGGATTTGAATCCTGTATCTACCCCTTGTTACCTATATAACCTTGAAAAGTTTATTTAATCCATTTTTGCCTCTGTTTCTGTAATTGTGAGCTGGGACCAACAGTAAAATTTCCTTCAAGGATTATTACAAATTTTAAATAAACTGATACCTACAAAGGGTTTAGAGCTGGCACATTGTAAATATTCAATGCATTTTAGCTAGTAATATCTTAAAAGTGTAATTAAAGTTGATTTTTCACTTTCAAGTTTTCCCAGCAAGCAGAAAAATCTGTAATTTTAGTAGTTCTCATAATTTTAAAATGTGGGGTACAAGAACTGTGTTAATATTTGAATGCAGAATTAAAAGAGGCACGCATAAGTATTTTTGGAAGGGCTAGCTATAGAAGGTGGTAGGTTCTCAGTCACTGGAAGCATTCAGGTAGAAACTAGACAATTATTTACTAATTGCTTTGGGTTCTTTGAGTTTGGGAAAAAGTAGGAAGTTAAAACAGGCAAGTTGAAAATTAATTAAATGACCTCTTAAGAGTTTATAGAGCCCAAGAACCCTAGGATTGTATATGTTAGTGTCCATAATGTGGAGGTCCTTTTTCTTGGAAGGGTGCAATTGAAACGTGTTTCCTGACCCTAACCATAGATCTCTAAATACAGGAGTACAGGTGACAGTATAAGATCTTTACTATGAAAAATCAGTCTTTTATGTAGAGTAATTTTAGTAGAGTTGTGCATCCTAATATGTTTCCCTGTGTATATTGTGTGTGCATACAGAGGTATATTTATTTTTAATTTGAACAACTGAATTGCTATTGGAAAATAATCAGACTGAGCAGAAAGTTAAAGATGAATTCAAACAATATGCATGATGAGTTTTCCATTTATGAGAATTCTTTAAAGATGATTTATTCATAATAAAATCATATAAGGCTTAAACCCTTGAGAGACCAATGTACATCTATTTTTTTCAATATCTGTTACTATATGCATGCAAGTGATTGAACATATTTCCTTAGGGAAATTTTCAAAAATATTCACTTTTGTTCCAGAGCAAGAATAAAAGATCTATTTCACCACTAAAAGGCACTGCCCTGACAATATTACATGAAATAAGGAAAGATCTTTGCTTGGTGCTAAAATACACTTTAGGAAAGGATGGATGTTGATTTCTTTATAGTGAGTATCATTAGCTCTCGATGTAGGACAATTTAAAACAAGTTCTTAGTTTAAGCAGCCAGATATACAGGTTTAATTTTTCACGTAGATGTACTAGACCAACACAATACTGTAAAGCAATTATCTTTCAATTAAAAATAAATAAATTTTTAAAAAAGAAGTACTAGAAAGAAATGACATGATTTGAGGTTTGAAAATAGCGACAGTTCATCTGGATTATCACTGTTTGGTTTTGACTCAATAATTGATACCAGAGGAGTAACTGTTCCCAGAATTCTGGAAACTCAATCACAGAGTGAGAGGATAGGATGACCAACTCACCATGTAAATCAGGGTGTTGCCCTATGTGATTCTGCCTTCAATATTCAACTTGTTATTCTCATTGTTAATTGCAGAAGAAAGAACTCCCAAGTATAAGCAAGCATAAGCATGACATAGGAAAGCCAACATCCAAGCTAGTGTTCTACCCATGAGCAGGAAAATAGATGTTGGAAAGACTGCTATTTCCTTTGGGGTTTTTGTTAGTATCGGCTCTCTAAGGGTGAGGGTGTGACCTAGATTATCACCTTGAAATACAATATTTTAAATGATTTTTTTAAAGAGGGACTTACTACTACAAGACCAAGCTGACACACCCTCCGAAATAATCCAGTTACAGAGAAGAGATTTTGAAAGGGTTAATGTTATGCACTAAAAGGCTTAAAACATCACAATACTTTCCTGGCAGATTGCTTTGGTTTCGAAATTGTAAAAGAGGAACACATCTTTCACAATCATTTAAACTGTGATGTTAAGTTAAAAAAAAATCTTAGTTACACTAAGAGGTTTACTATTCAGAGAAATACTGAGTAGAACCTGTGATTTGTTTAATTTCTGGGAAATCTTATTTCTAATCTTTCAGTTAGGAAAAGAGTTTGCAACTCAGATACAGTTTTATTATTTGACCCTTGTCTTAGTTACATAGGCCTTTTAATAGTGACTCTTATCAAAATAGCCAGAGTAGACCATATCCCAGGGACTGATAAAGAATGAGAGAAGAATGAGAGTCATGTGAAACAGGAAAAAAGATAAAAGAAAAACAATGTTGCATTTTTATGAATTGATGATTTGAAAGTCATTTATGAGAAGGTAACAAAAGTTTGGCAGTTGTTACTCAATAATCTGCTTATAATAAAGTTACAAGGTACACATCTTTAGTTTTAGAAGATGAAGCTAAGTGGATATAAAATAAATAGTATGTACCTAGAAGTTGTGTCTGACTCTTTGTGACCTGATGAACTATAGTCCACCAGGCTCCTCTGTCCATGGGATTTCCCAAGCAAGAATACTGGAGTGGGGTGCCATTTCCTTCTTCAGAGGATTTTCCTGACCCAGGGATTGAAACCAAGTCTCCTGCATTGCGCAAGATTCTTCACCATCTGAGCCACCAGGGAAGCCCTTCCTAAAAATACTAAACTACTAAATATCTGGAATAGGAGTTTGCAACAAGGGCTAACGAAGAGGTAGGTGCCTGGTGCTTTTGAATCAATCAATATATTAAACCAACAAGCAATGATACTAACAAAATTATATCAACAACAAACTCTTGAAAGCAGTATCTAGCCAAACAATATTTTCTGTAACCTTAGAATATTACACTGTATTATTAGAGGCAAAATAAGCATCCACCAATTTTATTCATTAAACCCTCCTATTAATTATATTTACCTATCTGAAGTTAAACACACACACACACACACACACACACACACACACACACACACAGAAATGGAATTGCAAAAGGAATGTTCTCTAAAAGAAATAGATTATTCTTCCCGGAGAAACCCATCCAGACACCCCACCTGCCTTACCTGAGGTGTGTGGACTCGGGGCGGTAGTTCCATCTGATGCTCTGAGCAGCTACGTAGAACTGCCTTAGCTTTGCTGCTTCAGCCCCTAGGTTCCCCCAGCCTGCCCAGCTGCTGCCTAGGACCACGAGGACCCAGAAGCCAGGGCAAGCGAGGAACATGGTTCCTTTCCTTCTCTTGCCTGCCGCCACCACCCCGGGGGTGGGTTAGGGCTGCCTCTGCGAGGCTGTCCGCAGGCCGGGCTGCAGTGAGCTCCCAGAGGCTGCGGGTGGCAGTGTCCTCCTCCTTGTCAACTCCCCCAGGCGCCGCTGATGGCTATAGCCCGGACTGTCCCCACCTCCTCAGACCTTTCTAGGCTGAGGGTTGGCTGGGTCACTGCCCCAGATGACGGAGGTATTAGGAAGAGCCAGCAAGTTAGTGACTGTTTTACCACGGGTGAAGGAAATGCGGTGATAGGAGGTTCTAGCGGCCAGGGCAGTACTCAGGGATTCATGAGAGGGGGTAAAACTGTCTCCCACACTTCCATCTGCTCAGCCCACTGCCCAGGAACCCCTCACTAGCCCCAGCCACCAAAAAAGCTGCCTGGGGCAGAGTTCACACTTGCCAGACCTTCTGCAGTTCCCATCGTGGTGGGACCCAAAATCCTTAACCACACCACTCTCCTTCTGATCTGAGGAAGAGGGCATTATGCCCTGTTGCTGGGCACAGAAATACTATATTTTCAGGTGGTGAGGAAGCAAGGGGGTGATCACATGAATGGGGCCTGATGGCCTGGCTCACTTTACTAACTTCTACCCATGTACAGTTCTGTCTTGACTCAATATTGTGTTAGTCTCAGCTGTACAGCAAAGTGATACATATATGGGTTTCCCAGGTGGTTCAGCGGTTGAGTCCGTCTGCCAATGCAGGAGACACAGGTTCAATCCCTGGGTGGGGAAGATCCCCTGGAGAAGGGAAATGGCAACCCACTCTAGTAGCTAATTTCCATGCCTGGAAAATTCCATAGACAGAGGAGCCTGGCAGGCTACAGTCCATAGGGTCACAAAGAGTCAGATACAAGTTAGTGACTAAACAACAGCATAAATGTATATAATCTTTTTTAGATTCTTTTCCATTATAGGTTGTTATAAACTGTTGAGTATGGCTCCCTGTGCTATACAGTAGGTCCTTGTTGTTTATCTATTTTATACAGAGTTAGTGTATATATTTTAATCCCAAATTCCTAATTTATCCCTCCCATCTCCCCCTTTGGTATTCATTAAGTTTGATTTCTGGGTCTGGGAGTCTGTTTCTGTTTTGTAAATAAGTTCCTTTGTGCCATTTTCTTTAAGATTCCGCATGTAAGTGATATTATCTGCCATCTGTCTTTATCTGTTGCACAGTTCTGTCTTGATAAGGGCCTGTGGCCACCTAAGGCAGAGACAAAAGAGAGGGCTTAAAGAGTTTCACTGGGAGAATCAGACCAGATCTCAATCCCACTTACTGGCTGTATTCTCTTGGATAAGTTACACAACCTCTCTGATCTCAGTTTTGACATCAGGAGAATAAGGATGATAATAATAATTTTCCCCAATAGGGTGGTTGGGAGGATAAAGGAACACTGTGTAGTTGATTACTATGATTATATCTTTTCTGTCCCCAGGGCTCCTTACGTATTTCAGAGGATCTGGCTGGTTCTCATGGCTTTAAGATATGATTTTGCTATGTATAGAGAATCTGAGAATTATCTTGTCTGAAGCATCATTATGATTTATCTTGGGCTCCCTGAATCTACTTGCCTCCAAGCTTCTGTCTATGACTTGTCTCAGGGGCTTCCCTGGTGGCTCAGTGGTAAAAAAAAAAATCTGCCTGTCAATGCAGGAGACATGGGTTCAATCCCTGGGTCAGGAAGATCCCCTGGAGAAGGAAATGGCAACCCACTCCAGTATTCTTGCCTGGAAAGTCCCATGGACAGAGGATTTGTTGCAACAGTTCTCAATAAATTGTAATCTAGCATCTCACATGGGATCTCCATGATGTCAGGCTCCTCAGCAACCTCTGTCTTTGCTTCTTGGCTGACATTATTTGATTTACTAAGAATGCCATTCTCTTACTCTTCACTGTCCACTCTGTAAATTCCAATCAGAGTCTCACCTATCTCCTTGATTCTGGGACAAACTGACTTTTCCATTTTATGAATTCCTACCACACTCTTCAAATAACATACTTATTACTCTTGGTCAGTTTGTATTGGTGTCTCTTGTGTCCCCAATTACATTATCAGCTATTGAAGAACAGGAACAGTGCCATTTCCTTTTTCATTTATAATATCAGTGCTTTACAAAGCTGGTAAGCCATCAGAATTCCATTGGGGGAGATTTTTACAAAATATAGATTCTGAATCAGGACACAGGGCTGACAATCATTCTCCTATAATACTGAGCCTAAGTAAGTGTTAGTCGCTCAGTTGTGGCTGACTCTGCCACCCCATGGACTGCAGTCCACCAGGCTCCTCTGTCCATGAGATTTTCCAGACAATGATACTGGAGTGGGTTGCCATTTCCTTCTCCAGGGATCTTCCCGACCCAGGGATCGGACCCAGGCCTCCTGCACTGCAGGCAGATTCTTTACCAACTGAGCTATAAGGGAAGCCCTAATACTGAGCCTAGTGATCAGCATAAACTGAGCAGTCAGAGGTGCTATGGGCACTTTCATGTGAGTGAAGCTTTTTATTTATTTATTTTATTTTATTTTTTAACTTTAAAATATTGTATTGGTTTTGCCATTTATCAACATGAATCCGCCACAGGTATACATGCATTCCCCATCCTGAACCCTCCTCCCTCCTCCCTCCCTATACCATCCCTCTGGGTCGTCCCAATGCACCAGCCCCAAGCATCCAGTATCGTGCATAGAACCTGGACTGGTGACTTGTTTCATATATGATATTATACATGTTTCAATGCCATTCTCCCAAATCGTCCCACCCTCTCCCTCTCCCACAGAGTCCAAAAGACTCTAGAACAGTGACACCTTTTAAAAGCAGTGTGTCCCTAAATCTCGAGGTTACTACCAAAATTCTTGCAAAACCTTGTAACCTTTAGTTAGACTGTTTCACCATTTTTATTTGCGTGTTTTATTTGCATTTTATTTGCATGTTTACCTAGTCCATGTGACATGTTCATTGCCTCGCTTTTCACAGAAAGGACAGCTCTATTGTTTGGCTCTGTATTTTTTGTATCAGTTTCAGATAAGTACTGTGTAACTTTTAATAACGTATTTATTAAATATGTGAATCAAATAAAACACATTCAGGCGATGAAGACTTTTCTGCTTCTCTAATTTTCTTCTTGTGTGTTTAGGGTGGTGGTAAGATACATATTTGCCGACTCTAGTCTCGAGTTTGTAATTGGGACAACCGTGATTGTATATTACATTAATGTCAACAAAGTGATGGATACAGACTTTATTCAGCAAAATATCAAACACTAGAACATGGCATTTAGGGAATCCTTTTAACTAGACATTCAAGGATTGGTCTCTGGGTCCTCTGGGGGAGAGTGACGGCGGAGGGACGGTCTACATGACGTGTACCTTCCTGTCTGGAGCACCAGTCTTCTGTGGCCTCTGCAGCCTCTGGTGCCATCCAGAGGCCTCTCTTGGAGCTTCAAGGAAGTCCAGAAGGCTTCACCAACAGCAAGCACTGAAGACCCAGGAAATCCTATAGAAATTCCCTCAAGTCAGAGACACCTCCTGCCTTCCAACAAAGTAGAGGAGAACCTCCTCCAGTCCCAAAATAAAGAGGCATTTTTATTTTTCCAGTCTGGTCTTCTGGTGAGTCAGATGCTCTGGACTCTAGCTAATTAGTACCGCAAGTGACAGCTAGGCCAAAGCCCACAGAACACAGCAGAAAGACTCAGTCCCAGCTTCTGAGGCTTGTGTTGGAGGAAGAGGAAATGGAGCAGGAAGGGGTGGTGGGTGGAGAATTGGGGCTTGTGGTCCAGTCCGTCTGCTCTGGTGCAGAACTAATCTAAAGGAAATTCCATGTCCTTTATTCACAAGTATTTACAGAAAATGGCAGCAAATACTCAACAGTTATAATCAAGTCTTTTCGGGAAAGCTGATGTTCAAAAATAGGATCCTGTGGGGATTGGACGAGGTCACCAAGACAAGGACAGGTCTCTGAAAATGACAGCGAGAATTAAAATTATTGTATTTTCCTGAAAAATATCAAAGAAAGCTCTCATCATATGTACCCTCTAAGGCTTTGTATAATCTTTTTCTAGATTCCAGATATTCTGTCATCTAGGCTATTTAGGAAACTTAACCACTCACTGAGCTTTTTGGAAGAAAGAAGGTATTATCATATATGGCATATATATTATATGATAATAT
This sequence comes from Bos taurus, assembly GCF_002263795.3. Lineage (NCBI taxonomy): Eukaryota > Metazoa > Chordata > Mammalia > Artiodactyla > Bovidae > Bos > Bos taurus. The sequence continues at coordinate 37,242,520 of NC_037343.1, forward strand.
AACATTATAATATATGATAATATCATATTATTTTTGATAATTATATGATAATATCATATTATTTTTGTTTTCCCAGCAGGTTGCATAGGGAACTGGCTCCATAAAGTTTGTAAAATTTTTCTAGTTGTCATGATTTCTGGTGATCAAGCAAGGCTACAGTATGAGTACCATCTAGCAGCCAGTAATGGGAATGTCATACATCCTGAAATAAGTTACATCTAATTAGAACACTTATATCCTGGAGTAAATGGAAATCCTCCTATATGCTCACCATCTATTGTACTCTTCTGCTGTGCCTGTCTCCCACTGCCAACACAATTTCCTGCATAGTTTGAACTCTAATATATGCTTAAAGCGTAACTCCTCATTATATAAAGAAAAGGCAAGCTTTATAGTCTTCTTTTTCCTACTGTCTGTTTCCTTCAAAAATATATCTGTAGGCAACTTACCTTAAGGGCTTGGGTCAAACGCAGCATTTGTAAAAACTCCGTATGTTCCTAGGTGGCTAAAGAACAGAAACACAAAGGTGAACTTGCCATATGATGCTTTGTCCTTGACCCCAGTCCTTCACAAAGTTCATCCAGAGACCATGAAATACCACCCAGCCCTGAAATTCTCTGACTTTAGAGGGAAAGAAGAGTAAAAATCAAAGAGATTTTCAAGATCCCAATCAACTGTTCTGGGTAATTTTCTTTGTGCTTCATACCCAAGTTATTGTTGATACTTTAGGTACTGAATACCTGCTCTGACCCCTGTTGTAGCCTCTTCCTGGTGAGAGGAAATCCTTTTAAAATTCTACCCTTAATACTTGATCATACGGCAATACTTTTCAAAGAATGGTAGTACTGCTCTCTATAGCAATTTTTAAAATTTTTCATAATGAGCAAGACTTATTATTGACATTTAGGCAGGGACTAAGGATGCTGGATGTCCTAAAATGCCCAAGGCACAAAAGAATTGTCTTATACACTCCACACAACTTTAGAAAAGCTACTCAACACTCCTGGAGGTGAAAAATCTCTGAGCCTAGAACTGAACAGCTTTACATATAAATGTTAAGTTTTTTGTGTGTATCTTTTAAAACACAATTACCATCTGAATTAAGAGAAGATAATAACAGGTTTTCCAACTCTTCGCCAGAATAATTCATCTTTTTAAAAAATCAGGTTGGTGTTGACAACACTTCGGATACTGTTTGACTCACTAATAGACTATTCCTGCCAGCTGACCTTTCTGACTGTTGCCTTCATCGTGATTCTACCTGAAGGTACAAGTATCTGATGGATGATGACCTCATAGCACTGCTAGTGTGGTGCCCCAGTTCCAGTGTGTTATTTCTATGTCACTTTCCCTTGTATCTTGTATTTCTCCCTTATATTATCATTAGGGCACTTAGTGATTTTTTAAAAATATTATGTATTGCTGGGACATATTACTGGTAAGTTTTGCTTCAGAATTAGTCTAGGGGACATTGCCAAAGACTGTTTCATAAAAGGCGTGTCTGTATAGTCATTCTGACATACTCATACAGTGAATTAATAATTCATAGAGTGAATTAAAAAGTCAAACTAGAAAAACTTAACCATAAAACATTTCCATCTTACCTTTGAGGGTTCAAGGGGCTTTTTCCATCATCTGAAATAAGCAAGAAGACACAGACAATTGGTTTAAAAGAAAAAAAATGAGATGAAGGGGAAAGGTCATCAGCGATAGGGTTATTGAGGTAAGTCAGCAGACTGATTTCCAGGCAGGCTTATTATAAGGGACTTAATGGGAACAATCCCTCCCTGAGAGGTGGGACCTGTTTTAGGCTAAATTAAACATTCAGCAGTATGCAACTCCAGAGTCCCTCATCTTTCTTCTCTTCTCTTTCTCTAACAACCTGTCCTACCTCTGGTCCCTGACTTCATCCCCTTGGCTACTCTTGGTGTCGTTGAGACCATCGGTTCTCAAAACCCATTTCTTTGGCACCTGAGACCCTCTGCATTTGCATTCTGTCCATACTCTCTTAATCATTATTTGGTGGTGGTTTAGTCATTAAGTTGTGTCCGACTCTTGCAACCCCATTTACTGTAGCCTGTTAGACTGGGGTTTTCCAGGCAAGAATACTGGAGTGGGTTGCTGTTTCTTTCTCCAAGGGATCTTCCTGACCCAGGAATCCAACCTGGGTCTCCTGCATTGCAGGCAGATTCTTTACCAACTGAGCTTGGGCAAGCTAATTGCATAAACAAACCCAAACATAACAGTGGGTGTTTTCCTTCCCTGATCATATACACTATCGGGGGCCTCCTGTCATAATCCAGACACTGAACTCTGATTGTGGACACTTTAAACATGGCAGCATGTCTGTCAATCATCCCATGGGTAGATACAAAGGGGAAAGCATCTCATGTCTGAATGCATTTAGAAAATATTAGGTGAAATGAAAAAGAACAAGTGTATTTATTACAGGGCATGATTGAGCTTTCGGTGTGATAATGAGGGTGCACTTTGAATTTGCAGGAGAGGGACATAGTATGCAGGCTTTTCCTAGTATTTGAACTTGGAATCCTAGAAAGTTTAAAATCAAAGTGGGACAGATCAGAACATTCCATCCTCACAAATGAATTTTTTATTATATAGATATTAGAGGATGGGTGGTGGCTGATCCCTCTCCATAGTTTAGAGGGTTCACTGGAAATATCTCAAAACTAAAGAAAGAATTTGGGGAAGATGCAGGAACAGGATTCTTACACGGTGATGGAGATTGGGATCAGGGTCTTAGGAGCTCTTGCCTCTGCCTTCTGGATTAGGTTAAGCAGGCACAGATGTTGCGTGGAGGGACTGGTTGTAGATTTTTGGTCTTTAAGCAGAGTTACTGTTTATCTGTTGTCCTATTCACTCACTCACAGGAGAGTATATGAAGGAACTTTGGAAAATCAGCCTAATGCAATGGTGGCTTTGTGAAAGGAGAGAGCATGAGAATAGGGAACAAGGGGTTCTTCTGAGCAGTGAAGAATAGGTGTTGAAATTTCAATTCCAGGAGAGTGCTGGCAAGTACTTTTAACATAGCCACTTTCTGTCCCTGGATTTGAGCATTCCTGACCCCTTTGATACCCCCAGTTTGATGAGGAAAGATGGGCAGCCTCATTAGCTTATTTGAAGAGGCTTGTTTATGTCAGAAAGAGACAAATACCATATTATATCACTTAAATGTGAAATCTAAAATATCGCACAAATGAACTTATCTACAAAACAGACTCACAGACATAGAAAACAGACTTGTGATTGCCAAGGGGGAGGATGGGAGGATAAGGGATGAACTGGGAATTTGGGGTTGGTAGCTGCCGACTATTACATATAAATGAAGAAACAATGTCCTACTGTATAGAATGGGGAACTGTATCCAGTCTCCTGGGATAAGCCATAATGGAAAAGGATATTTAAAAAAGAATGTATGTATGTGTAAAAATGAGTCACTTAGCTATATAGATTGGCACAATATTGTACATCAACTTAAAAAAAAGAAGAGGCTTCTCCACTTAGGGACAGGCTGAGCATCTCAGGCAGACAATGAAAGGATGTTTGAACTCTTAAGGGAGGGTTCTCTTTTTTTATTCCTAGGCTACAGCTATCTTTTGATGAACAATCCGAGAAACACAGTTTCCCTTATAGAAAATCTTCATCCATTTGGGTCACTTTCTTGCCTCAATCCTGAATTAGCTCTACAAGTTTTCATGAGCACATACACATCTCTTAGCTTTCATACCAAGTCATTACTAAAGCAGCAGCTCTTTTACACTTCCTGCTTTGTTTTTCACTTCCTCCACTAGCTTTTTTTTTTTTCCCAATTCAGGTGCAATAAACTCTTGAACATGGCATTTTCCCAGGTATTTTTCCCTTTTAGGTCTTGTCACATGCTATTATCTCTGCTGTAGCTCTATTTTGATTTTTTCCTTTGGCAAAATCCATCCCTCTTATTCTTCAAAGTTAAACTTAAAAGAGCCTTTTCTGCCCTATCAGTCTGGGTGGGACCCTTCTATTTTGTATTCCAGGAGTGGTCAGGTAGCATTTTGCCCTAATGCACTTGATACACTTCAGTATTAGCATTGATTTAACTTGAAGTCGCCTACTGAATTATACATTCCTTACTATCAAGGACCATCATTCTGGGTTACACTACCTAATCAATTGACCAATAAATGGCTATTGTGTGAAAGAATGAATGAATGAAGTATAACTCCTTTCTAGTTAGTTTTGGCAATAACCAAGGTTACCTGGACCAGAAGCCCCCAAGTGTCAGTATGCACACTGGCCTCATAAAATCTTAGTAGGTGGAGTTGGGGTGGGGAGGAACTTGTGAAAATTTCAGATTTCCAGGCCCATGTCCAGATTTCCATTATATGAGGATCTGTGTTTTATTTTTTCCCCCTAAATTTGACTCTGATGGGAGTTGGTTCTCAGGACCACTTAACTTGGCTTTATTTTCTTTTAATGCAAATGTTTTCAGACATGAACTACTGAAGTTGTGGTTTCACTGCCTTGCCCCAAATCACATGAAAGAAGAAAATAAGGAGAATACCGTTTCCAATTTACCTTTTTGTCTGCAACGCCTTCTTAGCAGAGCCAGGAGAATTGAACCCGTCACTAAGCCTGTTGTACCAGCTGCTGCTCCACCAACATAAGTCAGGGTTTCCTGGATAGTCAGTGGCCCTGCTGTAAAACAAAAACACACACGTGTGAGACGTAAGAAGTGTTTCGTGCAGAAGACCATCATTCCCCCAGAAGGGCCCCAACAACGCTAAGGTGTGAGATCAAATAAGTCCTCCAAGGTCCTGGCAGTGCTAACAACCCAGCACAAAAAGCCTGGAAGTTGCAAATCACTGCAACAGAATGGGACACAAGCAGGACTTGATTTTCTTCCTAATGCTTAAATATCAAACATAATTTCTAAGGAGTCAAGGTACAGACTCAATAAATGGAATTAGATGATTAAATGGCAGTTTGGACAAACACAATAAACTGGGTAATTTGAGGGGGAAGGTAATTGAAGATTCATTTTTATGACAAAGAGTAGTTACAACAAGCCACTAGAGGGGAAAAAACATGGAAGGGGATGAAATAAACCTTACAAGCAGAGCTTGATTAAGGAAGACATAGGGTATTATTTGGGGGAGGTATATGGTAAACAAAGGTCTGCTGAGATAATGAATTAGGATTCTTCATTAAATAACCTTCTGTTTAAAACATCTTGAAACTTCAAGATATATTAGGTTGGCCAAGAAGTTCATTTGGGTATTTCTGTAAGATCTTATGGAAAAACCCAGCTGGACTTGTTGGCCAATCCAATACTATACAAAGATTATAAGGAAATGAGAGGATTCATTTCACAAATTGGAGCTTTGAAAACGTAGTGGTGATTGTTTACACAGAGTCACGAAATTTGATTCCCACTGCGCTGCATAAGATTCAGAGATTCTGTTTGATTCATTGTGAAACAATTCTTAAACTCAGGGGAAACCCAGTGATAGAAAATGAGACCACTGTTAAGAAACACACAGAGGAGAAAAACTGATTTCATTATTTTCCATATCAAAGTGACTTCCTAACCTGTATGAGACACATACCTTGACAGGTTGGCATGGTCGTTGACCACTGACCATTCTCTTGGCATACTGTTCTTTCTGAGCCATTAAGTAATTGACCCTCTGGGCAATGGAAGCTGCAGGTTGATCCATAGCTGAAATTTCCCCAAGGGTTGGAGCAGTTCATCACTATTGGCTCAGTAACAGGTAGCTTGGCGCATTTGACAGCTGCAGAAGAAAAAAGAATGTAGGAAAAGCGAACATACAGAAAGCACATAAAAGATTATGGTTTCATATGAAACATAGCTAGGGTTGCCAGTAGATGTGGTGGAATACAAAAGATCAGAAAGGACATGAGCTATTTTTGATATTCCCACAAGTTCTTCCAACATCAAATGTACTGAGATATACACTCAAAGAAGGATAGCCGAAGAACTAAGGAGGGCTGAAAGTGGCGATTCAGTAAATAAACTTCCAGTGGATTGATCAGTCTTGCCCACAAAAATACTATTTACAGAATTTTGCTTCTCAAAAATATTGTTGTCCTAAATATTATTATTACTACCACTGGCAATTAACTGCCATGTCAGCACATGTTTCTTGAGATAACAATTGTTCAGCATACCTGGCCTCTGAAAGTTTGAAAGAAGTAGAGACCACCATTCTCTTTAAACTGTTTTTCAGGGCATTTCAGGATATTCTCCCAGATTTGTGTACAGAAAACGAAATTTAACTCAAATTTAACTCAACTCAGGAGACTGAATTTAACAAATATTGTTGGGCAATACTGACATTTGCAAAACACTGTTCTGTGCTTCATAGGGAATACAATGATGGAAGAGGCACACTGCTTCATGCATAGGGTATAGGTCTTCAAGAGGTAACATTCATAATTTATCTTTTTAATTGGGTTCCAGTTATGAAATATGCAATGTTTACAAGGCCACATCATTAATAGAATTGTACCTTGTAACTCACAATTCATATAGCTGGTTTCATGTTCAGCATGCTTGTGGCTCTAACACATTTTGTCATTTCCATGTGTTTCCTCCTTTAGGAGTACCAGGGCATTAGCTTGCGATGTAAGGAAGGGGAAACATGATATGCCTGTTGCTCATTACTTCTAATTGGGATTGCTGTGGGTTTCATGGAGGAGCTGACCCTTGAAGTGGTCACTGGCATTGGGTAGGATTTCGACAGGCATGGACAATGCCTAGCATGCTAGGAGACAGCATCGGCGCTGCCTGCTGTTTCGCCTCACCTCTGCACGTGGGAGCTGCTGCCGTCCATTGTCTGGAAGGTCTGCACTGGAGAGCACTATCTCCCAGGAGTGTGAATCCAGCTTTGCATCCAAAGTGGCAAGTGGTATTCAAACCAAAGTTCCTCACATGGTGCTGACAGGACATCGTTCCCTGCTTCGGAGCGATGAGGGTTGGGCATTGCACCCCTGGAGCAGGAGCTGATACTGTGTCCACTGTGAAAAGAAAATGTTTCAATTTACAGAGCTCCCAACTAAGAGGAGCACAACAGAGTTAAGACTGACATACAGTAACTGTCTTCTGGTCCTTTCATAATCAGGGAGGTTCTAGCAATAGCTCCTTAAGGAAGTTAAGGAAAACTATTAAAATCAGGTATGGAAAACCAGGGGCTTCCCTGGTGGCTCAGCGGTAAAGAATCTGCCTGCAATGCAGGAGATACGGGTTCATCCCTGGTGTGGGAAGATCCCCTGGAGAACGAAATGGCATCCACTCCAGTATTCTTGCATGCAAATTCCCATGAACAGAGGAACCTGGCAGGCTACAATCCATGAGGTCACAAAAGAGTCAGACACAACCTAGCAACTAAACCATCCACCACCATAGAAAACCAGATGAAAACAATTATCTAAAATTATCCTTGAAGAGATGATTACCCTGGCCAGAAGAAGAATTTGGGGAGAGGATGTCAATGTTACTTATAATAAGAAGAAAACAAAACCAAAAAAAAAAAAAAAAAAACCAGAATAATGGGTGTAGAAATATGAAAATTCAGCAAAATATGCATAGACCAATTGCTTGCCCATTGCTGCTCTATTGGGAGGTGTTCATTATCTTCAGGCCAAAGGTCAACATGAAATGTGAGGTGAGGAAGATGCCACTGGCTCTGTCATTAACTTGCCACATGGCAGAGAGATGACAACTGACCTCTCCCCACTTCAGTTCCTTGATTTGAAACATTTGACCAGTAACTCCACCCCTAGTGTTCAGCTGGTGATGAAGAAATGGAAACCATTCAATGGACCCAACAAAGCTCTTTGAGAAAAAGAGGCCAAAATTATGAAAGAAAATTTGTGCTTAAAAATTAGTATATCTTTTATTCACAAATATGAAAAAATCCTGCCTCTCCTTATATGTCTTTTAAATCCATAGGCTATGTTTCCTGTATCCCAATAGATAACCCACTTCATGACAGAAGTGAACCTTTCACAATCATAATAATATTATGTGTACCTGTCACATAGTAAGAGTGTTTGTAAGTATTTGTTATTTTTGTTGAGAAAATTTCTAGAAGAAGAGCTGTCTTGCAAGGATACAAGACATGTATCTTTTACATTTGCAGGTTGGTGGGGGTGCTATCCATCTCCCGGAAGGTGTGCACTCAACATGGTTGGACCCCTCCAGCTTCAAGCCCTTGTTACAGGAGAAATGGCAGATTGAGCCAACAATGAATTCTCCATGAGTGTCAGGACAGTCCAGGCTTCCCTGCTCGGGGGCAGATAGTTCTGGACACTTGATGGCTAGAGAACCAAATCAAGAATGTCACAATCTCCAAATTGATCTGGAAACCCTGTTTTGCACCAAATTAATTCATTCACGTTTTCAACAAATTGCACTACCACTGTCTCCAGTGTTTTGCTAGGTAGCAGACATTTCACAACAAACACAAGTCATGAAGTGCAGAGGGCAGGGGAAAGGATGGTGGGTTTGCAAAGAGGAGTATAGGGAGAAATTCTGAAAATGAAGGAGTCAAGGGTTTAAGCAGTCAGACTCAAGAATTCACCATTTCATCCTCTTTTCTCTAAACTTTTTGCTTCAGAGACTTCGTGGCCTCCCTGACTCTCACCATCCTCTTTGTATAAGGGCAGCCCAAGGTTTCATTTCTGTCCTTCCTTCTGCCTGAAACTCCTTCCGGTTAGATATCCTGCTATCTCCACAAATTCAGCACATCTACACCTGCAATGATCATGTTATGTCCTAAACTACTATTCCTTCCATTTGGATCCCCAGGCCTTCTTTTTTTAGAAAACCACAGTTTCATAGCACAGGTAAGTGCAAAACCTCCTGGTCAAGCTAGGATATTCCCCGGGAATTCCCTTAACTGACCTCATGTGTTCTTGCCTCTGGGCCTTGACTCCAACTACCCTAAATTTCTTTCCATTTTCATTGAATAAAATCCCAGCCATCCTCTGGGATCCAATCAGACAACAGCCTTTCCAAAGCCTCTTCTGATCACTGCAACTTGAAGTCTTCTCCTCTAAACACATTAGTGTTTTTGTTTGAACTCTCATGCTATCATATCACATGTCAACTCTTCCCTCGTCTCCTGGATGGAAAGCTCCTAAACCTGAGAATCATAAATCTCTGTGTCTCCCACAATCACACTGCAGGATCTCAAGAGGTGGTATTCAACAACCATATGCCAAGTGTATGAGTAAAGGAATTCACTATTTCCCTCAAAAACTATTTTTATAAATTTATTGAAGTTACGTATTTATCTTAGGATCATGTCTTTCTCTCAGTGACATTCTCTGACATGAGACTATTATTTATCTACAAATATTGGGTTATTGGAGCTTTCCTGGTAGCTCAGCTGGTAAAGAATCTGCCTGCGATGCACCCCGGCTTGATTCCTGAGTAGGGAAGATCCCCTAGAGAAGGGATAGGCTACCCACTCCAGTATTCTTGGGCTTCCCTGGTGGCTCAACTGGAAAAATATCCACCTGCAATGCCAGAGGCCTGGGTTCAATCCCTGGGTTGGGAAGATCCCCTGGAGAAGGAAACGGCTACCCACTCCAATATTCTGACCTGGAGAATTCCGTGGACTGTAGAGTCCATGGGGTCGCAAAGAGTTGAACATGACTGAGTGACTTTCACTCATGTTGGGTTATTCCAAACTAAGTGACTGTTCTTTCTTTAAATCCAAGGCTATCTGAATGCAATGCCTTGGTCAGATAAAGCTCATTTTGCTTAGCTGTTTTGCTTTTTTAAAAAAAGCCTCTCGAAGCCCTGTGCAACACCTCATGGAAAAGTATTGGTTTTTTCATGCTGGCCCACATTTTTTTGGAGTGGGCTGTTCACTGAAGGACTGTGGATCCTGATTGTGTGAAACCATTCAGATAGCCAAAGTAACATACTTAATTTCAGTTTAGAACTATGAAATTGTTGAGTAATTAATGAATCCATGCCTGGCAGATCAATTCTGTTTATCAAACATTTATTATCTATTGGTATAAGTCATAGAGTTTAAATCATTTATGAACATTTTTCCTCAAATAGCTTTTTCATAATCTCCCAGAAAATACATAATGTCAGCTATACCCCAGGAAACAGTGCCTAACGCAGAGTAGAGGGGTCTAAAAATATTTGTCAAAAGAATGAACGTTAGTAAGCACAATTTAATTTGGATGCATTCTGACAAGTGTTTTTACATGATATGAAAAGAAACAAGAGGAGTTCCTGTTTTTAAAAATTGATTTAAGTGACCCCTAGCATACAAAGAGAATTCCACAGCATTAAATCTACTTGGGGGATATGCTTTGGTCTCAGTTCTATGAGTCTTTTTCTGCCAAGGTTATAAACACAGCCTTTTGTGTCTAGGAAAGTTTCTGAACCCTCTTCTGTAAACATAAACCTTGTCAAATCAAAGGCCCCTAAGAAGGATTTGACTAACTTGCACAAGGAAGCCTGTTTTCCGGTCTGAGGGGCAGACTTGATGAGGTATGTGGAAGCCCATTCCAGATCTGGCAAGTGGTGGGCACTCAGCAATGGGGGCTGAATTAAATTTAGGAAGTTGGTGGAGTGAGGGGGCCTAGTGCAGAGGTAGAGGATGAGATTTTTACCAAGAGATGACCTCTCTGGGTAACAACAAAAGGTAGTCATATTCTTGAGCCTACTCTAAAACTTTATTAAAAACTGACTTATTACAAGAAGAATAGGAAATGGATAAGGGCTGGTTTTATTACCATATTTAATGCTCTATTTTCATGGACTTCAAAGCAATGCTGTCTATTGAAACGGTCTTCATTGATGTTTTCTTTGATTGGTGATGTAGGGGAACATGATGGCATGTGAATTCATGAATTAGTGGGTTCACAGACATGCTGTCATCAACTGATAAAATATTGCTTTATATTATTTTAATTTTAATGAATTCTTTGTCTCTGTGTATTATTTTTTTTTTTTTTAGCTTGAGTCAAATGTGGTTTTGTCATGAAATTTTTGGAAAGAAAAAATAGTGTACATAATAAATTTCATTGAGTTGGTGGTTCTAAACTCAAACTTTGAAAATAAAGACTGGCAATCTTCACGGAGTCAGATAAAGGTTGGAGGAGTGGAGAAATGAAACAGAGACATGAGCCAGGCCAGAGCTTAGAGGGCACCAGTCTACTGTATTTTAGATCTTGGATGAGCTGGGGTGTGGCAGAAGCACAGAGCTAGGATTGGGACTCAAAACCAGGACCCATACCTCCCCATCAAGGTGAGGTTGGTCATTAGGTGTCAGGTCCAGCAGTTGAACAGGGTCTCCAGAGAGTCAATGACAACGTGATTGAGGGAACAGTCATCGTATCAGGATAGTGGCCCAACAGCCAGGAATGTCGGGGACAGAGCAACCAGATGGGAGCAACTCAATACCGCTTATGCTCAGGGAAAAGAATTCAGGTCCTAAAGGCAAGGGGGAAGATTAGGAAATGCAGGTGGAGCTCAAGTCCTAGAGGGCCCAGGAAACTGGCATTCTAACAGAAAGGGAAACATCTGTGGACTTACTCAGAAAAATGGAGCCCCACTTTGCACCGTGAAACAAGAGACTGTGCTCCACTTGCCACATCGCCCCTGTGTACTTGGTAGCCCTCAGTCCCCTCTGATAGAGTCCAGGACTCTGCAGAGTACCATGTGAGAATCAGAGTTCACTGCTGAAAGTTTCAAAATTCATGGACTCAGGCATATGGGAAAAGAAGAGGAACTCTCTGCCTAAATCTAGAGCCTAAATTTGGAGAATGAGATAGAAACACAGGTCCAAAGCCAGAGCTAACTATCAGGTTCAGACCAGGTCGGCAGTTCCAAAGCCCATAGCTCACGAAAGCTGCTGCCCACGGTCAAGTTTGGTTTTAGACACTGGGCAGGGCCAGGCCTGAAATGCCACCTCTTGTGGAGAAAAGGAGGTGGAAAAGAGTCAGGAGGAATGGGGGCTTCAGAGATTACAGATTTAACAACCATGTTGATTGCAGTGTATGATTTAAAACTTTCATGAGAAAAACAAAAACAAAAAACTTCAGTGAGGTATTTCTTATATCTCAGGGTTTGTTTTTTTTTTAAATTTTTTAGCCTTAAAACAGAATGTGGAAAAATAGAACTCGTGATAAATGCCTATGGAATAAACAAATGAGTGATTGAAAAATCTGTGATGAAGCACAAGCCCTGAAGATATCAGCTATCAAAGTCCTAGATTTCTTGGATGGCTTGTAGTGGTTTTTTTTTTTTTTTGACAATAGATGATAGCATTTTAGACTTCCCAGGCGGTACAGTGGTAAAGAATCTGCCTACCAACGCAGGAGACGCAAGATATATACATTAGATCCCTGGGTTGGGAAGATCTCTTGGAGGAGGAAATGGCAACCCACTCCAGTATTCTTGCCTGGAAAATTCCGTGGACAGAGACCCAGGGACAAAGGAGCCTAGCAGGCTACACTCCATGGAGTTACAAAGAGTCGGACAAGACAGCACACATACGCGCACAGTAGCATTTTATGTACTTTAGCCTACAGGATCCTTGTCCAGGGGAAAAGCCTCAGAGGTGTCCTGTCCACTCCTCTCCTTTTGGAGTTGAGAATATCAGGGTGTGACATGATCTTCTGTGTGACTCCATAACTTCAGGGAAGAGCAATACAAGTCTATGGATATTAATCTAGTGCTCATCCCACAAGAAGGAATAAGAAAGAATAAGTATTTAGCTCTTTTCACTAATAGATTTCTAAAAACATATTCACTCACTTGATCACTCATCTAAAGTTCATTTTAAAACAATTGCTACTGCAGTTGCTGCTGCAACTAGACAAGAGCAGTGAAATTTATGAATGACTATCACTGCAGATGGTGACTGCACCCATGAAATTAAAAGTCGCTTGCTCCTTAGAAGAAAAGTTATGACCAGCCTAGACAGCATATTATAAAGTATAGACATTACTTTGCCAACAAAGGTCCATCTAGTCAAAGCTATGATTTTTCCAGTAGTCATGTATGGATGTGAGAGTTGGACCATAAAGAAGACTGAGTGCCAAAGAATGGATGCGTTTAAACTGTGGTGTTGGAGAAGGCTCTTGAGAGTTCCTTGGATTGCAAGGAGATCCAACGTGTTAATCCTAAAGGAAATCAGTCCCGAATATTCATTGGAAGGACTGATGTTGAAGCTGAAACTCCAATACTTTGGCCACCTGATGCGAAGAACTGATTTATTTGCAAAGACCCTGATGCTGGAAAAGATTGAAGGCAGGAGGAGAAGGGGACGGCAGAGGATGAGATGGGTGGATGGCATCACTGACGCGATAGACATGAGTTTGGTAGGCTCTCGGACCTGGTGATGGACAGGCTTGGACCTGGTGATGGACAGGGAAGCCTGGTATGCTGCAGTATGTGGGGTCTCAAAGAGTCGGAATGGACTGAGCGACTGAACTGAATTGAGCTGAGCTGACCTGGGGTTTAGAAACTGGCCACTGGGTGGCAGTGTAGTGCAGTGGTAAAAGCTCTAGTCCTCTAATCAGGCTAGACCTGGGTTTGAATCCTAACTGCACACTTTGTAGCTAAGATGTAGCACACATATCTTTGCCAGCTATTTATCTTCTCAAGCCTCCACTTCTTCATCTTTAAAACAGGGATAATGATAACCATGTTAAGGATTGTGTGTATTGAATGCAAAAATGCAAATATAATAGCTGGTACTTAAGCAAACAATAAAAGTTAGCTATTATTGCTGGTTTTATTATTCCTGACTGTAGTACATGGAATAACAGAACAAAAGAACCAAAAAAATGGTGACTTTTTTTTCCTTTGAGAATATTGCTTTTATTCTGGGTTTCATATGTTACAGGTAAAAAAATACTATATAATTGCTTATTCCTGCAACTTAAATTGTGTAATGACTGTTTTTTTTTTAATTTACTTATTTTTAATCGGAAGATAATTGTTTTACAATATTGTGTTGGTTTCTGCCACACAACACGAATCAGCCATAGGTATACGTATGTCCCCTCCCTATTGAGCCTCCCTCCTGTCTACCACCCCATCCTAGCCCTCTAGGTTGTCACAGAGCAAAATGATGATGTTTGAAAGAGCTATAAATGAATCAGTTTGCAAACTTCTACTTTAGAGTACACTATCTTTGGTGGCTCAGATGGTAAAGAATCTGTCTGCAATGCAGAAGACCTGGGTTCAAGCCCTTGGTTGGGAAGATCCCCTGGAAAAGGGAACAGCTACCCACTTCAGTATTCTTGATGGGAGAATCCCCATAGACAGAGGAGCCTGGCAGACTACAGTCCATGCAGTCACAAAGGGTCAGACGCAACTGAGCGATTAACAGTTTCACTTTCATATACCAGATATGTGTCAGCCAGATGTTTCAGGGGAATCATAGCTAAGATCTGGCCATTGCCTTTGAGGATCCACTAATTCATTGTCAATAAGGCTTGAGCTTGAATAAATTTAACCAGCAAATGAGAAGATTCAGTTCAACAGATACTTGTCACACACCTACATTTTTTCCTGTCTAGCTGCTGCAGGACATGCAAAGATGAAGTTGGCGCAGTTCCTGCCCTCAGGGAGCTTGTAATCCATATGGAACTGGAGCAAGGAGGGGCTATATACAAATCCTTAGACTGTGAGATCCTCGAGGGGCTGGGATGAAATCACACCCACCCCTGAGATAAGCTCAGTGTCTGGGGCTTAGCAATGCTCAGTGAAGGAGGGTGTGGGAATGAATAAGAGTGTAGTAGGAGAATTCTTTATAATGAAGTAAAAGTCCCAGGGACATAGCTGAGCTTCATCACTAATAGTATGAATTTCCATAAATTACCTAATCTCTGAGCCTCTATTTTCTCATCCATAAAATGGTGATAGTATTGCCTGTCCTCTTTATTTCAGGATTGTGATAAACATCAAACGTCACAATGACACTGAAATACATTATGGAACTATGAAATGGTTAAAGTTATTGTTACAAGAATATTCGAGGGGGGAAGCTTTTGGTCTAGATTGTTATGCCTTGAAGAGAAGCCTTTCTTTAGCTTGAGATTTTCATGAATTCCTGATGATGATGCTCCATTCTATACTGTTACCTGAGAAGCCAAAAGAAAGGATAAACCCATGGTCCTACCTTCTTCACACGTTGGTGGGGAGCCCGTCCAGTGTCCAGATGGAGTACAGTCCAGTCTTTCTGGTCCGGATAAAGAGAATCCCTCATGACATGTGAACCAGCATGTGGACTCATAACTGGAACCTCCAAGAGGTTGGACACAAGTCTTTTCTCCATTCTGAGGGTTTGGCAGAGCTGCGCAGGTAACAGCTAGTGTGGGCATAGCCAAGGAGGAGAGAGGAGATTGTTTTAGAACACAGCCACTTAAAGCAGTGTGTGTGTGTATGTGTGTGTCCTTAACAGACCAGTGCAGTACTGGATTAGACGATTGTTTAAATTTCATGGTACCAGTCACCAGTTAGACGTCCTGAATGTGTGAAACGGCAGCTGACAGTGGGTTGGTATTCTGAAACGCTTACCCCTAAAGGGATTTAAAAGAGCTTTAGAGGTGATTTAAAAGGATGCTGGCACTTTGTTGGGAAAGATGGTGATGGTGATGCAATTCATGTTAATTACCCCTGGATGGGAGTGGGAGTGACTGCTCCCTTGACACTTTCTTCAGAGGTAGACCCATTAACCTTGCCAGAAAACAATGACAAGTGATTGGAAATAGGGAAATGGAGTAAAATACTTTCTCCCCTTCCAAAAGTTCCTTCCCCCAACCAAGTGATGACCTCTGGGTCCAAAACCTGCCTCTGTTACTCACTAGCAGTGCATCTCTGGACAGTAAACATACTGAACATCAGTTGCTTCATC
Source organism: Bos taurus (assembly GCF_002263795.3). Lineage (NCBI taxonomy): Eukaryota > Metazoa > Chordata > Mammalia > Artiodactyla > Bovidae > Bos > Bos taurus. Next base: position 37,258,440 of record NC_037343.1, read on the forward strand.
GATGAAATGGGAAAAATAACAATCTTTGCTTTGCAGAGAACCTCAAATTTATTATTATATAAAATAATAAGTTAACAAAATCCTAGGCAAAAATTAAATTAAAAAATCATGACACAAAGTAGGCAAGTAATGTAACTGGCCATCTGCAAATGCTCTTTCCACCAGTCTCATCCTACAGTGACCAGCAGCAAATGACTCTGCCTGTCTACTTACAAAAACTGGTCAACAAGATATCACAGTTCTTTGCCACAGTTTATCCCTGTGGAGTTTGTGGTGCTAGAGGATTTGATTTGGTTGGAGATCATGCTCTGTGACTTTAACCTCTCTGAATTTCCGTATGTTTATTCACCTTTAAAATGTGGATAATAGCATTACATAGTTCTCAGGATTTTTATAAGGTTTAAAAGTGAAAACACTATGTATGCAAATGTTAATGGCTGCCAAGATATCCCTCAGCCAATTAATGAAATAAAACTCAATGAAACACACTGGCTTTTTAAAAAAAAAGGATACATGGTTTAGGGTGTTTCTTCTTCATTGTTTGGCCTGATTGGGTCATGTGTGGCTTTAGACCAGAGACAGTGGTGGTGTGGATGAACCAGGGCTGTCTTTCAGCCACAGATTTGAACTGCCTGAAGCTTTGTGAGCATTTTCTGTACCTGTCTCTTCCCTTCTTCCCTTCTTCTCTCCAGCTACATCTTCCATCTCATCCATTTGTCCAAAGACCTGGTATTTTCCACCACTTGAAAAGTCTTTCTGTGTTCAGTGTGGGGGTGAGGAGAAGGGAGAGGAGACAAGTCAAGAAGCCTATGAACCATAAGGACAAATGTGGTGCCATGAGTGTGGTGCCATGAGTCTGTTGGCAGCTCCTTTGTGACTTTGCCTTCTGATAGCTGGGGTGGGAAGGTGGGTGAGGGGGTGTGGCATTGGAAAAGGAAACTGATAACACATTTTGGGGCACATTACAACAGCTAGTAGGTTGCAAGCCTCATGGTACCTTCCTGCCCAGACCACATTTGGGTATTTCACATGATGCTCGCTCAGCAGCAAGAGGAGAAAGTTCAGTCAGAGTAAACAAAGAACTAAAAGCGGAAGGGAACTAGAAGGTCACAGGAAGCCGTGGTGAGTGTCAGCCTCCCTCCTGTGAAACACCCACAGGCAGGCTGGTATGGGGCAATGAACTGTAATCTGTGCCCTGCACAGCCCAAGGCTGTCCGGAAAGGTGCTGTACTCTGGAACGCCCTCAGGGACTCCCGAGTTCTTCCCCACAGTCCTGTGGACTTTGTAGTGCATCCAGGCTTCAGCGTAGCCAGAGTGAGAGCTGAGGGGCCAAGGTCATAATCCTAAACCTGGTCTCTGCAGACCCAGCTCGGAAGGTGGGCTCAGCCCTACCCCCAGGGCTTGCCAGGCTCCCTTGTGTCTGGGGGTAAAGACCATGCAGTTCTGTTGAGTTGGTCAGCCCCTTTGTTCATTCATTTGTTCACTCTGTGTTGCCCTAACTTAATAGTAGTGTGCGTGTGTGTGTGCTTATGTGTGACCTGAATAGCAAGTGGTTTCCTTTTTATTAAAAACACGTATCTGTCTGCTTTTACTCATGTTGAAAGTGGGCACAAAGTGAAAAGCAAAGGCAAACAATGCAGAATTGTCTAGTATTTTACCTATCTGATTTTATTATTAAGCTTATATATGCCTCATAAAAATACTAATTGTGTGGAGGGGAAAGTAGGAAAACATTGGAGGAATTTATACAATAAGGGAGAAACATAACCAGTGTCTACTTTAGGGTGGGATATTTTGGGGACAGTATGTAAGATTTTTTTGTTTATTTTTCTAGAGCTTTTATAAATACAAATGTTATCTTTTAAAGGTAGGGTTTGCCATAAATATAAGTAAATAATTGGGTAGAAAAAGGAATGGGGAGTATAAAAAGTATACATCTATCTTTCAATTTCCAAACCCAGATGATCAGAACCAGTTCTATTTCACTCAATAACTGGCTTTATTTTATATCAAGTGAAATGCAGATATAGTTGACTCTAGTGAATAGGTACTTTTTTTCTTCTGAGAATCCTGTGACTTTGCATATGTAGATTAGTTTCTTTCTGTTTTCATCACTCTTCACTTTTACTCTAAGCGGGTTTCTCCAATCTTATTTGCAGCCGGGCACCTGTAAATGCTGCCCCTCCCATTCTCCTATTAAACCCATGCGTTACCTGCCATCCCACCACTATACTCTGTGTTTCCTAGGACTGAAGTGCCAGATTAGTCTTGGAACAACATCCTGGGACTATCTTTTCCCCTGGCCTTGTTTCCAGAGACTATCTTTAGCGAAGTGAGAACAGTGAACCTACTCCATGGTAGGGGCCTTCAGCCCACTCCCCTGTCCTGCTGTTGGACATCCCGTCGCTTGTGGTATCTGCCAGCTGCTCAAGGCCTCTGCACATGGGATCCCCATGTGACCTGATAATCAGGGCTTCCTTATGATAGTGTTTATTCATTTTCTAGTCCATTTCAAGCTTCTGTCTCCTAGACAGTCACCACCTTTTAAATACAGCTTTTTGAAATAACTCTACAATTTGTTTCCAAGACACTGGAAAGAGTTCATCCTACCTTGGCATTCTGGAAAAGGAGCATCCCAGTTCCCCGTATCCAGGCATTGCAGCACACTTGCTCCCACCAGGAATGAACCTTCATCGCAGGTGAAGCTACAGGTCGACTGGTACCTAAAGTCGCCAAAGGGATGCGAGCAGTTCACCCGGGCCTTAGTTGAGGTTGGAAGATCCTGGCACTGCAATGCTAAGGAGGGAGGAAGCAGGGAGTGAGGAAGGAGTAATACACAAGTACTCATTGATTCCCACCCCTTAACTCTTTCTAATGCCAACAAGAGGGATCTCTGAATTGGGCGTGTTTAACAAGGAGGATGAGAAAAGTATCATATAGTCACAATGCCAGTTGAATGACTTAATGAGGAAATGCTGAGTCATTGTTAAGCATTTGATAATATGCATCCAGAGTTTTAAAAATATCGTAATTTTGGACCCAAGAATTGATGCTAAGTATGTAATAAGATGCATATCAAAAATCAGTTTGGAGAAATTTTATATCATTTGTGAGAGCAAAGTACTGAAAACAAACATAAATACCACTAAATTTTTATCATTTATCATAAGTGAAAGTCACTCAGTCATGTCCGACTCTTTGTGACCCTATGAACTATACAGTCCATGGAATTCTCCAGACCAGAATACTGGAGTGGGTAGCCTTTCCCTTCTCCAGGGGATCTTCCCAACCCAGGGATCAAACCCAGGTCTCCCACATTGCAGGTGGATTCTTTACCAGCTAAGCCACCAGAGAAGCCCTTTTTTATCATATGTGAGAGCAAAATATTGAAAACAAACATAACTGCCACTAATTAGAGGCTGAAAATTAACTATGGTAGAGCCATGAAAGGAATATGATCTATTGTACCTTGAAAAGATATGAGAGGTGTCTCAAAGTACAATGTTAGGTGAAAAAGCAGAATATAAATTATATGTACACTATGATCTCAGTCATATGAAGTATATGGCTTTAAATGGAGAGAACACCTGCATTTTATATATAAGTCTTTTCTCATCTTTAAAATGGGAGCAATACTTTTAATGATCTCATGGAGTTAGACTAAAATGTTCAATAAATATTATATATTGCTATTATTACTAATAGTAGTAGCAGCATCCAGCAGTATATCAGTAGTAGTCATAGTCTTAAAATCATTATAGCTATGCATCAGATGCTGACCTAGCCTGTCAGAGTGGAGAACGCTAGGAAGGCCTATCAAGGGAGTTACTGAGAACATGTATCTGGATGCTTAAGAGAATAAGCCAGTTTTCTATTACCTGCCTGCAGACAAGACTGGCTCCAGTGACCCCTTAAGAACCTCTCCCTTTTAAGCATGTCGCAGTGCTCTCTGTGCCTTTGTCTCTCAGACAATAGATCCCATTCCCCTCCCTAAGCCTCCCCATCACGGTACTGATCTAGTCCTCTACTGCCTCACTTTTTTTTTTTTTTTCCATTTTTTAACTGTAGTAAAATACATATTGCATAAAGCCTATCTTTTACCAGTGAACCATTTCTAAGTGTACAGTCCAGTGGTATTAAGTATATTCATAGTTTTGTGCAACCATCAACACCATCCATCTCCAAAACATTCTTCATCTCCCACTGAAACTCTGTATTCATTGAACAGTAACTACCTACACCCACTCCCTCCAGTCCCCAGCAACAACCATTTTAATACTTTTTGTCTCATTGATTTTGACTACTCTAAGTACCTCCCATATGTGGAATCATTGAGTACTTGTCTTTTGGTGACTGGCTTACTACCCTCAGCTTAATGTCCTTGAATTCATCCACGTTGTAGCATATGTCAGAAAAGCGAAAGTGTTAGTCGCTTAGCGTGTCCGACTCTTTGCGACCCCATGGACTGCAGCCCGCCAGGCTCCTCTGTCCATGAGATTCTCCAGGCAAGAATTCTGGAGTGGGCTGCCATTCCCTTCTCCAGGGCATCCCTACCCAAGGATTGAACCTGAGTCTCCTGCATTGCAGGCAGATTCTTTACCATCTAAACTACCAGGGAAACCAGAGTCTCCTCCCGTTTTAAGGCTGAATAATATTCCATTGTATGGATACATCACATTTTTCCTCATCCGTTCATCTGTGTGGGACACTTGGGTTTCTTCCATATTTTAACTATTATGAACAGTGCTGCTATGAACATGGATGTATACATCTCTCTTCAAGACCCTGCTTTCAAACCACTGCCTCATTTTAAAATCAGGGTATACTTTGACCCAGGAGATTCACATAAACTGCTTGGGATCTCACATAAGATGCTATTAATAGTATTTCACTTCTGGGACATAAATTCTGTGTGCAGTTCCCCCTTGTAAAAGAAAATAATCCTAGTGGCTTCCCTATTTTGTTCTTCAAGAGCAAAATATTGAGAACAGGAGCTATCTAAAGGAGATGATTTTGTAAAATCAGATCAGAGACATATGATTTACAAAGTAATGTTATTATCATTATTTTACCTACATTTATGAAGCTCATGCAGTTTTAAGCTTGCATTTACACACTTTAATCCACAACCACTGGTGAGGTGGGTAGGTAAGGCAAATATTAGTACCTTTACTTTGCAGGTGACACTGAGTTTCAGGGAGACCAAGAGCTTGTTGTCAGGACAGGACAGAACTGGACTAAGTCTTGTCATTACTCTTGCCCTGTACCATGCTGTTCCTCATGTGTCATTGCTCTGTCTCAACCCCCTGTCCTTCATGCTAACTCACCACATCTGTGTCAGTCAGTGTAGCTCTCACCTTGCATTTCAGGATGCTGTAATGAACATGTCCCTAAGACTGCCTTCACACACTACTTCATCCTGAGTGCCCAGCGCAAAGGGTCTGGCACAGGATAGATTCTCAGTGAATGTTTGAGCAATAACTGAATGACAGAACTAAATGTAGATGCTGATGCCTCTAATAAGCCGAAAGGCACGGAAGCAACATTATGATGTCACAGTATACTTTGACAGACTGGGGCTGGCGCTGTCCACTCTTCCATATCAGCACATCGAACGGTGTCAGCTCCTCTCAGTGTGAAACCCTCAGCACAATGAAAGCTACAGCTGGTGTTGTACTGAAATGCTCTCAAAGACGGGGAGCAATCCATGCTTCCATGGACAGGACTCTCCAGGGGCTCACAGGCAATGGCTAAATGGAAATAGTGATTGTCAGACACTGGGTGGTGGAAGGGCTCAATTCCTTTGCAGAAGAGCCCCTCAAGAGATCATGCATCTTTTTGACTCACATTGTCAGTATATTCAGAACCCCAAATTGTCCTTTTTCCAAATGGGGAATCTTCCTGGAGCACCTTCCCTTCCTCTCCCCTTCTTTGCCTGAATTTCTCACCTGCCCTTCAAGTCTCAGCTTACACTACACTTTGCTTAAGAAACCTTCCCTGCCCATCCCAGCTCAGGGTAGAACCCCTTCCAGCATGCTCCCACAGCCCCTGTGCTTGAGCTGTTCATGCCGTATTATAACTCTGCCCCTTAGACTGCAGTCTCTTTGTGGCTGATGTCAGTCATCCAGAATTGTATCTGAGAGCCTGGCAGTGTTTGAGACATTGAAGGTACTCTTTAAATATTCATTGAAAATATTTGTGAAAATTGGATCTGTACAGAGGAGATATAGCCAGACTGAACTTTTAAGGAAAAAGCGAAAACAACATAGCTTATTGTTGACACTCTAATACCCAGCCCAATAAAAGGATTCTAAATGAGCCTTGTTTCTGGAACACAGGATGTCATCCTAAACAGGCTTCGGTTGCCAAGTGAGTGTGCAGCCCAAGGTCAGTTCCTGAGCATAATTAAGCCCCAAGTGACCTCAGTTCTGAAAAAGGCTGATTTCCTCATGCTCTTCCTTGACAAAGCATTTCATCTCCAGAATATTCCTGGAGTTTTTCAGAATACAAAGACTGCACACAGTGACCTTAGACCTCTAGGTTTTACAGAATCAGGGTATTTAAGTTCCAAAGATCCTCTAGCATTTCTCTCTAAATTTGCAGATTAAAAGTGAGGTTTAGAAATTTTAAGTGACATCCCTAAGGTCTCACATGTAGACAGTAATAGAGCTGGGCTTATAATTCAGGTCTTCCAGGAATTCACTTATCCAATATTTAATTTCTTGCTATGCTATTCCCCATTTTTGCTTGATAAGATGCAATTGGTGTGAGGTGTGAGGCAGTTGCACAGAACGCAGTTTTATGGTATTAGATACCTGCCTCGGATTGTATCACAGCCTCTCTTTGATCCTTTGTCACAGTGTTCCTTTGATCCTTTGTCAAAGACTGCCACCAAGGACTGTGATGAGCAATCTGTCTGTGTGTCCTGATAGCCACTGTTCTGACTCTGTCTGAAGTATAGCAAGGACACTGACCCACTGCTTCTAGACACCGGTGAGGCAGACAGGGAAAAAAGAGGTAGAAACAAAGGTTCTCTGCGAGGTACTTTATACATACTATTTAATTGTATACTTTTTATATGCTTCATCCTTATTAAAGCTCCTTGAAATTCATAGTTCATTTCACAGAAGCTCCTTGCAATTCATAGCTCATTTTACAGAAGAGAAAACCATCCCTCCTGGGGGCTAAACAACCCATTTCAGGATCAGAGCCTGGAAAAGATCATACTGATATTAAAAGCCCTTGGTCTTCCCCACTGTGTCAAGACTCCTTGCCTAAATAGACAGCATGAACTTATACTACCCAGTGGACTGCGGGCTATTGGTGAAAAAATCCTACCCTTGAAGGCTGGCAAGGGTGGGGTTCCCCAGCCAGGGCCAAGGCAGCAGTTTGCCTTGCCCCTCACTCGATGGCAAGGTTTGCATTCAAATTTGCAGCTAGAGCCACTGCAAGGGAAACAAGGGGATGGACACAGTCCAGGATTCCCTTGGTAGGGGCTTCCAGGAACTCACACTGCATAGCTGGCCAGAATCAACAAGGCCATAGAGAAAGGTACTGAGGAAGGAGAAGAACCATGCTCACAGCTGGGAGAGCAATGGTGAAACCACCTCTGGAAATCTAAGTGGAGCTAGGAATCTGTAAGGGTCAGGAGATCCTAATGACGTTTGTCCAGACTTGTAGAACCAAGCTTCGGGAGGACCTAAATCTCTTTAAAATAAAAGTTTCTTTCAAGACTCCTTTATCAAATGTCCTCTATCCCCTTTACTGCTAGAAACCTCTCTTGGTAGGTTTTCTAGAATCTACTTACAGATGGAGATGTCACCATTCCATCTTAGGTGAAATTTATGAATGAGGTCATTCTGAAATTACTTGAGGGCAGTGAGTTTTGGGGAGAGGAGGACTTCTAAATTTTGTTTACAGTCAATAGTAAAATCAGCCTCTTGTTCTTCTAGAGCCTGACACTCCTTTCCTATCCCAGATGAACCCAATCTAGCTCTGTGTGTGTGTGTGTGTGTGTTTGTGTGTGTGTGTGTGCATGTGTTAGTCGCTCAGTCATGTTGCTTGACATGACTGAATTGCTTGACTCTTTGCGACGCCATGGACTGTAGCCCGCCAGGTTCCTCTTTCCATGAAATTTTCTAGGCAAGAATACTGGAGTGGGTAGCTTCTCCCTTCTCCAGGGGATCTTCCAAACCCAGGGATCAAACCCGGGTCTCCTGCACTGCAAGTGGATTCTTTACTATCTGAGCCACCAGGGAAGCCCCCAGTCTAGCTGAGTGGTAGGTAAAAGGAGAGTCAAGTTGTGATTCAGGGTGGTTTCATCTGTGCTCCCAGCAAGAACCAGATGCAGTGGACATTATACATCCTCAACCTCCTGGAACTCACCTTTACACACCGGAGTTGGGGCTGTCCACACCCCCAAGGCTGTGCAGTGCACTACCTCTGGCCCAACTAATTCGAATCCCTCTTCGCAGCTGAAGCTGCAGCTGGACTGGTGCTGGAATGCTTCCGCGGACTGGACACAGCTCATGCTTCCTTGCTCCGGAGACTTCAGAGCCGGGCACTGGACAGCTAAAAACAACCACAGAGCAATAGCATGAGGCCTGGTGTCATGCCCAGCACCTTGGAAACCTTAGGATGCTGCAACAGCTGTGTGTGTGTGTCTGTGTGTCTGTGTGCATGCACTCAGTCATGTCCAACTCTTTGTGACCCCATGGATGCTCCTCTGTCCAAGGAATTTTCCAGGCAAGAATACTGGAGCAGGATGCCATTTCCTATGCCAAGAGACCTTCCCAACCCAGGGGTCGAAACTGTTGTGTCTTTTTCATCTTCCGCATTGGCAGGCAGGTTCTTTAACCACAGTACCACCTGGGAAGCCAGCAATAGGTGCTACATCTTCCCAAAGCATTAGGTAAGGTGCTGAACTTGGTTGGTAAAATGGTACTTTCAGTAGCTGTTCGGAAAGACCCAAACATCCTTGCTTTGTTTCCTTTTTAAAGAAGCAAGGTGAAATTCTCAAATTAATAATACCCAACCCCCGAGTCATTATCGCACTCTGTTCACTTTGCAATGAACAAAGGGAGAGGGACCTTTTTGTAATGCTTTTGCATGAGGATCAAGAATTAAACTCCCTCACTCCTCAGATGAAAATGAAAACTAGTGTTACTCTGGTTGATGGGCAGTAGTAATAAGCACAATGTCCCATTTAGTGTAGATCTTCTTGGTTTTCAAATGGAGAAAGCCTCTTGTCCCCTCTGAAATTCTAGTTGTCAATGAGAATGGAAAAGAATTGGGTGTACATACCTACACACTGTGGGGGTGAATTCGTCCAGATTCCAGAAGCCAAACACTCCAGCTCACTGGGTCCGTTCAGCGCATAGCCTTCAGCACAGTGGAAGCTGCAGTGTGAGTTGAAAGAGAAGTTTCCAAGAGGGTGGCTGCAGTTCATGTGCACATGTTGAGGAAGATCAAACTCGCCGCACTCTCTGACTGTAAGGACAAAATATTGATTTCTTTCTTTGCACACTGAAAAAAAATGTCAGGTTTGCTAAAAGCTGAAACTGTTTGTATAACCCATCTGAATCAATCTCCCTGGGCTTCTAACCTAACCTGTTCATCTTTACTCTGTTCCTTTGTATTGATTTGTTTTGTTTGTTTAGTCGCTCAGTCATGTTCTACTCTTTTGCAACCCCATGAACTATATTCTGCCAGGCTCCTCTGTTCATGGAATTTTCCAGGCAAGAATACTGGAGTGGGCTGCCATTTCCTTCCTGACCCAGGGATTGAACCCACATCTCCTGCATTGGCAGGTGGATTCTTTACCACTGAGCCACCTGGGAAGCTCTTGTATTGGTTGCATCCTGGGAAATGATCATACTTTCACTGGTGTTTATTTCCAGCAAACAAAATTAGCCTGAAAGAGTTCTCTTTGTTTTACTGCCCTTACATTTTCCCTTTTAAATTTTGAAATTTTAGGAGGATGTGTTCACTCTAAAAATAAAGTGGTTCAACCCTGAGTGTGTGATTGGCCAGTTTGAGTGGGGCAGACTGACAGATGGTAAAGAGAGGACCTAGGACTAGCCTGTACCCTCTGGAGAGCCTCCAACATGACGATTTGCTTCCTGGCATCACCTCTAGCACAAGACCATGGACCACGTTGCTATCAGCTGGCTCACCATATTCACACTCCGGTCCATAGAATCCAGGGTAACAGGAGCAGGTGTAGTTCCCAATGGTCTCAATGCACTCTCCTTGCTTGCTGCAGGACATGTCCTGGCAGGAGGCTGCATGGATACAGAAGGGTCAGAATCACAGGCATTCTTAAGAGGTACAAAGAAAAGCTGGTTTCTTATTCCAAGTCTTAGCCCCACTTGAGTAACCTCGAGCTAGCCAGACAACAGAAAACCACAGTGTCCCCTGGAGAGCCAGCCTGTTCCCTGTGAAGTGTGCCGTAGGAGCCTGCTGGAGCATTGCTTGGCTTCTATTTTTAAAATTTTTGATTAGAGGATAGTTGCTTTACAATGTTGTGTTGGTTTCTGCCATACAGCAGTGTGAATGAGCCATACGTATACATGTGTCGCCTCCCTCCTGAGCCTCCCTCCCATGCCCCACCACCCCACCCCATCCCACTCCTCTAGGTTGTTATAGAGCACTGGGCTGAGCTCCCTGTGTTATACAGCAACTTCCCACCAGCTATCTATTTTACATATGGTAATGTATATGTTTCAGTGCTACTCTCTCAATTTGTGTCCCCCCACCCCCACTGTATCCACAAGTCTGCGTCTTTATTCCTGCCCTTACTGGTTCATCAGTACTGCCTGACTTCTGTTTTAGGCTGTATTTAATGTGGCCTAAAGAGGGGTTGCCATCTGGGGACACAGAGGGACAAATGGAGCTACCAGTACATGGGTAGTCAGAGAAGCTCCTCTGTGTGGTACAAAATAGGCTGTGGCTCTTAACCAATCACATTCATAAAGTTGTATTATTATGGAAGCTCCTATGACAGATATCACAGCATGGAGGTTAGGAACTAGATGAGGGGTGGCAGGGGTCACACTTACATAATCACCCCCTTCTATTATGTGACCTCAAGCAAGTTCCTTCTTTGAGTCCAACCTGTCTGAAGTTAGGGCCAAAGCCTTTCCACTTTTTGCCTGTGTTAAGTCTATGCCCAGGACCACATGGCAGAGGAGTTGAATGAGATGTTTAAGACCTACTCATGATCAAAGACAAATGACCTTGTAGGGAGCTGTGTCATAGGTCTGAATATATGAGATTTAGGTGGTACAGAGCATGACTGGCCTGCCAGGCCCTCCTCCCTAAGTCTATGCCACTTGGATGACAGAATAGAGAAGGACAGAGTTTCCTTCCTGCAAGAGACTCTTTGAGGGCGTAGGCACTGCGCACCTGTGGTGGATTCGTATTAGAAACGATACTACAAAAGCAATGAGTGTCTGTGTTGATGAGGTCATAGCTGTCTCCTAGAGACAAGGCCAAATTCTCTCTCAAACTATACATTCTCTTATTCTAGGGCCCAGTGATAATGAAAAGCTATGGACATAAATTTTAGGACACCAAAACTTCCTGAGCATCTATTTTGGCCATTATAAATTATAAGGGTGGACTGAATGATATTAAAATTTCCTTCGGGCTTCAAAAGGCCAGTTTTTTCTAATCCTGATCTTATATTCTTCAAGATGCTCAATAATGCTGCTTGACTGACAGTTCACTCTTTGTTTCCATGTCCCTGACTTTGAGACTCAATGTTATTGACTCAGGGGCTATATTAATGAACCAGGGAAAGCATTTTTTTAAAAAACAGGTAGATTTTAGAGTCGAGAAGCCCCTACCTCTATAGCAGAGTGCTCGCTTTCTTTTCCAGCAGGGCTCATCATTCCACTTGCCAGGGGCTGACAGACTCTTGATGTAGATCTCCACACAGTCCTGGTTGTTCCTCTTGTTGTTAGGCTCATTGTCAGCCCAGTTCTCAGCCTCCTCAGTGAGAGTCTTGTTGGTTCCCACCCAGGTCCATTTATTGTTGATCTTTCGAATACCAATCCAGTAGTAAGAGTTGTAGTAAGGTATGGTCTCGTTGAGATAAGCAATCTCGTTTTTATTCTGGATGGCCACTAAATCCGTGTAGTACTTCTGACAGAATGCCCGGGAATAATTCCATGAATATGTTTTATTGCTGTAGTGGTAGGTCCATGCTGATACTTCTTTCTGGTTTATTACCTCTAAGTAAAGGAGAGTGAGGATCAAGTTAGCATCCCTAATGAGAAAGAGGTTGTGAGCATAAGTTATTTCTGTATAGTCAGACAAGTCTGACTAGAAGAGAAATACCAAAAGCATGATTCTTTTATGTCTAATCTAGTTGTTTTTAGGAAAAAGAATGGTTTCCGTCTTTTAGTTAAAAGTATTGATACACTTTAAGTCAGAATAAGAAAATGTGCTCTTCTAGACTTGTGAACACAGTGGGGGAAGGAGAGGGTGGGACGAATTGAGAGAGTAACATTGAAACGTATTCATTTGTATGTGTAAAATAGATTGCTAGTGAAGTTTCTGTATAACACAGGGAGTTCAGCTCAGTGCTCTCTGATGATGTAGAGGGGTGGGAGTGGATGGGTGGTAAGGAGGTTCAAGCCAGGGGAGGATATATGTATATTTATAGCTGATTCAGCGGAGAAGGCAATGGCACCCCACTCCAGTACTCTTGCCTGGGAAATCCTATGGACGGAGGAGCCTGGTAGGCTGCAGTCCATGGGGTCGCTAAGAGTCGGACCTGACTGAGTGACTTCACTTTCACTTTTCACTTTTCATGCATTGGAGAAGGAAATGGCAACCCACTCCAGTGTTCTTGCCTGGAGAATCCCTGGGACGGCAGAGCCTGGTGGGCTGCTGTCTATGGGGTTGCACAGAGTTGGACATGACTGAAGCGACTTAGCAGCAGCAGCAGCAGCACATTGTTGAATGGCAGAAACCAATAGAGCATTGTAAAGCAACTATCCTCCAATTAAAAATAAATTTTAAAAAAAGAATAAGAAAGTGTCCTCTCCTAAGGATCTTTGGTATTAATATTAAAGATTTGGAATCACTAAGTACCGGCATTGAAAGGGATCTTAGGGGCCTTCTAACCTTCTCCTTTTAGAAATGGAGGAGATGTTAAATACTTTGCCCAAGCCCAAATTAAAGTGAAAGTGAAGTCACTCAGTCATGTCCAACTCTTCGCAACCCCATGGACTGTAGCCTACCAGACTCCTCCATCCATGGGATTTTCCAGGCAAGAGTACTGGAGTTGGGTGCCATTTAAATGACATGTCAAATGTCCTGATGGCTGCCTCATTATCTACAGGTACTACCTCTTCACGTGGAAAATAAGATGCTTTATGATCTGGAGCCTACCTGCTAGTCCAGCCTCATCATCCGCCATATTTACTTTTCTTTAGCAAAACCAGAAGTCACCCACTTCCATGCCTTTGCACATGCTCTTCCTTCTCCTCTGGCTCCCCTTTTCTGCTTAGGCTTGGTAAACTGTTCCTCCACCTACTTTCCATGACTGCTCCAGGGGGGCTTGGTGTTCCTTCTTCCAGGCACCCTGTCTCTATCTGCACCTCCCTTACTGCCAGGTGTTGCAACATTGTTTGTATGACATGGGCCACACCTGCTAGATTGTGAATCCTAATGGGGGTCTCTTTTTACCTCTGGATTCTTAACACCAAGCAAAGAGCTTGTCACTAATCAGGCATTCCCTGCATACTTGTTGAGTAAAAGCACCAGGTTTGTGCCAGAGGCTCATTGTATCTCCTGGGTTGCAATCTTACACTCATCCCACTACTCCAGGCTGTTTCCCTTTGATAAATTACTCTACTTCCTCCATCTCTGCTTACTCACTTGTTAAAATAGCACTTAAAACAGGCCTTTAAAAGGAATGTTTATGAAATCGAATGAAATAAAGAATGTGCCCTTCAAAAGTATAAAGGGCATTAGGACACAAAGTAGTGTTAACCTAGCCAGTGGGAGCTCACCCCCACCAGAAGAGGCCAGTTCCCAAGTGAAGAGGTGCAATCAGGCCTGGAAATGGCTCTTTTTCCTGTTTATGAGGCCTTGCTCCTAATCAACCCTTTCCTCAGCTACCCACATGAGAGTCGGTTCTGTTTGCCTTCCCTCATAGGCACCTCTATGGCATTGTTTCGCTATAAGACTTTATTCTGATATCACCAGGGCTAGATTCTGATTTGCATAGAATTTTGCCTTCAGAATCCCCTTCTTCAGTAATAAAATTAAAACTTTTATAACTGCATTGGTTTAAAGATGAACATATTAGTATTGCACATGAAAACATTTTCTTTGGCCTAGAAGAAAATAATTTCTAAAGAAATTACAGCATTTTTGTGGCTCTCTAAAGGTAATTCAGGCCTGTGTCTATTGAGTCTAATGCATAAATTGGCCCTAGGTGTATTTTTGTATGTTTTCCCTGAAGCCTTTTCTACCAATATGGTGGTTTTGGGTGTATTTCCCCCCGTCTAGGAATCTGGGCTTGGACAGTTTTCCCATGCCTCACAACTGGCTACCATCCTTAACTTTGCCCATTTGGAGAAGTTACCCTCATCTCTGAGGACCAAGTGAAAGGTTAGCATAAGGTTTACCGAAGATCAGGACACTGAAGCAAAGGAGTTGGACAGTTCTGAAGACCGCTCTCTGAAATCTCCAGTTCCAGATGGCTTTTGGGCAGCTGGCCTGAAACAAGAAAACTGCCTTTTAGTGTCCATGTGCAATCAATGTGGCCAACCACTTCTACTTAGTAATCATGGTCTTGAGTGACCTGTCTGTTTCCATTAGGGGGTGGCTCAAGCCTTCTGCTCTATTTTTATTTCTCGCTACTCTGCTTAAGTCCTCCCCTAGGTGAACATTGCATCAAGGCTTAGAACAGACTTAATTTCTTCATTCATTCAACAAATATTTATTGAGTAACAACTTGGTGCCACTAGTATTTTCTTTTATGATACATTTTGTAGCATTATGTTAAAAATGCTATCATTATTATTATGTAATAATCTCCCTTTAAAAACTGGTATGCCACACTCAAGAATAATAGGAAGTCTCACAAAACCTCCCTGATCCACGCAGTTGTCTGGCCTGTACTTTGACGCACAGAACATCAATTAGTCATGCTGCACTATGCCATCTATTCTGTATTATTGATCTATGTTTTCTTCCTTTACTATTTTAATATATGTCTATAATATTATTCAATGCTTAATGCATGTATGTAGACATATATAATTTTTATTAATAAATGAATAATAAACTATTTGCCTTGAATCTATAGCAAGGATGACTTCTCATAAGCTCCCTTATGTTGGGATTTCATCAAATCTATTAACATGTTTAAAGTGTTTTTGACTGTGTGGATCACAACAAACTGTGGGAAATTCTTAAAAAGATGTGAATACCGGACCACCTGACCTGCCTCCTGAGAAATCTGTATGCAGGTCAAGAAGTAACAGTTAGAACCAGACATGGAACAACAGACTGGTTCCAAATAGAGAAAGGGGAATGTTAAGGCTGTATATTGTCACCCTGCTTATTTAACTTATATATAAAGTACATCACACAAAATGCCAGGCTGGATTAAGCACAGGCTGGAATCAAGATTGCTGGGGGAAATGTCAATAACCACACATATGCAGATGATACCACCCTTATGGCAGAAAGCAAAGAAGAACTAAAGAGTCTCTTGATGAAAGTAAAAGAAGAGAGTGAAAAAGTTGGTTTAAAACTCAACATTCAGAAAACTAAGATCATGGCATCTGGTCCCATCACTTCATGGGAAATAGATGGGGAAACAGTGGAAACAAGTGACAGACTTTATTTTGGGGGGCTCCAAAATCACTGCAGATGGTGACTGAAGCTATGAAATTAAAAGATGCTTGCTCCTTGGAAGAAAAGCTATGACCAACCTAGACAGCATATTAAAAAGCAGAGACATTACTTTACCAGCAAAGGTCCACCTAGTCAAAGCTATGGTTTTTCCAGTAGTTATGTATGGATGTAAGAGTTGGATCATAAAGAAAGCTGAGCACCAAAGAATTGATGCTTTTGAACTGTGATGTTCAAGAAGACTCTTGAGAGTCCCTTGGACTACAAGCAGATCCAATCAGTCCATCCTAAAGGAGATCAGTCCTGAATATTCATTGGAAGGACTGATGCTGAAGCTGAAACTCCAATACTTTGGCCACCTGATGCAAAGAACTGACTCACTGGAAAAGACTCTGATGCTGGGAAAGATTGAAGACAGGAGGAGAAGAGGACGACAGAGGATGGGATGGCTGGATGGCATCACTGATGCAATGGACATGAGTTTGAGTGAACTCCAGGAGTTGGTGATGGACAGGGAAGCCTGGCATGCTGCAGTCCATGGGGTCGCAAAGAGTCGGACATGGCTGACTGACTGAACTGAATGAACTGAACTGAAAGTGTTTTTAGACAAATAAGTTCTGGAGATGCTCACCCAGCATCCTCATGTTACACATGAGAATACTGATGGTTGGTAGAGTTGAAAGCAGCACATTGAAAATGACAGAAGAAGAGCCCAACTTTGAAACAAGAACTTTTGCCACTCTGCTTTTTTACTTTTCTAAATCTCTAGGTTTTCAAACCCACCCTGCATTGCTGTTGTAGATGATGGAATATGTGACATGCCCGAGCCTAGTTTCCACATCTGTGCTCATCCAGAGCCACCCCAGCAAAACCACAAACATAAAAATCATGTATTTGTTTTCTACTGATACTATGTTGCTCTTCCAGCCAGATCGCTACCTAGATAGAAATTCTCAATTGCCACAGTTGGGCTCCAGAGATGGATGATATAGGGTCTATAGGGGTAAGTGGTGGTTGTGGTAGTAGCGTCTGTGTGTGTGTGTGTGTGTGTGTGTGCGTGTGCACACAGTGTATATGTACTGTTGACTCCAGACAGACCAGATAGTGTGGGGCATGTAACACAAATCAGTGCAAATCTTCCAGACAGCGGAGTTATCTTTGTATAAGAAGCCTGGCACTTTTCTATCTAGATTTTCTGAATATTGGCTTTGATAAGCAGGCATGTTTTGTGTTCTTACTAGAATGCTAATCAACTGGCCGCTGCAGGACCTATTATCAAACGTTGAGAGTATCATAATGTTATGATTTATGGTGCTGTTTCTTTGCATAGGAAGTATGGCGATAATCCCCTTGCTGCTGCTGCTGCTAAGTCGATTCAGTTGTGTCTGACTCTGTGCGACCCCATAGATGGCAGCCCACCAGGCTCCGCCATCCCTGGGATTCTCCAGGCAAGAACACTGGAGTGGGTTGCCATTTCCTTCTCCAATGCATGAGAGTGAAAAGTGAAAGGGAAGTCGCTCAGTCGTGTCCAACTCTTAGCGACCCCATGGACTGCAGCCTACCAGGCTCCTCTGTCCAGGGGATTTTCCAGGCAAGAGTACTGGAGTGGGGTGCCATTGCCTTCTCCGGATAATCCCCTTAGTAGGAACTTAATCCCACAGAGTTCTCTGTGGATTATATTGTATCACCAGTTATTGTTATACCACTTTCAATTCAGTACCCAACGAGTGTCATGCCACGTGCTATAGCAGCAATCTTCAAACCAGAATGAGCCTGGCTTCCCAAGGAGTACATAAGCAGGGAGAATTTAATTAAATCTCTGTTCAGATTCCCAACTTTATCTTCAACATGTACACTTCCCTAAAACCAATCTGCCTACAAATGTATTTACTTCTTCCATTTACAAAAGAAATCACACCTTTTGTAACCTAACTCTTATTAATCATTAAGCCTGGTCTCTGTATGTAAAAAACATCTGGTATGCCAAACAGAAACCACCCAAAGTATTGGTGTAGATCTGACAACTTGAATGCTTCAAATGATAGTGAAACAAATCCTTTTCATGTCAAGGAGTTTTCCATTTCTCTCTTTTCATTAACTTGATTGGGACATGAAACTTGGAAGGAGTTCAAAGAATTGAGAGACATCATTATAAGAAGCTTCCATTTCCATTTACTTATTCAAATGAATAAAGGTCCTTAATGTTTAATAAAATCCTTACAAAATGAAATATAGGAATAGAATTGATGGTGAACTTGTTTGATTACATCAATAAATAATATTCACACAAGGTTACGTGGATAGGGAAAAAGCCCCTCTCCTTATATAGAGATGTGTCTTCAATACCATTTTAAATATGGAAGTTTAAGTTACTTATTAAAACTTACAGTATTGTTTATGCTATTTTTAAATTGTGTACTAAAAGTAATTGTCATGCTAACTCGATCAAAAAGGAAAACATTTAACACAGATTTATGATTTCATAAAATTGAATCTTTTACATTTCAACTTAATTATATTTTTATTTATATAAAAATATATGATATAGTTATCAATAAAATAAGCTTAAAATGTATTAGGTTAAAATTCTGTACAGGAAATGAAATAGAAATAGGTATTAAAGAAGAGACAACAAAAAAGAAAAAATATTAACTTCCCTATTATTAGGAACTAGTTTTTTTTTTTAAGTGTTATCAGATCACGGTGGTATTTTATTCCATTGGATAAACTCTAGGAAATGATGTAACATTTATTGTGAAAGGCCAATTTTTAGAATTCACTGGAAATTCCGTCTTTTATTTTAAAACTTATGATTAAAAATTTAGCTCTCCACTTAGAAGGGTTCAAGAGGTTATATAATTTTCCAGGATTTTGATGGGGGGCAAGGACAGAAGGAAAAATATTGCTGGTGAACAGCACAGTAATGTAGCTAATGAGATTCAATATTTGCCTTTGAATCTGCTGGCTTTCTCCCAGGTAGACCAGAGGATCGTAGTGTTTATCATCTAGGGGGTGGTCTCCCTGTGCCCTGAGAAAGTGGTTTTCTTCCTGTGGAGAGTATTTCTACAGGTTTCTCTGGCTTTGGGGCCAGCTCAAGGAAGAGTGTTGGAATAGTGAGCCAGTGAGGCTCCTACCCCCATCTGCATTTCCAAGTCCACCCACTGTCCCAGCAGAACCATTTTATGTCTTAAGTTGTTTGCGTAAACTTTTCAACATGGTTTGGTTTAGCAAAATAGGGACAGAGAGAGAGAAAGAGAGTGTGTGCTGGTTTTAAACTTTCTAAGATTTTAGAGGACTGGCAATTGCTTCTGTTAAGACACAAGACCTGAGAAAGGAAAATTCAAGTCATTGTGTGTCTCCTGCTTTAATCTGACCATCCTTTTCTGTTTTCTAAAATCACGATTATACCAAGAATCACCTCTCATTCTATAAGAGCGGCAGGAGACTGTAAAGATGACTACCAAGTCAATTAAGCATTTCTCCAGCATTCTATAGCAGGTCTGGGACTACCGTCACTGCCTACCACTGAGACTCAGTGAGTTCATATGACCTGCCGATGCTTGCTCACTGGAATGTATGTTGGCTTAGCACAGTGATTCTTTTTTTCCTCCTAAATTTAATTTTTATTTTATCTTGGAATATAGTTGATATATAATATTGTGTTAGTTTCAAGTGTACAGCAAAGTGATTCAATTTTGGATATACATATATCCCTTCTTTTGCAGATTCTTTTCCCATATAGGTCATTACGGAGTACTGAGTAGAGTTCCCTGCGCTATACAATAGGTCTTTGTTGGTTATCCTTTTTATATGTATAAAGCACAGTGATTCTTATTCTCACAGAACTCATGAACTCCTTTGAAAGTCTGATAAAAGCCATAATCAGGATTCTTTTTTAAAAATTGCGCACTTAAAATTTTTCGGACAATTTCAGAAGGCTCATGGACTCCGAGAGCAAATCTCTATGTTAACTGTAAGACGGCTCCTTGACTCATTGGCAACTGACAAGCATTTGGTGTGTGGGTGTGGAAGATGAATGATGCTTAAAAGCCTTCCTTTCAGCAATAATTTTCCTCTGAAACTTCCTTGGGGTGAGGAAGCGTTCTCACATTTGTCCCTACTTTCATTGTTACCGTTAGGACAAGGCAGCACTAGATCTAGGATGGTGAAGAGTTAAGGGCTCTGTCTTGGTGTCTGTGACTAAACAAGCGCTGAAACACCAGGAAATACCTCCTGAGGAGAAGCCGTGTGCTCTGTTCATTTTTATTTTAATATTCTTTGGCAGCCTACATCAAACCGGAAGTCACTGGGAAGGAGTCT
Organism: Bos taurus; assembly: GCF_002263795.3. NCBI lineage: Eukaryota > Metazoa > Chordata > Mammalia > Artiodactyla > Bovidae > Bos > Bos taurus. The sequence goes on from NC_037343.1 coordinate 37,278,639, forward strand.
GAGACAGGGTTATTGGAATAACATCCTGTGCCTGTGTAAACCTTCATGAAAGCTGCTTTCCACTGTGCTTGTCTTTAATTTTACTTTCCAAAAAGTTAAAAGTGAGTGTGGGGTGAAGAGAGAGGCAGAGACAAAGTAGAAGGGGCAGGAAGTGTTTCTTTCCCCTCGACCTTTGCATAGAGCTTTCAGATCCCAGTAGTAATCCCATGTCTGCCAGCATGCCAGGGGGCTGACAAAGTTGGCAGGAAAGGCACCGCAGAAAGGTGATTCTGTTCTCCTGCCTATGTTGAAGACCACAGCCTTGCACTTTAGAGGCAGAACCTTCAGTGTCTCTCCCTAGACCCCCTGTCTTCTGCTTAGGTCCTGTCTGATTCTTCTCCTTCCCCTACATTTCAGTTTTATTAATTTCCTTGCCTCCTCTTTCTCCCTCCTAGTCCCACCAGTCCCACCAGTGGTGAAGTGCTGACTTCACCACTGACATCCCAGTGACCAAACCTGATGCAGTCTTTCCATCATTATCTACTTTGACCATTCTGTAGCAATAAATATTACTACTTCCTTTTGCTTAAAATGCTTCCCTGGTTCTTCTCTTGCTTCTATTCTGACATCTTGAGGGATTGATCTCAGTCTTTTCCTGAATCCACATCAACTCTGCCTTCACTTGCAGAGACAGAGATTAACCTGGGCTCCTGCCTCCAGGACCCTCTTCTCATCAATCTTCTGCTTTCCTGAGGCCTCCTTATGGTCATCTGCATGTCAGTGGCTCTCCATCAGCATCTCCACCCCTGACTTTCCTCCTGAGCATGAAGTCTGCAATCCAAATGCAGAAGAAACCTATTTGCACTCAGCTGGAGGGAGCAGCTGGCAGAGCCATCTTAGGACAAGGGCTATGACTTACATCTGAACCCCAGCCATAGTAGAGAACAGATGCTTACTGCCTAATAAATGTGTTACAAAGGGCCTCCCTGGTGGCTCAGTGGTAAAGAATCTGCCTGCCAATTCAGGGATTGAACACAAGTTCAATCCCTGGTCTAGGAAGATCCCACATGCCACGGAGCAACTAAACCTGTGTGCTGCAACTATCGAGCCTGTGCTCTAGAGCCTGGGAACCACGACAAGGTGAGTCACCACAAGGAGAACCTGTGCACTGCAGCAAAGAGTAGCCCGCTCTCCCCCACCTGCTCTCTGCAACTAGAGAAAAACCTGCACAACAACGAAGACCCAGCACAACCATAAATAAATAAATAAAATGATATTAAAAGTATGTTACAGATGAATAAATGAACAAATAAGTGAAAAATAGCAAGGGGATGACTGAAGGTAAAATGGAAGCATGCTGAATGGAAAAATGTTGGGAAAACGTGATAATTAGAATTATGTACAATAGGGTTACAGCAGTGATTGTATCAAATTTATAAGTGTATTGTATGGAAGGTGGGAGGGAGGTTCAAGAGAGAGGGGACATATGTACACCTATTGGCTAATTCATATTGATATATGGCAGAAATCAAACCAATATTGGAAAGAAGTCCTCCTTCAATTAAAAAAAAAAAGTGTGGTGAGAGAGAGTATAAGAAGGCTGTACAAAAAATATGTTCTAGGCACTTTGTCTCATTCTCTTGGAGTGTGAGAGAAACAAGGGCATGATGGCTCACGTCCCATGTGAGAGAACAGAGGAGCAGGACTCACTCACTGAACTCGATGTGGGTGGCTTTGGGGCCAGGTCAAGGAGGTATGTTGGGACAGTGGCCAGTGGAGGAGAGGTAGAGAAATCAGGACCTACCATAGCTAGTGTGTCTCAAGAAAGCCTGGAGAACCATCAGATAGCAGCAGCTCTTAGAAGAGGAAGAGGAGATGGCAAACTCCATGTAAATTTCTGGAGTGGGTGTGTCCCTTTGAAAGACCCCCGCACCAAACAGGGCTCATATAAAGTATGCATGTTCTTATTATTAACAGTATCCCTGACCCAAGCCCCACAACCTACTTGCCCACAAAGACCTTCAAGTCCTCCATCAAGTAGGAACAGGGAAGGAAGACCAAAGATCCTTTCACATCAATCTGCCATCAAACCCCATGGACTTTACCTTCTGATGAGATACCTGGCCATTCTCCAGATTTCCATTTTACTGCTGCCGCACTAATTCAGACATTATCACTTCTTTCCCGGACCAAAGAAATCATCTTCCCCTTGATCTTTTCTTCTCAAGTTTACCCATCTCCAGTTCTTTATCTCTAATGCCATCAGAATATTCTAACACAAAATCTGATCATATTGTTTCACTACTTAAAGTCCATCAGCTGTTTCTATTCCCTGAATAATACATACCAACTTCTTAAGATGACACTTCGAGGCTCTTCAAGATGAGGCTTCTTCTTATTTATCTAGTCTCATCTCCTGCCATTACTCAATTACCCCTCTCGTCCGCCACAATTCTACCATGCATTTATAACAAGAAATCTTGTACTTTTCAGAATACACTGTATGTTCCCTATGTTCTTTTTATGCCCAGAGCACCCTCTCCCTCTGTGGGTGCCTAGCTCTAGTACAGCAGGAATTTCCTCCTTAAAGGAGCCTTCTCCATACTAACCTCTTCCTCCCCACACCAAGATAGGCATGTCCTTGTAATTGCCTGTGTTCTTTCCCACTACTTATTTCAATAACTATCGATTTATTAAGTGCCTACAATGTGTCGGGTACTGTTCCAGGCAATGGCATTAAAATGATTAAAAAGATACAGTTCCTGTCCTCATGAAATGTACATTCTATGGAAGACAGACAATGAAACAAACACCAACACATATACAACAGTACTGAACAAGTAAACATAAAAATCAGAAGCTAGTGATAAGGAGTAGTTAGAGAATTAAAGCCAGGTTATGTGATAGAGTGACGGGGTAGTGATAATAGACAGGAGGGAGGTCAGGGAAGACCTCTCTAAAAAGGTGACATTTAGACTGAGAGCAGAATGACCAGAAGAAAGCAGAGAGAAACAGGAGGAAGAGCATTAAAGATAGAAGGAAATGCTAATACAAAGGCTTTAAAGTGGAAGGAAAGTTTGGCGTGTTCAAAGGACAGGAAGAAAGCAGTGCAGCTGGAATGGAATGAACAAGGGGAAGCAAAGGATGAAATGATGCTGGGGACAGATCACTCTGGGCTTTGGGAACCAAAACAAGGAGATGAAATGTTTGTTCTAAGTGCAAGTCAAGTGGGGCAGCAAGCAGATTTTAAGAGAGGGAGTGATGTAGTCTGATTGCTGCTGAAAATTGGGAAGTCCTGGGGGTTAGTTGAAAAGGAGTTGGTTCATGGCCAAATCGTGTGAGTCAGAAATACTGGTTGCAGAAGGAATCCAAGTGCCAGGGTTTTGAACAGAGAAGCATCCTGAGTAGATGATGTTTCTGTCTCTCTCTTTTTAAAAATTTGTGGTAATAATCTGTAGACTTTCAAATTCAAAATGTAATAAGTCTGTGCTCAGTCTCTGAGTCATGTTTGACTCTTTGTGACCCCATGGACTTCAGCCCACCAGGCTCCTCTGTCCCTGGGATTTCCCAGGATTTCCATGGGATTTCCCTTCTCCAGCAAGTCTACAGGTGATTTTAAACAAATTATTTCTCTTCAACATTTATTTACATGTATTTCTAGCATACTGCTAGGTACATGGCAGGGTACCAAATGAATATTTGCAAATGTTGGGTATTATAATATCTACAGAATCAGTTTGTTTTGTCTTAGAAATTTCCTATGGGAAGGAAAGAAAATTAAAGAGGGTCAATAGGAATGCAAAGGCGGTAGGAAGATGTGAGAGTCATTGAGGAGATAGAATTATGAAACTTCTTGGTGGCAGAGTCGAGATTTTCTAGGTAGTACAGCTGATCATATAGTTTCCCTTAAGTTTCTGGGTGGTGGTGGTAATATAGCATAGCTTTTAGTGGCCCAGCCTAAAGGCAGAAAATGAAACAGTGAAACAAAGAGATCTAAAAACCAAATAACCAATAGAAATAAAGACAGGAAGGAACCCAGGACATCAAAACTAAGAATCAAAGCATATGTATATATTTAAATCAGACTCCTGATCACCATTATATAGGGTAAAATATTAATATTAAAAATAAAGTAGCATACTTAAAAGATTTTAAGTCATCTGGACCATCACTGAACTATATCTCTAAAATACAAAAGATTCATTTTGTGTATTTGACTTTATAAAATTTCTATTTTGCTTTTCAATCAGAGAAATGAATTACTTAGAAGACAATGTAATAAATGCCATTTATGAAACACCATATGCTATCCTTTAGGGTCAGGTCTAGTGTCTTTTCCCAAGGCTGCCTGTTGAATAGTAAGTCACTTTGATTTTGGGGGGTTTGATTAATAAGTTTCCACTTACAAAATTCTGAAGCTGAACTTTCTAAGACCTAGCAGCCAGCCCAGGAGAATGTGAACCATTTAATTATGTTTTGAAAAATAGCTAATGAAAGGAAGAGCAAGAACTAGAATTAACAGACCTAAAATGGTTAAAAGGCATAGACGAAAGTGAACCCAGACCTCCTCTTTAGCCCACTGATACCCTAACACTGGCATAATTTAACTGTTAGTTCCCCATTTAGAGCTCCTACATTCTGAGATCCATCTGGTTGAAAACGCACCAGCTGATAAACCTTAATATGTTTCCTCATGTCCTAGGGTTAATTGAAACCATTCTGAACTTGAAGTTGAATTTACATGCAGAGCTTGGGGTTCCCGAATCCCAAGAGACAAATGTGCTCTAGGGCAAAGGAAGAGGTCTTGTCTTTGGAACATTTAAAACAATTCCAGGGCTGGAGTTCTTAGCACTTCACTGCAGAGTCCCAGCCTAGTTCCAAGAAGCCAATGGAGAAACTTTTGAGCTTAAAACGCAGGAGGTGAAAGGGTGGGGTTCTTAGACATGGAAGTCTGGGGACCCCCTGCAGTTATCCATAAAGCTCAATGTTTATGTGGATGTCTGGCATTTCATCTGGGAAAGGATTTGCACCTTTCTTCAGAATCTCAAAGAACTCCATGATTCAGTCTGTTAACATTCCTCTAAAAGGAGGATCCCAGGGAGAATAGATGGAAGAAAGAAATAACTGTTTATTCATTTAAGTTGACCAATTCAGGAAAAATATGCAAGAGATAAAGAGATAAAAGAAATCTACATTCTTACATCACTGGAGTTCACATTCAGGACAGACTCAAACTCCTTCCTCTTCTTTTCATCATCCTCTTATCCCTATTCAACCCAACCTGGAAAATCCTCACTAAAGTGTTTGAAAATTGTTCTATCGTAAAACAAAGAAATGGGGGTAAAGTGAATATAAGCACTACTTTCTTCTGGTATTCCATAGAAAGGGGCTCAAAAACAGGGACAGTCTGCTTCCTCTCTCGCCACAGACTAAAAGATTTTAGATCCTAGGACTGTACGAGATACACCTCATAAGTCAAGGGTAAAACTGTGTGTTTGTGTCTTATTTAATGAGTTCAAGAATGCCCTTTTCCTTGGATCTTTCCTGGATTTCCGATCCTTCTATTTCTCATAACAATGATTGCTAACATCTACTAACCCACAACTATGTGCCAGGCTCAGACCTACTTGTTTTTCAGCTTATTTAATTCCCAAAGTGATGCTACAAAGTTAAGTACTATTATTCTGTCCATTTTACAGATGAGAAAAGTGAGGCACTAGCAGGACTGAGAGTTGTGGCAGAAACAGAAACTGTGTGGCTAGTCCACATCAGTCCCAGCAGACTCCTAGGGTACAGAGAAAGAAATGGGAGAGCTGGGATGAGAAACCATTTGACTGTAGTCTTATACCAGGGCATTTGCTCAGCCTTGCATTCAACCCAGACAGAAGATCAGTCCTGGAGAAGAGTTGAGGGTTAACCAGAATTTGCTCCAAGAGAGTCCCTGTAAGCGCTGCTAAGAAAGACAGTAGCTGTGGAGCAAGACGACAGAAATTCAGATCCAGACCACATCCAGTCCAACAGTGCACCTTAGGTCAAACACCTAGCCTCTCTGGAAGGCACAGCAGCTTCATTTGTAACATGGGCATAGCAACTCAAAAGGATGCTGGGAAGATCAAAGCGGGCAGCAGGTTTCAAAATTCTTACAAACTCCATGGGGCTACTCAGTATAAAAATCCATAACTACTGCTATTCCACATTTTAGGAATCCTTATCTGCCTGCCTCATTCCCAAACCTCTTCCATCCAACCACTTCCCATAGCAAAAAGAAATGATCTTACCATCTCTCTTGTGACACGGCTGGCTTTCTGCTGTCTGTCCGGCCCAGACTTCTTATAATCTCGCAGCCACCCCTCAGCTGTCAGGCTGTTTAGAAAAGCACTTCCTATTCACTTTCCTGAAAGTCACCACAGCCCTTCCCACGAAGTTAGAATGTTGATAATATGGGAGCGATGTTGGCAACTTAGAAATAACAGTCACTGAGGAAGGGGGAGGGAGGTGGGGTATAGACTTCCCTGGGAGGTGGTCTGAAGACAGACAGGGGCAAGTGTGAATCACTCCTGGACATTCCAGGGTGGGTAGTGCAGGAATCATACCCACGTTCCCCAGTGGTCAAGTTTCCTTGATATGATCTATGATAAGTTACTCCAATTTAAGGCCATATATCGGAAAACACACTTGGTCTTAATCATTAATGTAAATTTTCCAGTTACTGTAAAATCTCAGTGAATGTTTTCTATTCCAGCAGCTTTCTGAGCAAAAATAGTTACAAAAAAAAAATTAGGTGGGAAAGGGAAAGCCACTGAGGGTTTTCTGGCATCTGGAGGGATTGTTAGAGTTTTGGAGTGAGATATAAAACAGACATGGGTAATTATTAGAAGGGAACTTCTGCTTCTTAAATTAGAAAAAAAAAATGTGAAAATGGTTAGTGTTGGGAAAGTAAAAGTCTGTGTAGCACAGTGGTTAAGACTTGGGCTCTTTGAGTCAACTACCTGAGACCCCTCTTGGCTCCATGTGTGGCTGTCCTCCAGGCAAAAATGCTTAAACTCTCTATGCCTCTTTTTTTTTTTTTTAACTGTGAAATAGAATGGTAATAGAACTTACCTTACAGAGTTGTTATGCGATTAAATGAGTTGATATGTGGAATGCTTGAAACAATAACTAGCCCACAGTTGGCACTCAATGAATATAAGCTATTATTACTTTTCAGATATGCCATCAGGCAGTAAAACCAAGTATCAAGTGTTTAGTGTCAAGTCAGAAAACCATAACTCCAGTTTATCCCTTCGGAATTCAGTTGTGCAGTAGTGGATGTTATTTTTGATTCACTACATGATTATTACAGCTTGTAAGTAGGCATCTCATGGACTGATTGAAAGTGGAATAAAATGGAAAAATCTGGAAGTCCAAAGATAAAGATGATTTAAGGACCTTGGAGCTGCATTTGAACTTAGGAGTTTGGAATGAAGAGGAAAGGATTAACACATGGTAGAAATAGAAAGCCTAGTAAAGGAGGCAGTGATGGAGGGATGGAAGCAGGGGAACAAGGGATGTTGAGAGATAGGAAAGCACAGGGATCTTTGAGCAGCGTGATGCAAGGGTTCAGAGCCAGACTGCCTGGCTCCATCACCGACAATCTGTGTGACCTGTGGAGGTATTTTCCTCCTGTGACTCAGTTCCCTCAACTATACTAACAAATAAGGATAAGTCACCAGTCATCATCACCACGTGGAATTGTTTGGACAGTTAAATGGATTTACACTTGAAGTGCTCAAAACAATACCTGGCACAGTGCAAGTGCAGTGGATGCGTTCACTTTTTTTTTTTTCCCTAAGACTTGCCTTGCCTTCCTCCTATTCTTATTTTTACACTCTAGACTCTCTTTTTGACATTGCTTCATTTAAAAACATTTCTCAGATGAATATGAGGGAAGGCACTAGATAAACTCTAGGTTCTATCAACAATATGTTTTAAGTGGGATAATGTTAAATTGTAAGGAGTGTGAGGGAAGTAGAAAAGAATTCCAAGGAATAGGAATGAAAGGAAAATACCATTGACTGTTTAAAAGCTGTTCAAACTGAAAACATTTGCTCAAATGCTCTAGTCTAGGAGAAAAATCTATATTGTTTCTAATTAGGTGGCCACTAAAAACATGATGATTCCAATATAATCTGATTAATAGTATTTATTCTATGTTCCATACATGTTTTCTCATCTTGTATTGTACTAAAAATTCCCAAAGGATGACACCTCTTTTTATATTAGTCTTGCTTCTCCTGTAGTATCCAGCAGAGAGCAATCAGACACCCAACAAATACTTGTTGATTCATTGATTCGATTTATGACTCTGGGTAGACACAATAAAAGTGTCTCCTTCATCTTCCTCTCTGATTTCTGTTTGTATTATTTCAGTGATTCATTTATATACACAATAAATAGCTGAACTTTCCTGGTGGCACAGTGGATAAGAATTTGCCTGCCAATACAGGAGACACAGGTTCAATCCCTGATCTGAGGAGATTCCACATGTGCTGGGGTCCAGCCCCAGCAGGATCCAGGGGTACCCTCAGGATAACAGCATCAGCGATAAGGAAAGTAAAAAAGGGGGGGAGAAAGAGGCTTGATCTTCCTCGTTTTACACAGAAAGCCAATAAAGCTCCTGGCATGGAACTTGCTCTGTTCACGGAGGCCGTAGGCGCCCTCTCGGTGGGGTGAGGATGCAGGATGCCCCCTCCCTGGTGAAGATGCAGGGTGCCTTCCTGATCGGGTCTTAGAAGCCCAGACAAAAAAGTGAATTCAGAGAGCCCCTGTGCCTCAAGGAGTCATCCTGAAAGAAGAACAGAGGGAGAAAGAAAGAAAAGGAAAGAAAGAATGACACAGGGAGACTAAGCTTCGGTGAGCGAGGCCCATAACTTTATTTTCAAAAGGAACTTTTATACCTTGACTTGTACATAGAAGGAAATGAAAGATGCAAAGTCATGCAGAATCAGCCCAAACATTACATCTGTTTTGTCTTTATCAAAACCAGGATTTTTTCAGCATACCTTTCCCATAAACAATGTTGTGTACATTATCTTCTGGCTTTGGAGGCCTGTGGACATTTTATGACCCTTTTTTGATAAAGACTGCTCAACCGGAAAACTTATTTTCCCTTAAAGTGTTTTTTCTTTATATTTCTAATCTATGTCAGCCTCAGAAAGTGCTAAACAGAGTTATATTCTCACAGAGCAAAGGCGCAGTGAGTTACAACAAAGAAAGAACCAATTAGCTCAAAAGTCTGATGTGGTTAATTCCAAGGCTGCTACTTGTTTTTCTTACATTCCAACTATGTTAACCAATGCACTCCCAGGTTCATAATGGATAAGAGATATGGAAACTTGGCAGCAAGCATTGGCTCAACAATGAAATCTTACACCAGCACTACTCTAATAGTTTTTAACTCTTCGAAAGGCTCTATATTTTTAGAATGTTTTAGGCTTCCCATGTCTCTCACGGTTGGGAGGCTGTGAACAATCACATGGGTAGCTGCAAGAGTCTGGATAAACCTGTCAGGCAAGCTAGAAAGCCATCAGAGGGATTTGAATTGAAACACTCCTATCAAGCCCAGGAGACTTATTAACTAAAGCCCTAAGTTGACTTTTTCCAGAGAAAGGTGGTCGGGGATAACCCCCCTGTTAATGTCAGAAGAGTTGGTGAAAGGCACAAAATAGTAAGACAGACAGATTCTGGTTTTGGGGTAGATGGTCGAGCAGATCCAGGGGGTCCCTCGAGTTCTGATCCGCCTTGCTCGTCAGATCTCTTCCACATGACCTTGTCATGGGTGGGGTCTCCCGTGGTGGCTCCCGGCACACATGCTGCCAAGCAAATAAGCCTGTGTTCCACAACTATTGAGCCTGCACTCTAGAGACTGTGCTCTGAAACAAGAGACACTGCTACAATGAGTGCATGCACTGAAAGGAAGAGTAGACCTTGCTTGCCACAAATAGAGAAAGCCTGTGCAAAGTAACAAAGACCCAGCATAGCCATAAAAAAAAAAAAAACCTCAAATCCTGGATACATCAGGACTATACCTTAAGACACAGAAGTGCATTCAGGACACTGGCTGAGAGCAGACAGGAATACCTGACCAGCAGAAAAAAGAATATATAGACCCATGCAAAACTCGAGATCAAGCCCTGAGCCTTTGGAGCGGGAGCACTGACTCCAAGACCATAGACTACCATAGAACTAACCCTAGGGAGTATCAAATAGTGAGAATTCACACAAAGGAAACCTCTTGAATACAAGACGTGGCAACACCCAACCACCAATAGCACCCTGTGCAGGACACTACATCTAAACAACAAACAAACCAAAATACACGCCCAATCATCAGCAGACAGGATTAGCATCTCACTCACCTTGCCCATCACAGGAAAAACAAACAGAAACAGAAAAGCTCAGCACAAATCTCACCCTAGACAATGCTTACACAAACCACTGGACCAACCTTAGAGGGCAGAAACTAAAATGAAGAATGAATTCAGCCTTGAAGCCTGGAAATAGGAGACCTCAAATACAATAAGTTAAAAAAAAAAAAAAGTGAAAAGGCAGAGAAATACTACACAAACGAAGGAACAATTCAGAAACACAGAAGTCCAAATAAATGAAGAGGAAATAGACAAACTACCTGAAAAAGAATTCAGGATAATGATAGTAAAGATCATCAAAAACCTTGAAAACAAAATGGGGAAAATGCAAGAATCAATTAAAAAGACAAAAAGAATTAAAGAATAAACATACAGAGACACATAACACAATTACAGAAATTAAAAATACTCCAGAAGGAATCAATAGCAGAATATCTGAAGCAGAAGAATGAATAATTGAGCTGGAAGATAAAATGGTGGAAATAACTTCTGAAGAGCAGAATAAAGTAAAATGAATAAAGTGAAAAGAACTGAGGATAGTCTCAGAGACCTCTGGGACAATATCAAAGGCACCAATATTCAAATTATAGGAGTCCAGAAGAAGATGAGAAAAAGAAAGGGAATGAGAAAATATTTGAAGAGATTATAGTTGAAAATTTCCCCAATTTGGAAAAGGAAATAGTCAATCAAGTCCAAGAGGCACAGAGTTCCGTACAGGGTAAGCCCAAGGAGAAACACACCAAGACACATACTGATCAAACTAACAAAGACTAAATACAAAGAAAGAATATTAAAATCAGCAAGGGAGAAGCAACAAGTAACATTCAAGGGAAATCCCATACACTTAACAGGTGATCTTTCAGCAGAAACTCTGCAGGCCAGAAGGGAATGACAGGATCTATTTAAAGTACTGAAAGGCAAAAATCTACAACCAAGATTACTGTACCTGGCAAAGACCTCATTCAAAATTGATGGAGAAATCAATCAATTTTGTTTCTCAGATGAGCAAAAGTTAAGAGAATTCAGTACCACCAAACCAGCTTTACCACAAATGTTAAAGGGACTTATATAGTCAAGAAACACAAGAGAAGAAAACAGATCTACAAAATCAACCCCAAACAATGAATAAAATGGCAATAGGAACAGATATGTCAATAATTACTTTAAATGTAAATGGACTAAATGCTTCAACCAAAAGACACAGACTGGCTGAATGGATACAAAAATAAGACCCATATATATGCTGTCTACAAGAAACCCTGACTTCAGACCTCAAGACACATATAGACTGAAAGTGAGAGGATGGAAAAAGATATTCCATGAAAATGGGAAGCAAAAGAAAGCTGGAATAGCAATCCTCATATCAGACAAAATAGACCTTAAAATAAAGAATATAATAAGAGTAAGGAAGGGCACTACATAATGATCAAGGAATCAATCCAAGAGGAAGACACAACAATTGTAAATGTCTGTGCACCCAACATAGGAGCACCTCAATACATAAGACAAACACTAACAGACAAAAAAGGAGAAGTTGACAGTAACACCATTATAGTAGGAGACTTTGACACTCCACTCACACCAATGGACAGATCATCAAAACAGAAAATTAATAAGGAAACACAAGTCTTAAATGATACATTAGATGAGATGGATCTCATCGACATCTTCAGGACATTCCATCCAAATGCAGAAGAATACACCTTCTTCTCAAGTGCACATGGAACATTCTCCAGGATAGACCACATCTTGGGGTCACAAATCAAGCCTCAATAAATTTAAGAAAATTGAAATCATATCAAGCATCTTCTCCAACCACAACGCTATGAGACTAGATATAAATTACAAGGAAAAAAAACTGTAAGAAACACAAACACATAGAGATTAAACAACATGTTTCTAAATAACCAACAGGTTACTGAAGAAATCAAAAGGGAAATAAAAAAATTTCTAGAAACAAATGACAATGAAAACACAACTCAAAACCTAAGGGATGCAGGAAAACAGTTTTAAGAGGAAAGTTTATAGCAATACAATTCTACCTCAAGAAATAAGAAAAACATTGAATAGACAACCTAACTTTACATCTAAAACAACTGGAAAAAGAGGAACAAAAAACCTCTGAAATTAGCAGAAGGAAAGAAATCATAAAGATCTGAGCAGAAATAAATGAAAAAGAAATGAAAGAAGCAATAGTAAAGATTAATGAAACTAAAAGCTGGTTCTTTGAGAAGATAAACAAAATTGATAAAGCTTTATCCAGACTCATCAAGAAAAAGAGAGAAGAATCAAATCAACAAAATTAGAAATGAAAAAGGAGAAGTTACAACAGACAATGCAGAAATACAAAGGATTATAAGAGATTATTATGAACAACTATATGATAATAAAATGGATAACCTGGAAGAAATGGACATATTATTAGAAAAGTTCAATCTTCCAAGACTGAACCAGGAAGAAATAGAAATTATGAACAACCCAATTACACATACTGAAATTGAAGCTGTGATCAAAAATCTCCCAAAAACCAAAATCACAGGACCAGATGGCTTCACAGGAGAATTCTATCAAACATTTAGAGAAGAGCTAATGCCTATCCTTCTAAAACTCTTTCAAAAAATTGCAGAGGAAGGAACACTTCTAAACTCAATCTATGAGGCCACCATCACTCCAATATCAAAACCAAAGAAAACCCCCGAAAAGAAAACTACAGGCCAATATCACTGATGAACATAGATGCAAAAATCCTCAACTAAATTTTAGCAAACAGAATTCAGCAACACATCAAAAAGTTCATACACTATGATCAAGTTGGGTTTATTCCAGGAATGCAAGGATTTTTCAATATAAGCAAATCAATCAATGTGATATACCACATTAACAAATTGAAAGGTAAAAACCATATGATAATCTCAATAGATGCAGAAAAAGCCTTTGACAAAATTCAGCACCCATTTATGATTAAAACTCTTCAAAAAATGGACATAGAAAGAACCTACCTCAACACAGTAAAAGCCATATATGATAAGCCTACAGCAAACATTATTCTGAATGGTGAGAAACTGAATGCATTCCCCCTAAGATTAGGAACAAGACGAGGGTGTCCACTTTCACCACTGTTATTCGACATAGTTCTGGAAATCCTAGCTATAACCATCAGAGAAGAAAAAGACATAAAAGGAATCCATATTGGAAAAGAAGAAGTATGCTCTCACTGTTTGCAGATGACATGATATTGCCCATAGAAAACCCTAAAGATAGTATCAGAAAATTACTATGGCTAATCAGTGAATTTGGCCACCTCATGCGAAGAGTTGACTCATTGGAAAAGACTCTGATGCTGGGAGGGATTGGGGGCAGGAGGAGAAGGGGATGACAAAGGATGAGATGGCTGGATGGCATCACTGACTTGATGGACGTGAGTCTGAGTGAACTCTGGGAATTGGTGATGGACAGGGAGGCCTGGCATGCTGCGATTCATGGGGTCTCAAAAAGTTGGACACTACTGAGCGACTAAACTGAACTGAATCAGTGAGTTTAGCAAAGTCACAGGATACAAGATCAACACACAGAAATCACTTGTATTTCTATATACTAACAATGAAAAATCAGAAAGCAATGTTAAGAAATCAATCCCATTCTTCACTGCAACAAAAAGAATTGAATATCAAGGAATAAATTTACCTAAGGACACAAAAGAACTGTAAACAGAAAATGATAAGACACCAATGAAAGAAATAAAAGACAACATAAACAGATGGAGAGATATTCCATGTTCCTGGGTAGGAAGAATCAATATTGTTAAAATGACTATACTACCAAATGCAATCTACAGATTCAATGCGATCCCTATCAAATTACCAAAGGCATTTTTCACAGAACTAGAACAAAAAAAATTCACAAATCATATGGAAACACAAAAGACCCTGAATAGCCAAAGCAGTCCTGAGAAAGAAGAATGGAGCTGGAGGAATCAACCCTCCTGACTTCAGATTATACTACAAAGTTACAGTCATCAAGACAGTATGGTACTGGCACAAAAACAGAAATATACACCAATAGAACAAGATAGAAAGGCCAGAAATAAACCCATGAACCTATGGGTACCTTCTTTTTGACAAGGGAGGCAAGAATATACAATGGGGCAAAGACAGCCTTTTCAATAAATGGTGCTGGGAAAACTGGACAGCCACATGTAAAAGAATGAAATTAGAACAGTTCTTAACACCATACACAAGATAAACTCAAAATGGATTAAAGACCTAAATGTAAGACCAGAAACTATAAAATCTTAGAGGAAAACATAGGCAGAACACTTGATGACATAAATCAAAGCAAGATCCTCTAGGACCCACCTCCTAGAGTAGTAGAAATAAAAACAGAAGTAAACAAATGGGACCTGATTAAACTTAAAAGCTTTTGCACAGCAAAGGAAACTATAAGCAAGGTGAAAAGACAACCCTCAGAGTGGGAGAAAACAATAGCAAATGAAACAACTGACAAAGGATTAATTTCCAAAATATACAAGCAGCTCATACAACTCAATGCCAGAAAAACAAACAACCCAATCAAAGAGTGGGAAGATGATCTAAACAGACATTTCTCCAAAGAAGACATACAGATGGCTAACAAACATATGAAAAGATGCTGAACATTTTTCATTATTAAAGAAATGCAAATCAAAACAACAATGAGATATTGCCTCACACCGGTCAGAATGGCCATCATTAAAAAGTCTACAAACAGTAAATGCTGGAGAGGGTGTGGAGAAAAGGGAATGCTTTTGCACTGTTGGTGGGAATATAAATTGATACAGCCATTATGGAAGACAGTATGGAGATTCCTTTAAAAACTAGAAATAAAACCACCATATGACCCAGCAGTCCCGCTCCCAGGCATATACCCGGAGGAAACAAGGGTTGAAAAAGACACATGTATCCCATTGTTCATTGCAGCACTATTTACAATAGCTAGAACATGGAAGCAACCTAGATGTCCATCGACAGATGAATGGATAAAGAAGTTGTGGTACATATATACAATGGGATATTACTCAGCCATAAAAAGGAATGCATTTGAGTCAGTTCTGATGAGGTGGATGAACCTAGAACCTATTATACAGAGTGAAGTGAGTCAGAAAGAGAAAGAATAATATCATATTCTAATGCACATATATAGAATCTAGAAAAATGGTTCTGAAGAATTTATCTACAGGGCAGCAATGGAGAAACAGACAGAGAAAATAGACTTGTGGACATGGGGAGGGGAGAGGAGAGGGTGAGATATATGGAAAGAGTAACATGGAAACTTACATCGCCATATGTAAAATAGATAGCCAACGGGAATTTGCTGTATGGCTCAGGAAACTCAAACAGGGGCTCTGTATCAACCTAGAGGGGTGGGATGAGGAGGGAGATGGGAGGGAGTTTCAAAAGGGAGGGGATATATATATACCTATGGCTGATTCATGTTGAGATTTGACAGAAAACAACAAAATTCTATAAAGCAATTATCCTTCAATAAAAAATAAATTTTTTTAAAAGGGAGGGGATATATGTATCCCTGTGGCTGATTCATGTTGATGTTGACAGAAAACAACAAAATTCTGTAAAGCAATTATCATTCATTAAAAAAATATATAAAACTAAAAAAGTTAAAAGGCTCAAATCCAAGAGTTCCAATGAATTTATTTAAAAAGAAAGAAAGAACGAAATGTTTATGCTCCTTCAAGGCTTCAGGCATTGTGCTAACACTAGGGTTTCAGTAATGAGTAGAGTGCTCATGGAGCAAAGTTGTTTTCCTTGGGTGGTGGGCATTAAATATTAGATTAAAATCACACAGTTAATGAAGGAAGAAAAAAAAGTATGATGTGGAAAGAACATTCTGGGCCAGTTGAGGCTTGGAGCAGCCTGGGCGCTACCAGAGAAGCACAGTGGCTGGACGGTGGTGAAGGAGGCTGGGGACTTAGGGAGCACCTAGACCATGTCAGATCTCACAGGCCATGTTAAAGTTGTACCATGGTGTGTAGCATCTGTCATTGGGTCAAGCAGAAGACAGTTAATTACTCAGGGAAGTTCCACCTGCACAGCTAGTCCTCTGCACAGAGAAGGGTCCTTTCTACAGAATAGTCCATAGGATGACAAGCTAGAACTTCAAAAAAAACATATAACTTTTCCCTCTTTTGGTTAATATAATACATGTTTGTTGTAAAGAAAAGCATGGAGAAGGGAAAAATATCATCCAAAATACTGTCACCAGTGGAATTGGAATCACATTGTGTATTTGGCACAGTGCTTTTTTTCATTTGATAATATATCATACTCTTTTTTGATGTAATATTTTTTTCTCTAGTTACAACTGGAAAAAAAAACAAAACACCTACATGTCTGTTACTCCCCTGATGGCTGGCGCGGTCATGGACAAAGATGTTATCTCTCCCCAAATAGTTTTCAAAAGATATCTGACACACATTTCATGAACTGCTAACTCTTCCTGCTGAAGTTCTATTTAAATTGGTCTGTGGTATTCTAAGTATTTCGTGTCTCTATCTTGCTCTCCAGTTTTTGAAAGGGAAGGAAAGGCAAAGGAATCAGTCATCTGGGCAAAGGTCTCAAACAGCAAACATGAATGTTCATAAAACTGTCTACCCACATAACCTTAAATATAAGTCAGAGTCTCAGGACACACTCCACATTGCCCTATTTACACCTACTTAGCCCCATCCAGGGTTTCATTTATTTGTTCTACGCATTTTTATAGGGTCTATTCTGTGCTCTCATCTAAGCTACTCTCTGGAGACATACAGATAAATAAGATACAGTCCTGGACTTCTCTGGTGATCCAGTGGTTAGTAATCCTCCTGCCAATGTGGGGGGCATGGATTTGATCATTGGTCCAGGAAGATTCCACATACCAAGGGCCAGCTAAGCCCATGTACCACAAGAGAAGCCATTGCAATGAGAAGCCCATGCTTTGAAACTATAAAATTGCTGCTCACCATAACTAGAGAAAGCCCACACACAGCAACAAAGACCCAGCGCAGCCAAAAAAGAAAAAAAAAAAGAAGCCGTATTTTAAAAAAAAAAAAAAATTGCAGTCTTGGTCCTGATGGAACTCAAAGACCAAGTGAAGAGACAAATATAGAAATTTAATTGTAACGATATGGAGGAGACTGTGTATACACATGTGCGAATCCCACAAAAGGATATCTACCTCAGTCTGACGGTGGCAGTGGACAGGTAATTGGAAAGGATGCTTAGAGAAGGTGACCCTTGAGCTGAGTAAAATAAGTCAGATTCTTTTGTGCAAGCTCAGTGGTTGGACATGCACGCACAAGAATACTCTAAACTCAGCAGATGAACTAGGAAGTGGTTTTTGTATTAAAAGTATTTTTATCCTTCGAGGAGCATATGTGTCTGGGGCCCTTTGATTACCAGAAGGCTGTGATAACCACAGAAGGGTTATCACCCTACAGTTGAACACTAAAAACACAATTAAATGAGTGACCTTTTTGTACATGAATACCATGGATAGTCTCTCAAAGTCACTGAGGAAGTGAAACAAAGATATTGTTACATTTTTAGTTACTATTATGGAGCCCCTGTTTTAAAGCCTATATATCATTCAATTCCCATAACAGTCTTCCTGGTTAGTTCCATCTGAACAGCTGGCTCATCTACTCAGAGATTATTATGATATACATTTTGTTAAAAAGTAAATTGCAACTTGGAGGATTATAGCATGCCAGAGCTGATAAATGAAGAAGAGGGGGTTCAAACTCAAGTTTAGCTGAAATGACCATACTAAAATGTGGGTTTTCCATTAAATTCATTAAAAAGCACTTTCTGGAAAAAGAAGAAGTGGTCCTTCTGACCCCCTTCTCTTGATTTTCTGGTGAATATTCCATGCATGAACTCTGGTAATTAAAGATGAATCACGAGTGAAACTAAATCAAGCTACTTCTTGTATCAAGACTAATAACAGCTTCACACATTCTCCAGGTTGATTTCCCCTACAATATTCTAGAGGCAAGAGCACCAAACACAGAATAAAAATACAAATTTAGCATTCAAAATACCACCTCTAGTTCAGAAAAGTACTCCTTCCAGTTAGTTAAGCTTTTTATTTAAGGATTAAGCAATTTGTGCAGTCAGGCCTCTTAGACCAATATCCAACTATGTAATAGCATTCCCATCAACAACCATTTATTGAATGTCTGTTACATGTAGAACATTGTTCTAGGACTTGGGACTTCACAAAGTTATGACACTTGGTCTGCTAAGTCTGCATGGAACACTGCCTCTAGGACCTTTCAATCTAGTTGGAGATATAAGCCAGATGCAAATAAAGGAGAAAAGCCTAAATGAAAGAATGCATGCCCAGGAGGATAATTAGGGCCACCAGGGTTCAGGAGAGAGCAGCTGTGAGCTAGGGCGCATGAAGGGTACAGAACTGGAGGTGCATCTTGTGGTTTCTGCTCCCAACCCACAAGTCAAGGCGAGGTCATCCTCAAGTGGCTCACACAAACAGACAGCTTGTTCTATCACATTTGACTCTGAACAACTGCAAAGTATTAATTCATGTTACATGTGTAATTTACCATTGGCTCTTGGTATCTATGGTCCTTCCACATTCGGTTGGGGATTCAGCCAACAGTCCATGTAACACTGTAGTATTTACTACTGAAAAATATCTGCATATAAGAGGATCCAACCAGTTCAAATCTATATTATTCAAGGGTCAAGTGTATTTCTTAAAGTGCTAATATTTATTGGGTTTTAGAAATTTAACAACTTCAGATTAAGAAGAGAAGAATTTCAGGGGAGAAATGTATTCTACACTTCCAACACAGACAAACACACACACATATGTACACACACTGTACATACACTTTTTTTTTTTTTAATTAAAGAGTGTTATTTTTAACTGTGGGAGCTTCCCACATGGCTTAGTGGTAAAGAATCTGCATGCCAATGCAGGAGACATAGGAGACATGGGTTCCATCCCTGAATCGGGAAGATCCCTTAGCCAGGGAAATAATAACCCACTCCAGTATTGTTGCCTGGAGGATCTGATAGTCAGAGGAACCTGTTGGGTTACAGTCCATAGGGTCACAAAGAGTCAGACACAACTGAAGTGAATGAGCACACACATACACATATTTTTTTACTGTAATGAATGTATGAATCTGGTGAATATACAAGTTTTCCTTTTTCTTTATTGCTTGCCCCTATTATAAGTTCCTAAAGTCAGATTCAAATGTATGTCCTTCTTTGAGACCCTAGACTTGCACTGGCAGGAAGAGTCTGAACACTACTAAGGGGCCAGTATCAGGCCAATTTTAGCTTAGGGCTGAGTCCATGGAGACTGAATGAGGGAAACCCTAGGGGCCAGTGACTGGGGAGTCCGGGACCAAATCCTGAAGGAGATCAGGAGCCAAAACCCTGAGGCTACAAATAGCATCAAGGCTAAACGGTAGGTGAGGAGGCCAAGGGAGACTGGGCAGACAGACTAGAATGCAAGAGAGGAGCCTACCGTCTTTCTTGGTTGACTTAAGTCCAGGAAGGTCAGAATGGTCAGGAAGGTCAACAAAGGTTAACACCCTCTGCTTCACTCTAAAAGGAAAGTTTCACAAAGGATTTGGAGAACGGGAGTGATTCTGGTTTGGCGTCAGCAGTAACTCTTCAAGTACTTGAAGGACTGCTGTGTGGAAAAGGATCTATATTTTCTGTGACACCTGATGTGGTCGGCATGGGACCAGCACACAGCTAAAGGCTGTACAGGCAGCGGCAGGCTCTGTAAGAAAAGCAAGGCTGTGGCCTTTCATCTGAGTGCCAGGTACTCTGGGCAACCACAAGTACCTCCTCTGCTGGTTGGGCCTGAACCCCACTCTCCCTCAGAAGACTGTGCGTTTCTCCAGTGCAGGCACTGTGTCTTAGTCACTTTTGTAACCTCTGGCTCTTAGTGTACTTACTAAAAACCTATTCAAGTCACATCAGATTCCTGGCATCTGAGAAGTCTTCTCTCTCAGCCAGCCATCTATTCAGAGCAGTGATACTGTCTTTGCCTGTAACACTCAATGCTCTTCCATAGCCCTGGTTGGACTGGCACCCTCTCCACAGCCTGCATTAGCCCATAGCCCACAGAATGTTCTTGCATTCAGAACCATGAACCCCTTGTCCTCTTCCACCACACGCTTTTCAGTTGAACAAAAATATATAGAATTGAAAGCAGCACTAGGTCTTTTTTCTTTAACAGATAGATTGTGTGTGTGTGTTCAGGTGCTCAGTTGTGTCTGACTCTTTGTGAGCCTGTGGACTGCAGCACACTGGTATTGTGGGAAATGACAACCTGAACAGTGTCTCTGCTCTGAAACTGGGGCTCAGAAGAGCCTGCTTGTGCAGTCTGACCAAGCGAGTTCTTACGCAGAGGGTGTAGAGTTCCCAGGCATAATTAGAACAAAGGCAGCTTTAATTGTGGCTTCCACTGGCCTGAGGGTCCCTGAGTGAGTCCTACAAGGATAGGTAATTTTGAATTATGCTTCAAAATTATTTGCATGTAAATTTAAAAATTGCTTCCTTTCCTTGTGAATATCTTTGTTATAAAAATGTGTAATTTACTGAAATACATGTAAATTCTGGCCATGGCATTAAACAATAGATTATCATAACATAGAGAAATGGGAAAATGGCAGCTGTATAAAATCACTTAGCTGGAAGTAATCAAATCAAGTCCAAATTTTTAATCTTCAAATAATTCCATGTTCCTGGCTCCTAATAAAAGGGAATTGTCTTACCAAGAGTTATAATAGTCTCCTAGGGATTTGCTCTCCTTTAACAA
The DNA here is from genome assembly GCF_002263795.3 of Bos taurus. NCBI lineage: Eukaryota > Metazoa > Chordata > Mammalia > Artiodactyla > Bovidae > Bos > Bos taurus. The sequence continues at coordinate 37,299,863 of NC_037343.1, forward strand.
TAAAGAGACAGGAAAAGGTGTCATTTGAGGTTTTAATTTGGCTGACTCATTCATGAGTAAACTATGTGTACCAAGTGTTCTCTTTCTATAGCTAAAGTTTGTTGTTTTACTCTGTTATTACAGTAAAATTATGATTTTTAGCTCTTCTGTCAATGTAATTAATAAAACTTTCCGCAGGAAGTCTTTTGCTGAAATGAAAATATAAAAGCAATATATTCTCTTATAAAGGATCCCTACCCATACAGAAAGTTTAAAAGAAAAGTGAAAATCATCCATTATATCACCTCACCCAAAGATAACCACTATTAACTTGGTAGGCTTTCAGAATTTTTTTAATTCATATATTCAGAAAAATTTTTTCAACAAAACTATATTACAGTTTTATTTTTATATTTTGGTTCTTAAAACTAAACCATATATTAAGGACATCTTTTCTTATTAATGAATATATACCTACATCAGCCTTCATAAGGGCTGCATAATATTCCATTATATAATATGCCATAACTTATTTAAAATATCCCATATTGATAAAAATCTTGCTATCATAAATAATACTGCAAAACATTGTAGGATATTTATCTTTGCCTATATCTGTCCTATAATTTCTCTAGGAAAATTACTAGAAGTGGATTTACTAGGGCAAAACCTATGTGCATTTAAAATATTGACAGAAACTATTTCATCATTCTCCAGATAAAAATATAAACTTGACAGTAGGGTATGAAAGTGTTCATTTCTTCAGTTTTGCTCTAATGCCCACTTTATCAATTTTATAACTTAAGAAACTTGGCCAAACTGATAAATAACTACCAATTTAAGAAACTTCACCAAACTGGTAAATAACTGCAACAAAAATCTCATTTTTCTAATTTTTATGAAAAATTTTAAAATGTTCTAAATTTTATGAATTTTTCTCATTTTTTAAATTTTAATTTTAGATTACTAGAGAGTTTACCTAATCTGTAGTATTTTGAGACTATAACACAAAAAACTGGGACACTTTCCACTTAACAAGCTTGGGGACTTTGGTACAGTCACTGGCAGTGAGGTGTGAATGGTGGCAGGCTCAACAGAGGTGAAAAACGACAGAAAACATAGATGTCCAAGACGTAAACATGAACTGCTCCATGGGTTTTTGGCTGCTGCTTTTGTAGTTATTCAGTTCTTGCCCATTTTTAAAAGATTATGTTATTTCTGGGGACTGCATTGTTAGACTTAAAGAGGAGAATTCAGATCAACATGTGAACCTGAATAATAAAAAAAAAACAAAACTCCATAAATACTCTGGAATACTTGGCACCCAAATATCTTGGTTATCAAAATGAGTCACTGAACAAAATACATATTAACTCCAGCTGTGACATTAAACAATACATCAGTTTTTGAGGCTCAAATAATTCTATGGATTCTGGCCCTTGATAAGATGGAATTGTTTTTCTCAGAGATTTCTCAGAGGTTATGAGATGATGGGGACCCTGCATAACTCTAAATGAAACATTGGGGTCCTACTACTGCAAGGCAAGTTTAGAACTAGATGTTATTACCCAAGGGACGGAGTGGTTCTTTCTGAACAAAGTGGTCTGCTGGTAATCACTAAACGCCTTTTAGGTCGAATCCATTTTTTTCCAGTCTACTTTACTCAGAATGTCGAGCTTTCAGTAGTTGGTTTTTAATAAGTATCTGAGTTGTGTGGCCTTGGGCAAGTGGCTTATATTCCCTTAGTTCAACTTTCCTTATGTGAACTATCTAAACAATGAAGAGGTTGCATAGTGTACCATGACCAATTGGGATTTGCCCCAGGAAGGCAAAATTGTTTTAACATTAGAAAATCAGTTATGTAATTCTCCATATTAAGAGAGTAAAGAAGAAAAGCATGTAAACTTCTCAATATACACAAAAAATGTTCAGTGAAATTCAACATCCATTTATTTAAAAACAATTAGAATGTTAGGAAACTTCTGTAATGTAATAAGTGTTATCTAAAAGAAAATCTTTAATAAGCATTCTACTGAGTAGTGAAACACTGTAAACGTTCCCTGTAAGATCAGTAGTCAGACAAGATCCCACTGTTTCCACTATTCAGTATTGCACTAGATGTCTTAGACGAGAAATAAAAAACAAAGATTACTCTAATTTCATTCTTTTACATGTAGCTGTCCAGTTTTTACAGTACCACTTACTGAAGACACTGTCTTTTCATCATTGTATATTCTTGCCTCTTATTTGGCAGATTGACCATAAATACATGGGATTCTTTCTGGGCTCTCTGTTCTGTCCCATTGATCTATGTGACTTTTTCTGTCAGTGCCATACTGTTTTGATTACTAGAGTTTTGTATTATAGTGTGAAGTCAGGAAGCATGATTCCTCAGGCTCTGTTCTTCTTTCTCAAAAATCTTTTGGCTATTCAGAGTCTTTTTGTTTCCATACAAATTTTAAAGTTAGTTCTGTGAAAAATGTCATTGGTCTTTTGGTAGGGATTGCACTGAATGTAGATTGTCTTGAATAATAAGGTCTTTTGGCAATATTAATTCTCCCTATCCAAGAACATGGTATATCTTTCCATCTGTTTGTATTATCTTAAGTTTCTTTCATCAGTGTCTTGCAGTTAACCAAGTATAGACCTTTTACCTCCTCAGGTAGGTTTATTCCTAGATATTGTATTCTTTTTGACCCAATGGTAAATGAGATTGTTTTCTTAATTTCTTTTCCTGAGAGTTTGTTGTTAGTGTATAGAAATGTAGATTTCTATATATTAATTTTTTAATTTTTTTCTTGAAGGATAATTGCTTTACAGAATTTCGTTGGTTTCTGTCAAACCTCAATATGAATCAGCCATAGGTATATATATATCCTCTCTCTTTTGAACCTCCACCCATCTCCCTCCCCATCCCACCCCTCTAGGTTGATTCAGAGCCCCTGTTTGAGTTTCCTGAGCCATACAGCAAATTCCCGTTGGCTATCTATTTTACATATGGTAATGTAAGTTTCCATGTTACTGTTTCCATACATCTCACCCTCTCCTCCCCTCTCCCCATGTCCATAAGTCTATTTTCTCTGTCTGTTTCTCCACTGAGCTCTGTAAATAAGTTCTTCAGTAACACTCTTCTAGATTCTGTATATATGTGTTAGAATATGATATTATTCTTTCTCTTTCTGATTCACTTCACTCTGTATAACAAGTTCTAGGTTCATCCACCTCATCAGAACCGACTCAAATGCATTCCTTTTTATGGCTGAGTAATATTCCATTGTACATATGTACAACAACTTCTTTACCCATTCCATCTGTTGATGGATATCTAGGTTGTGTCCATGTTCTAGCTATTGTAAATAGTGCTGCAGTGAACAATGGGATATATGTGTCTTTTTCAACCCTGGTTTCCTCAGGGTATATGCCTAGGAGTGGGATTGCTGGGTCATATGGTAGTTTTATTCCTAGTTTTTAAGGAATCTCCATACCATCTTCCATAGTGGCTGTATCAATTTACATTCCCACCAACAGTGCAAGAGCACTCCCTCTTCTCCACACCCTCTCAAGAATTTATTGTTTGTAGACATTTTGATGATGGCCATTCTGACCACTGTGAGGTGATATCTCATTGTGGTTTTTATTTGCATTTCTCTAATAATGAATAATGTTCAGCATCTTTTCATGTGTTTGTTAGCCATCTGTATGTCTGTTTAGGTCTTTTCCCCACTTTTTGATTGGATTGTTTGTTTTCCTGGTATTGATTTGTATGAGCTGCTTGTACATTTTGGAAGTTAATCCTCTGTCAGTTGCTTCAGTTGCTATTATTTTCTCCCATTCTGAGGGTTGTCTTTTCATCTTCCTTATACTTTCCTTTACTGTACAAAAGCTTTTAAGTTTAATGAGGTCCCAGTTGTTTACTTTTATTTCTATTTCTGCTACTCTAGGAGGTGGGCCCTAGAGGATCTTGCTTTGATTTATGTCATCAAGTGTTCTGCCTATGTTTTCTCTGAGAGTTTTATATTTTCTGGTCTTATACTTAGGTCTTTAATCCATTTTGAGTTTATCTTTGTGTATGGTGTTAGGAAGTGTTCTAATTTCATTCTTTTACATATAGCTCCACCCGTTATCCCAGCACCATTTATTGAAGAGCCTGTCTTAGCCCCATTGTATATTCTTGCCTCCTTTGTCAAAAATAAGTCACCCATAGGTTCATGGGTTTATTTCTGGCCTTTCTATCTTGTTCCATTGGTGCATATTTTTATATTTGTTCCAGTACCATACTGGCTTGATGACTGTAGCTTTGTAGTATAATCTGAAGTCAGGAGGGTTGATTCCTCCAGCTCCATTCTTCTTTCTTAGGACTGCTTTGGTTATTCAGGGTCTTTTGTGTTTCCATATAAATTGCGAAATTTTTTTGTTCTAGTTCTGTGAAAAATGCCTTTGGTAATTTGATAGGGATTGCACTGAATCTGTAGATTGCGTTTGGTAGTATAGGCATTTTCACAATATTGATTCTTCCTACCCAGGAACATGGAATATCTCTCCATCTGTTTATGTCATCTTTGATTCTTTCATTGGTGTCTTATCATTTTCTGTGTACAGTTCTTTTGTGTCCTTAGGTAAGTTTATTCCTAGATATTTAATTCTTTTTGTTGCAATGGTGAATGCAATTGATTCCTTAATTTCTCTTTCTGATTTTTCATTGTTAGTATATAGAAATGCAAGTGATTTGTGTATATTGATTTTGTATCCTGAGACTTTGCTAAATTCTCTGATTAGCCCTAGGAATTTTCTGATGCTATCTTTAGGGTTTTCTATGGGCAGTATCATGTCATCTGCAAACAGTGAGAGCTTTACTTCTTTTCTGATCTGCATTCCTTTGCTTTCTTTTTCTTCTCTGATTGCTGAGCTAGGATTTCCAGAACTATGTTGAATAATAGTGGTAAAAGTGGACACCCTATTCTTGTTCCTAATATTAGGGGGAATGCATTCTGTTTCTCACCATTGAGAATAATGTTTGCTATAGGATTATCATAGTAGGCCTTTACTATATTGAGGTAGGTTCCTTCTATGCCCATTTTTCGAAGAATTTTAATCATAAATGGGTGCTGAATTTTGTCAAAGGCTTTTTCTGCATCTATTGAGATGTTCATATGGTTTTTATCTTTCAATTTCATAATATGGTGTATCACATTGATTGATTTGTGTATACTGAAGAATTCTTGCATCTCTGGAATAAACCCAACTTGATCATGGTGTATGAGCTTTTTGATGTGTTGCTGAATTCTGTTTGCTAAAATTTTGTTGAGGACTTTTGCATCTATGTTCATCAGAGACATTGGCCTGTAGTTGTGTGTGTGTGTGTGTGTGTGTGTGTGTGTTGTCTTTGTCTGGTTTGGTATCAGGGTGATGGTGGCCTCATAGAATGAGTTTAGAAGTATTCCTTCCTCTGCAATTTTTTGAAAGAGTTTTAGAAGGATAGGCATTAGCTCTTCTCTAAATGTTTGATAGAATTCTCCTGTGAAGCCATCTGGTCCTGTGATTTTGGTTTTTGGGAGATTTTTAATCAAAGCTTCAATTTCAGTACTTGTAATTGGCTTGTTCATAATTTCTATTTCTTCCTTGTTCAGTCTTGGAAGTTTGAACTTTTATAAGAATCTATCCATTTCCTCCAGGTTATCTATTTTATTGCCATATAGCTGTTCATAATAATCTCTTATAATCCTTTGTATTTCTGCATTGTCTGTTGTAACCTCTCCTTTTTCATTTCTAATTCTGTTGATTTGATTCTTCTCTCTGTTTTTCTTGATAAATCTGGATAAAGGTTAATCAATTTTATCTTTTCAAAGAACCAGCTTTTAGTTTTATTAATCTTTACTATTGCTTATTTCATTTCTTTTTCATTTATTTCTGCTCAGATCTTTATGATTTCTTTCCTTCTGCTAATTTGGGGGCTTTTTTGTTCTTTTTCCAGTTGTTTTAGGTGTAAAGTTAGGTTGTCTATTCAATGTTTTTCTTGTTTCTTGAGGTAGGATTGTATTGCTATAAATTTTCCTCTTAAAACTGTTTTCCTGCATCCCTTAGATTTTTAGTTGTGTTTTCATTGTCATTTGTTTCTAGAATTTTTTTATTTCTTCAGTAAACTGAAGGTTATTTGGAAACATGTTGTTTAATCACCACATGTTTGTGTTTCTTACAATATTTTTCTTGTAATTGATATCTAGTCTTATGGCGTTGTGGTTGGAGAAGATGCTTGATATGATTTCAATTTTCTTAAATTTACTGAGGTTTGATTTGTGACCCCAAGATGTGGTCTGTCCTGGAGAATGTTCCATGTGCACTTGAGAAGAAGGTGTATTCTCCTGCATTTGGATGGAATGTCCTGAAGATGTTGATGAGATCCATCTCATCTAATGTATCATTTAAGACTTGTGTTTCCTTATTAATTTTCTGTTTTGATGATCTGTCCATTGGTGTGAGTGGAGTGTCAAAGTCTCCTACTATAATTGTGTTACTGTCAACTTCTCCTTTTTTGTCTGTTAGTGTTTGTCTTATGTATTGAGGTGCTCCTATGTTGGGTGCACAGACATTTACAATTGTTGTGTCTACCTCTTGGAATGATCTCTTGATTATTATGTACTGTCCTTCCTTATCTCTTGTAATCTTCTTTATTTTAAGGTCTATTTTGTCTGATATGAGGATTGCTACTCCAGCTTTCTTTTGCTTCCCATTTTCATGGAATATCTTTTTCCATCCTCTCACTTTCAGTCTATATGTGTCTTGAGGTCTTAAGTGGGTTTCTTGTAGATAGCATGTATATGGGTCTTATTTTTGTATCCATTCAGCCAGTCTGTGTCTTTTGGTTGAAGCATTTAGTCCATTTACATTTAAAGTAATTATTGACATATCTGTTCCTATTGCCATTTTATTCATTGTTTGGGGTTGATTTTGTAGATCTGTTTTCTTCTCTTGTGTTTCTTGACTATATAAGTCCCTTTAACATTTGTGGTAAAGCTGGTTTGGTGGTACTGAATTCTCTTAACTTTTGCTCATCTGAGAAACAAAATTGATTGATTTCTCCATCAATTTTGAATGAGGTCTTTGCCAGGTACAGTAATCTTGGTTGTAGATTTTTGCCTTTCAGTACTTTAAATAGATCCTGTCATTCCCTTCTGGCCTGCAGAGTTTCTGCTGAAAGATCACCTGTTAAGTGTATGGGATTTCCCTTGAATGTTACTTGTTGCTTCTCCCTTGCTGATTTTAATATTCTTTCTTTGTATCTAGTATTTGTTAGTTTGATCAGTATGTGTCTTGGTGTGTTTCTCCTTGGGCTTACCCTGTATGGGACTCTGTGCCTCTTGGACTTGAATGACTATTTCCTTTTCCAAATTGGGGAAATTTTCAACTATAATCTCTTCAAATATTTTTTCATTCCCTTTCTTTTTCTCATCTTCTTCTGGACTCCTATAATTTGAATATTGGTGCCTTTGATATTGTCCCAGAGGTCTCTGAGACTATTCTCAGTTCTTTTTACTTTATTCATTTTACTTTATTCTGCTCTTCAGAAGTTATTTCCACCATTTTATCTTCCAGCTCAATTATTCATTCTTCTGCTTTAGATATTCTGCTATTGATTCCTTCTAGAGTATTTTTAATTTCTGTAATTGTGTTATGTGTCTCTGTATGTTTATTCTTTAATTCTTTTTGTCTTTTTTAATTGATTCTTGCATTTTCTCCATTTTGTTTTCAAGGTTTTTGATGATCTTTACTATCATTATTCTTAATTCTTTTTCTGGTAGTTTGTCTATTTCCTCTTCATTTATTTGAACTTCTGTGTTTCTGATTTGTTCCTTCATTTGTGTAGTATTTCTCTGCCTTTTCACTTTTTTCTTTTTTTTAATTATTGTATTTGAGGTCTCCTATTCCCAAGCTTCAAGGTTGAATTCTTTCTTCCTTTTAGTTTCTGCCCTCTAAGGTTGGCCCAGTGGTTTGTGTAAGCATTGTCTAGGGTGAGATTTGTGCTGAGCTTTTCTGTTTCTGTTTGTTTGTTTTTCCTCTGATGGGCAAGACTGAGTGAGATGGTAATCCTGTCTGCTGATGATTGGGTGTGTATTTTTTTGCTTGTTGTTTAGATGAGGCATCCTGCACAGGGTGCTACTGGTTGGGTGATGCCGGGTCTTTTTTTTACAGTGGCTTCCTTTGTGTGAATTCTCACTATTTGATACTACCTGGGGTGAATTCTCTGGGAGTCTAGGATCTTGGAGTCAGTGCTCCCACTCCAAAGGCTCTGGGCTTGATTTCTGGTCAGAAATGAAGATTCCACAAGTGGTTTATTATGGCATTAAGTGAGATTAAAACAGATATCAAAAACAAGAAACCAAAGGTGAACCCCAAACAAATGACAGTTACAAAATCAGGTAAATAATAATTAAAATAATGCTGCTGCTGCTAAGTCACTTCAGTCGTGTCCAACTCTGTGTGACCCCATAGAGGGCAGCCCACCAGGCTCCTCCATCCCCAGGATTCTCCCAGAAAGAACACTGGAGTGGGTTGCCATTTCCTTCTCCAGTGCATGAAAGAAAACTGAAAGTGAAGTCGCTCAGTCGTGTCTGACTCTTTGCGACCCTATGGACTGTAGCCTACCAGGCTCCTCCATCCATGGGATATTCCAGGCAAGAGTACTGGAGTGGGTTGCCATTTCCTTCTCCAATTAAAATAATGGAACTTACACATATACATATACACCCATGAGCAAAGTCAAAACAGTCCAACAAAAATAAAATACAGTAGGTTGAGCTGGTGAACAAAGAAAACCAAAAATGATATCTATCAGAACAAAACTAACTAAAGCGCAAACTGGAAAACAAAACTAAAGCAAGGTGCCAATTGGGAAGTAAAGAAATGAAAATAAAACTTGTAAATATGTTAAGAGGAAAGGAAAGAAAGAATAGATATGAAAATTTAAATAGAGGTAGATAAGGAAGTACTGCACTTTGGACTCTTTTGTTGCCATGATGGCTACTCCATTTCTTCTAAGGGATTCCTGCCCACAGTAGTAGATATAATGGTCCTCTGAGTTAAATTCACCCATTCCAGTCCATTTTAGTTCACTGATTCCTAGAATGTCGATGTTCACTCTTGCCATCTCCTATCCCTGCTTATTTAACTTATATGCAGAGTACATCATGAGAAACGCTGAGCTGGAAGAAGCACAAGCTGGAATCAAGATTGCTGGGAGAAATATCAGTAACCTCAGATATGCAGATGACACCACCCTTATGGCAGAAAGTGAAGAGGAACTAAAGACTCTCTTGATGAAAGTGAAAGAGGAGAGTGAAAAAGTTGGCCTAAAGCTCAACATTCAGAAAACTAAGATCATGGCATCTGGTCCCATCACTTCATGGCAAATAGATGGGGAAACAGTAGAAACAGTGTCAGACTTTACTTTGTGGGGCTCCAAAATCACTGCAGATGGTGACTGCAGCCATGAAATTAAAAGACGTTTACTCCTTGGAAGGAAAGTTATCACCAACCTAGATAGCATATTCAAAAGCAGAGACATTACTCTGCCAGCAAAGGTCCATCTAGTCAAGGCGATGGTTTTCCTGTGGTCATGTATGGATGTGAGAGTTGGACTGTGAAGAAAGCTGAGCACCGAAGAGTTGATGCTTTTGAACTGTGGTGTTGGAGAAGACTCTTGAGAGTCCCTTGGACTGCAAGGACATCCAACCAGTCCATTCTAAAGGAGATCAGTCCTGGGTGTTCTTTGGAAGGACTGATGCTAAAGTTGAAACTCCAGTACTTTGGCCACCTCATGCAAAGAGTTGACTCATTGGAAAAGACTGATGCTGGGAGGGATTGGGGGCCGGAGGAGAAGGGGATGACAGAGGATGAGATGGCTGGATGGCATCACTCGTTGGAAATGAGTTTGAGTAAACTCCAGGAGTTGGTGATGGACAGGGAGGCCTGGTGTGCTGTGATTCATGGGGTTGCAAAGAGTTGGACACTACTGCAACTGAACTGAACTGAAGATAAGGAATATTTATATACATTAAAGATTAACTGCAAGGAGAAAAGAACCATAAGAAAAGCAAACAGAGGAATAAATGTAGAAAAAATAGTAATAGGTTTTAAAAAAAAAAGGAAAGAAGGGGGGAAAAAAAAAAGGAAAACTCCACAGAACTGCAAAAGCCCAACATAGAGGCAGAGGTTTATAACAACATGTGACAGGAGGAAAAAAAATGTGACTGAGAAAAAATATCTCAAAAGTTTAATTAGATTTAATAGTGCCAACAAAATTGACAACTACAACAGAGGGAGGAAAAGGGGGTGGGGAAGAAAAATATCCAAAATAATCTACAGAACAAGTCAAAGCATAAGAATAATAAATGTTTTTCTTGAGTCATTGCTGTTAGAGTCCTTTCCCTTGCTGGGAGTCAAGTCCACCTCACCTCCCTAGGATGCCCTCCAACACTGTGCTGGTGGTCTCTATACCTGCTGTGGGAACAGCTCAGATTCTAATCTGGTCCTACTCCTGTGTGCTCTTGCCTCCACATACAACTATCAGAACTAGTGTGTTTTCCTTTGTGGGAGCTCACGATGTGCTTTTATATATTCCATAGACACAGTCTGCCTAGTTGATAGTGTGGATTGAATCTGCAGCCTGAATAGCTTGTGGGAAGGTTTTGGGTCTTCTTCCTTAGCCACACTGCCCCTGGGTTTCAAGTGTGGTTTTATTTCCACCTCTGCATGTGGGTAGTCCACTAGGGTTTGCTCCTGAGGCTGCCCTGGAGGATTTGGGTCTGCCCCTGTGAGGGCCAGATGTGGAGGTGGTGCATCTGCTTGGGTCGCAGGGGTTCTGGTAGCACCAGGTACTCAGGGGAGTTCGCAGCTAGGGCAGCAGGAACTATAGTGCTCTAGAAGGGTATGGCAACCAGTATTTGCCAATACACTCCAGTATTCTTGCCTGGAGAACCCCCCTCCCTGACAGAGAAGCCTGGCAGGCCACAGTCTACAGGGTCTCAAAGAGTCAGATACTACCGAAGTGACCCTGTGAGTATAGATGCAAGACTTTTTTTGCCTGTGGCATCTCTGCCCTAGTGAGGATTGAGCTTGAAAGTGGCACAGCTGCTTGACTTGCCAGGACCCTGGCAGCGCCAAGTGTGCAGGGACACAGACTGCCTCCGCCGCAGGAGTTATGGCTTTATCAGAGTCTTTTTTCAACCCTCTTGTAGCTGGTGATAAGAAGGTCTCTTTGGCCAATCTTTCTCCATCGCTCCGCCTGTTCAGGCACTTAGAAGGCTCCCTTGCCTGGGGTCCTTTCTCTGTTGTTCAGTGCGTCAGACACTTAAAGGGGCACCCTGGGTGGGGTCCTACTTTGTAGTTCAGTACATCAGTCACTTAAAGAAGCACGCTTTCAGGGCAGACACTTGAAGGGCACCCTGGGTCAGACACTTAAAGGGCACCCTGGGTGGGGTCCTACTCTGTAGTTCAGTGCGGTCAGGCGTTTGATGGGCCAGCCTCTCTATTATTTGGCTGCGGATGCTGGTGTGTGGAGACAGAGAGACTGTGGTGATGGCTCCACCCACTACGTGTGACTCAGCAATATTGCCTTGCTTCCATGGCTGCCTAACTTTCCTCTACAGGCATTTCCCACCACAATCTCCTCCCTCACATCCCCTCTATCCGTCTCTCCACAGTCAACAGCAGCCCTTGCCCTGGGATTGCTCCACAATCCCTAAACTCCAGCTCCCAGCTGCTGCGCCTTCCAGGGGACCTGTGTCCCTATATGGGGTATGTATAGATGCGACAAGTACTGTCTGATTCTCATTCCATTTAGGCTGCCACAGATCAGCTGTTTCACTTTCAGCCTTAAATGTTTCTCCTCTGACTCAGACAATCGCCCCAGTGTTGGGATTGGACCCCTGCTTCAGTTCCCCCACCAGTGGAGGGCAGGTCCAATCCTACTAACACTTCTGTTTTCCCCCTACTTCCTTCATCCTACTGAGTTTTGCATGATTCTATATATTCTTTTCCACTCATCAGGTACTCCTGTATGCTCTCATCTGGTATTCTGCATGCACTTCTGTGTCTGCAGGTGTATTCCTGTATTCCATGTATCCGTGAAGAGAGATGTATTCCACGTCCAACTGGTCCTCTGCCATCTTGTTCTCTCTTCTTTATATTAATTTTGTATCCTACAACTTTACTGAATTCATTTGTAAGCTCTAATAATTTTCTGGGGCATCTTTAGAATTTTCTATGGGTAGTATCAAATCATCTGCAAATAGTGACGATTTTACTTCTTTTCCAATTAGAATTCCATTTCTTTCTTTTTCTTCTCTGATTGCTATAGCTAGGACTTCCAATACTGCCTTGAATAAAAATGGCAAGAGTGAACATCCTAGTCTTATTCCTGATCTTAAAGGAAATGCCTTTAACTTTTCACCATTGAGTATCTTAACTGTGGGTTTCTCATGCATGGCCTTTATCTTGTTGAAGTATGTTCTCTCTATACCCACTTTCTGGGCACTTTTTATCATAAATGGATGCTTAATTTTATCAAAAGCATTTTCTTTATCTATTGAGGTGATCATATGATTGCTATTCTTCAGTTTGTTAATGTGATCTGCTATTTGCAACAATGTCAATGGACTTGGAGGGTATGGTGTGAAGTGAAGTCAGGCAGAGAAAGACAGATACTGTATGATATCACTTACATGTGGAATACTCAAAAAGTACAATAAAATAGTGAATGTAACAAAAAAGACACAGACTCACAGATATAAAAAACAAATTAGTGTTTACCAGTGGGAAGAGCAAAGAGGGGAGGGACAACATGGAGCTAGGGGGTTAAAAGTACAAACTACGCTATTGCTAAGTCACTTCAGTCGTTTCCGACTCTGTGCGACCCCAAAGACGGCAGCCCACCAGGCTCCCTTGTCCCTGGGATTCTCCAGGCAAGAACACTGAGTGGGTTGCCATTTCCTTCTCCAATGCATGAAAGTGAAAAGCGAAGGTGAAGTTGCTCAGTCGTGTCCGACTCTTAGTGATCCCATGGATTGCAGCCTAACAGGCTCCTCCATCCATGGGATTTTCCAGGCAAGAGTACTGGAGTGGGGTGCCATTGCCTTCTCCGAAAGTACAAACTACTAGGTACCAAATAACTTGCAAGGATATATTGTACAACACAGGAAATATAGGCAATATTTTATAATTATAAATGGAGTATAATCTTTAAAATTTGTGAGTCAATATATAATAACTATAATTATATAATATTGTACATTAACTATAGTTTTAAAAAAGACAGGGAATAAAAGGAAAAAAAGATATAAGGACTGGAGAGTGAGAAACAAAATCATCTTTATTTGCAAATGATATAATTGAGTAGAAAACCTCAGTGAAATTACAGATAAGTTATTAGGACTAATGACAATTTTAAGAGGTGACTCAATAATCAAATAATATACAAAGTTAAGCTGAAATTCTAAGCATCAATACAAAGAACCAGAAAATGTGATGTTTTTCTAAAAAGGCTTTACAATATTATAAAAATTTTGGATACCTAGGAATACACCTAACAAAAGATGTGTGGAGCCTTATAGCAAAAAATTATAAAGCTTTATTGAAAAAATTACAGAAAACACAAAGGTATATTTATGAATCATAAAATATAAATACTCCTAAAATTAATCTAATCCTATATAACTCTAATTTTAATAAAAATCTCAGTGGATTTTTTTGTTATATATATTTTTTTATTTTTATAGTTATTAACTTAATAACTGTTTACTGATCACCTAGTCCTTGCCAGATGCTGTACTAGGCGTGATAGAATATAGCAATGAGCATGATGTATCCTTATCTTTATGGACCATCGTCTAGAGGGAAAAACTGACTTAAAATGAGCCAACATTAGTATGTGATATTGATTATAGGCTGTGTGCATGACATTTTGCTAATGATAAAATTGAAGCTTAAGCACATCAGTTGCCTTGTTCAGGATTGTAGAGCTGATACCAGACCCTCTTCTCAAATCAAAGTCATGAAGTCTGACTTCAAAGATCCAGTTCTCCTCATGTCACCATACAGGGTTCCAAGATCCCTTTTGGCCAAAAGTTCAGCCACTGCATATTCTTCTGTATATCTTTATGGAGCCACAGATGCTTCTGAAACATCCACAGAGTATACATGACCTGGACACAAAGCTGCGTAAGGTAAGAGTTGCAGCAGTGACAAAGTGCGTGCAGCGTTCACTATGCCGGCGCCACTGGGCTCTGTGTTTAGACATAGTTGGCAGCTGCCGGGATGTGATTTCAAGGATGTTTCTCTAAAAGCTCTCTTTCCTGGATTATCTCAGTTTTTGAAAAATTCCACAATTAGAGAGTCAGGCTCCAGGATTTCTAGGAAGATTGTGCAATAAGGGAAAATGTCAGCAACCTTCTTGTCTCCAATGCTGTTACTTTAGTGGGGCTTTTTTTTTTTTTTTTTTTCCAGTGACTATGGTAATAATGACACAAAGGCTCAACCTTATATCATAACTAAGATTTTTCCACAGCCTGGCTTCATCTCCTGTAACTTGCCTAACCTTAGTACCCAAACGCATTGTGAAGGGAACATCCTTGCATAACCATGCTTCAGAAATGGGATCTGAGACCTGTTCCCCCAGTCCTAATGAATGAAACCCTACAACTCACCTGGCTGGAGTCCTGGGCTACTACCCCATCTCACCTTCTGCCTTGACCTTGCTGTAGGAAGCTTCAGTAGGTAATTTAAGGCAAGTGCTTAAAATTCTCTTTTCAGGTTTCTGAATGACAGTGAACACCAATAAGTCAAACTGATGGAGACTAAATAGGAAGGAGAAGAAATGCTTCTAATAAATAGGAATCAAGCCAAGAGCTGAGAAAAGCCTTTCTCTAGAGACTGTTTTAATTCATAAACCTGAAAAATCAGGAGATTATTTTAAACAACTGGTTGTTTATGTCCAGTGAGAAAAAAAGAGAATATGGCATCAGGGACAGGTGTGAGAAAAAAACAAGCTCAGCAATATGTGGTGGAGCAAAGAAAATAATGGCTGTAAACTGTAAAACTGTAAAAAGCAGAATTGTTACTGCAGAAAAGCAAATCCAAAGGGCAATGTCTATGTTGTAATGATCAAGAACTTGTCTCTTCAATCAGACGGGTTTGGCTTTAATTCAATTGCAATTTGGCTTTAATTGAATTACAATTCTGCCACTTGTCAGCTGTATGACCTTCCAAAATTTATTAGAGCTCCACACATCATTCATAAAATAACAATAATGGAGGATTAAATAAGATAATGCATTTAGAGTGCTTCATGTAGTACCCAGCACATAGCAAATGCTCGAAAAACTAATGCCTATTATCATTTTTATTCTAACTGGTAAAGTTGACATTTATTCTTTGGATTTAGGCATTCAGGATCCACTGCTCAAATGCTAATATCCCTGGGAAAGGTAGGTATTATTATTATTGTTGAGCATCTGCTTTGTACAAGGCAAGTTTATCAAATAACTAACTAAAAAAGAGGAAGAAACACCAGTATTTTGAAGACCTGTACCAGGCAGCCTGGGACTCCCACCAGGTGAGCTGCAGGGTTTCATTAGCCTGGAGTAGGGGTACCAGGGTAAGGTGTGTTTCCCTGATGTGACCATGGTAACATCAGGTCAAGGGAGATACAGGAAGAACACCAGTTTTCTGGCTCTTCCCATGACCATGCACGTGACTGACCTCACCATTGTGGAAGAATGCTGATGGTATTAGCAGACCACACTATTTCGTGTGGAATTACAAATTTTTTTCCCATCGCCTATAGAAGATTCATAGTCTCACTAGGGTTTCCCTTCTATTACTAGGTTTGCCAACTCATATTCCCCTCCTTGGTGCTGGTGGTTTAGTCACTTAGTCGTGTCTGACTCTTGTGACTCCATGGACTGTAGCCTGCCGGGCTCCTCTGTCCATGAGATTCTCCAGGCAAGAATACTGGAGTGGGTTGCCATTTCCTTCTCCAATCCTTCTCCTTAGGAGATACTTAACCTCCAAGTATCTCTGACAGAAAGACACAATTTCCCAGGAAAGGTCATAGCATGGTCTGGGAAAATTGCCTTATTCATACTAGCTCTAAGATCCCAACTGGGTTGATAAGTGATGGAGAAATAGTGGGAAATGACTGAGTTAAGTCATTTTTAGGTGGTGTGTATCTACTGATAAAGAAGAGGGTCATGATCCCAGGCATCTCAGTGAGCAATAGGAGACTGCAGATGATGATAAGGAGACTGGGGCAGGACTAGAAGCCAATTTAAACCACGTCACACCTGGGCCTGGTTCCAACTTTCTTTGGAGCAGCGAGATGGCAGCATCTTTTCCTGTCTTCAAGTACCTAGGGACTTAAACAGGAAGTTAGTTACACTGGCCTGGCAATCTTGGATGACAAAGAGTGGATTTGCTGTGTTTCCCACACAATGTTGTATTTCCCCTGCTAACATCTCCCATTGTGGAAAACTCCAAACAAATGAAAATTAACGGGAATCCAACATTTTCCTTCCTATAGTGAAAAGTTTCCTTAATAAACTCCTTTAGGAAACTCTATGTCAAGGGGTTAGGGAATTGGAGAAAGGCAGCCTGAACACCACTGCAAAATTATTTTTAGCTCTATGTGTTGAAAATGAATATATAATGAAAAACTGTTGTGCATACAACAGGTTGCCTATAAAGCAATGATGATAAGCAATCTGTACACCACAATATGGATGAGTCTCATAGATGAAATGCTGAGTGAAAGAAACCAACTGAAAAAGAGAACATAGTGAAAGATCCTATAGATAGAAATAAAAATCATGTTGGACCAATATGTGCTGTTAGAAGTTGGGAGAGGGCTTACCTTGAGGAGGTTACCTTTGACTCTTAAGAGGTAATGAAGGGAAGATGCTCGGGTCTGGTAATGATGTTTCTTGATCTGGGTGCTAACTATACGGATGTGTTCAGTTGGTGAAAATTCACCAAGCGGTATATTCTTGGGTGTGCGTGTGTGGTAAGTTGCTTCAGTGGTGTCCTGAAGCAACCCTATGGGCTGGGGCCTGCCAGGCTCCTCTGTCCGTGGGATTCTCCAGGAGGGTTGCTGTGCCCTCCTTGGTACATTCTTGACATGTATCCATTGTCATGTGTATTTTATACTTTGAAAAAGTTCAAACAGTAATTAGCAGTCAAAACTACCTACGTTAGCCTCAGCATTCTGGCTTGATCATGGTTTCATCTTTCTAAAAGAGAAGCCATCAATCACTTTAAGAATGGGCAAATTTAGGGGGATATCAGAAGAGGAAATTTTCAGAATTTAGGTTTATTGGATCATTTATTGAGTCATTAGGTTTATAGGTTTATTTTCCACAGATTATAGCAACATAGGCGTATTCCTCTATGCCAGCCCTTAAGGAATCAGAGCACTTTGTCTTTTTCTTCTGAAAAACAACCTCTGTTTCTATTACCTGAAAAAGCATTTAACCACAATTGGTAGACAGGTAAGGGCTTCCCTGGTAGCTCAGCTAGTAAAGAATCCTGGTAACTCAGCTGGTAAAGAATCCACCTGCAATGTGGGAGACCTGGGTTCAATCCCTGGGTTGGGAAGAAACCCTGGAGAAGGGAAAGGCTACCCACTTCAGTGTTCTGGCCTGAAGAATTCCATGTATAGTTCATGGGTTCACAGATTCAGACATGACTGAGCAAGTTTCACTTCTGAATGGTTACAAGGCTTTGGCTTTTCCTTGTAACAAACCTCCCATGAAGATAGGTGTTTACTGCTGTTTATCTTATTCAATCTAAATCAAACTTTTTGAATTAAAAAATTTGAGTGTAATGTGAGATCTTCTGAAGCCAGAGGACTCATTCAATATTTAGTTGAAAAATTTAGTGGTTTTTATGTATTTTCACACAGAGGTGAATCATGGAAAAGTTTTTTCATTGTGAATTTTTTCCCCCTTGGACATCAGGTTCTCCCCACTACTGCCCCCCAAAGCCCCACTGAAGGATAATTTCTTAATCAAAACCCAGTTTTTATAGTATTTTCCCAAGATTAAAAGGGTACTAGCATTTTTTATGATGATAAAATTAATAGATGATTCTTTTTTTTAATTATATATTACAAAAAATCACAAAAATAAAAATTTTAAAGTTGCTTGAACTCCTAGAAAATAGTGGTTAAGAATTTGATATAAAATAAATATGCATACATATTCCTAAAATTCTTTCCCTTAAAAATGCATGTATGGATTTTAACAAAAAGTGAGGGTCTAATGCCATTTGAATAAAAATAAATACATTACGTGCTTTCACACCATGCCTTTCTTTTATACCCTTTATTATAGCAGTCATAAAATAGTGATTTACATCATCATTAGTGTTGCTGGTAGTTAAGTGCCCCTTAGAGCTAGACTCCCTGGTTGTTACTCCCACATCTGTCATTGACCAGAAATGTCATCGTGGACAAATTATTCTTGCGCCTCAGCTTCTTCATCTGTAAAACAGAAAAGTAATATATACCTCACAGAATTAGTGTGAGTGTACCAAGGGAATATTTCATGCAAAGATGGGCTTAATAAAGGACAGAAATGGTATGGACCTAAAAGAAGCAGAAGATATTAAAAAGAGATGGCAAGAATACACAGAAGAACTGTACAAAAAAGATCTTCATGACCCAGGGAATCGCAGTGGTGTGATCACTCTCCTAGAGTCAGACATCCTGGAATGTGAAGTCAAGTGGGTCTTAGAAAGCATCACTACGAACAAAGCTAGTGGAGGTGATGCAATTCCTGTTGAGCTATTTCAAATCCTGAAAGATGATGCTGTGAAAGTGCTGCACTCAATATGCCAGCAAATTTGGAAAACTCAGCAGTGGCCACAGGACTGGAAAAGGTCAGTTTTCATTCCAATCCCAAAGAAAGGCAATGTCAAAGAATGCTCAAACTACTGCACAGTTGCACTCATCTCACACGCTAGTAAAGTGATGCTCAAAATTCTCCAAGCCAGGCTTCAACAGTATGTGAACCATGAACTTCCAGATGTTCAAGCTGGTTTTAGAGAAGGCAGAGGAACCAGAGATTAAATTGCCAACATCCAGTTGATCATCAAAAAAAAAAACAAAAACAAGAGAGTTCCAGAAAAACATCTATTTCTGCTTTATTGACTCTGCCAAAGCCTTTGACTGTGTGGATCACAATAAACTGTGGAAAATTCTGAAAGAGATGGGAATACCAGACCACCTGACCTGCCTCTTGAGAAATCTATATGCAGGTCAGGAAGCAACAGTTAGAACTGGATATGGAACAATAAATTGGTTCCAAATAGGAAAAGGAGTACATCAAGGCTGTATATTGTCACCCTGTTTATTTAACTTATATGCAGAGTACATCATGAGAAACGCTGGGCTGGAAGAAGCACAAGCTGGAATCAAGACTGCCAGGAAGAAATATCAATAACCTCAGATATGCAGATGCCACCACCCTTATGGCAGAAAGTGAAGAGGAACTCAAAAGCCTCTTGATGAAAGTGAAAGAGGAGAGTGAAAAAGTTGGCTTAAAGCTCAACATTCAGAAAACGAAGATCATGGCATCCGGTTCCATCACTTCATGGGAAATAGATGGGGAAACAGTGGAAACAGTGTCAGACTTTATTTCTTGGGGGCTCCAAAATCACTGCAGATGGTGAATGCAGCCATGAAATTAAAAGACGCTTACTCCTTGGAAGGAAAGTTACGACGAACCTAGACAGCATATTCAAAATCAGAGACATTACTTTGCCAACAAAGGTCCATCTAGTCCAGGCTATGGTTTTTCCAATAGTCATGTATGGATGTGAGAGTTGGTCTATAAAGAAAGCTGAGCACTGAAGAATTGATGCTTTTGGACTGTGGTGTTGGAGAAGACTCTTGAGAGTCCCTTGGACTGCAAGGAGATCCAACCAGCCCATCCTAAAGGAAATCAGTCCTGAATGTTCATTGGAAGGACTGATGTTGAAGCTGAAACTCCAATACTTTGGCCACCTGATGCGAAGAGCTGACTCATTTGAAAAGACCCTGATGCTCAGAAAGATTGAAGGCGGGAGGAGAAGGGGATGACAGAGGATGAGATGGCTGGATGGCATCACCGACTCAGTGGGCATGAGTTTGAGTAAACTCTGGGAGTTGGTGATGGACAGGGAGGCCTGGCGTCCTGTGGTCAATGGGGTCGCAAAGAGTGGGACATGACTGAGCAACTGAACTTAACTGAACTGAAAACACATAGAACAAGGTATGTCACATATGAAACCCAAATGTATTAGCTGTTGACTTCTTTGCCTAATGTTTCCTTTTCAAAAAGCTCCATGCATGCATGGACAACGTTGGTCTTGTTTCCCATTTTATCCTTAGCCTGGTACACCTAATGTGTGTCAATAATTCTTTACTGATATTTTTAATAGCATTCAATAAGCATCTGCTGAATGGATGAAGGATTACCCATTTACTGCCAAGATATTCAATATTCATAGAGTAGTGGGGAAAGCCCACATTTTAGAATCAAACAGATTTCAAAACCTTATTTCTGCATCCTTAACTATTGACTTTCTTACAGGGAGAGAGGGGTCGACATAATAAGCTTTACTAAAATCACTGCAGATGGTGATTGCAGCTATGAAATTAAAAGACGCTTACTCTTTGGAAGGAAAGTTATGACCAACCTAGACAGCATATTAAAAATCAGAGACATTACTTTGCCAACAAAGGTCCATTTGGTTGAGGCTATGGTTTTTCCAGTGGTCATATATGGATGTGAGAGTTGGACTGTGAAGAAAGCTGAGTGCCAAAGAATTGATGCTTTTGAACTCTTGAGAGTCCCTTGGACTGCAAGGAGATCCAACCAGTCCATTCTAAAGGAGATCAGTCCTGGGTGTTCATTTGAAGGACTGATGCTGAAGCTGAAACTCCAATACTTTGGGCACATGATGCAAAGAGCTGACTCATTTGAAAAGACCCTGATGCGAGGAAAGATTGAGGGCAGGAGGAGAAGGGGATGACAGAGTATGAGATGGTTGGATGGCATCACCGACTCGATGGACATGGGTTTGGGTGGACTCTGGGAGTTGGTGATGGACAGGGAAGCCTGATATGCTGCAGTTCATGGGGTCTCAAAGAGTCAGACACAAAGGAGTGACTGAACTGAACAGAACTGAACCCTGACTTCCCATTTGTAAAATGGAGATGGTAATTTCTTCTTGCAACATTGCTACGTGGATTTGAGACAATTGTGTTAACTTATCAACAAAGAATAACTATTTCTTGTACAAATATCACATTTTAGTGTCCAAAGTATTACACTGCCTATAACCCAAAGGGGCACAATTCATGTTGAATATGTCGGAAATGGTGTTCTCTGGAATATGCACTGCAGGAGGTATCATAATATACTTTACAGTTGATAAGAATAACAAAATGGCCCTGTATTAGAGTTTCTCAGGGTAAGATATTTTGGGTGTCCAACAGCAATCCCACTGCTGGGCATATACCCCCAGGAAACCAGAACTGAAAAAGACCTATGTAGCCCAATGTTCATTGTAGCACTATTTACATTAGCTAGGACATGGAAACAACCTTGATGTCAAATCTGCAGATAAATGGATAAGGAAGTTGTGGTACATATACATGTGAAATATTACTGAGCTACAAAAAGGAACCCATTTAAGTCAGTTCTAATGAGGTAGATGAAACTGGAGACTATTATACAGAGTGAAGTAAGTCAGAAAGAGAAAGACAAATACTGCATATTAATGTGTATACATGGAATTTAGAAAGATGGTACCAACGATCCTACTTGTAGGGCAGCAAAGGAGACATAGATATAAAGAACAGACTTTTGGACTCAGTGGGAGAAGGCAAGCGTGGGATGATTTGAGAGAATAGCATTGAAACATATACATTACCATATGTAAAACAGACGACTAGTGAAAGTTTGACGCATGAAGCAAGGCACTCAAAGCTGGTGCTCTGGGACAACCCAAGGGGTGAGGTGGAAAGAGAGGTGTGGGGGGTAGGGGTTCAGACTAGGAGAGACACATGTATACCTGTGGCCGATTCATGTTGATGTAAGGCAAAAGCTATTACAGTATTATAAAATAATTATCTTCCAATTAAATTTAAAAAATTTAAAAACCCACAATTTACGGTTAACATTAGCTTCAGAGACCTTCTCTGACTATATATGCCCGCAATGCGGGAGACCCGGGTTCAATTCCTGGATCAGGAAGATCCCCTGGAGAAGGAAATGGCAATCCATTCTAGCACTCTTGCCTGGAAAATCCCATGGACGGAGGAGCCTGATAGGCTACAGTCCATGGGGTCGCAAAGAGTCGGACATGACTGAGCCACTTCACTTCACTTCAGAGACCATCTGAAGGTGATATTTTCATTTCCATGGAAAATAAAGACATAGCTATAAATTCAGGTATACATGCATGCTCATTCGTGTCCAACTCTTTGCAACCCATGAACCAAAGCCCACCAGACTCCTCTGTCCTTGGTATTTTCCCAGCAAGAATATTGGGGCAGGTTGCCATTTCCTCCTCCTCAAGGGGATCTTCCTGACCCAGGGATAGAACCTGCCTCTCCTGCTCTGGCAGGTGGGTTCTTTACCACTGAGCCACAAGGGAAGCCCAGGACCTGGGGTTAAGTTCAAACCCTTTAAATTCCAAGTTCACTATTTTCTAAAACCCAATAAATACAGAGACATTTAACACTCTGTAACAGAGAACAAAGGGGGAAAAAAAAAAAAAAACTGAATAGGGGTTTCCCTGGTGGCTCAGTGGTAAAGAATCCACCTAATAATGCAGGATTCAGGAGTTCGATCCCTGATCTGGAAAGATCCCCCATGCAGTGGAGCAACTAAGCTGGCAAGCAGCAACTACTCAAGCCTGCATGCCCAGAGCCCATGCTCTACAAGAGAAGCCACCACAGTGAGAAGCAACTGGAGTTCAGTTCAGTTCAGTCGCTCAGTCGTGTCCGACTCTTTGCGACCCCATGAATCACAGCACACCAGGCCTCCCTGTCCATCACCAACCCCCAGAGTTCACTCAAACTCATGTCCATTGAGTCGGTAATGCCATCCAGCCATCTCATTCTTTGTCGTCCCCTTCTCCTCCTGCCCCCAATCCCTCCCAGCATTAGACTCTTTTCCAATGAGTCAACTCTTCGCATGAGGTGGCCAAAGTATTGGAGTTTCAGCTTTAGCATCAGTCCTTCCAAAGAACACCCAGGACTGATCTCCTTTAGAATGGACTGGTTGGATCTTCTGGCAGTCCAAGGGACTCTCATGAGTCTTCTCCAAAACCACAGTTCAAAAGCAGTTCAAAATTTTTCGGTGCTCAGCTTTCTCCATAGTCCAACTCTCACATCCATACATGACCACTGGGAAAACCATAGCATTGACTAGACGGATCTTTGTTGACAAAGTAATGTCTCTGATTTTTAATATGCTATCTAGGTTGGTCATAACTTTCCTTCCAAGGAGTAAGCATCTTTTAATTTCATGGCTGCAGTCACCATCTGCAGTGATTTTGGAGCCCAGAAAAATAAAGTCTGACACTGTTTCCACTATTTCCCCATCCATTTCCCATGAAGTGATGGGACCGGATGCCATGATCTTAGTTTTCTGAATGTTGAGCTTTAGGCCAACTTTTTCACTCTCCCCTTTCACTTTCATCAAGAGGCTTTTTAGTTCCTCTTCACTTTCTGCCATAAGGGTGGTGGCATCTGCATATCTGAGGTTATTGATAATTCTCCAGGCAATCTTGATTCCAGCTTGTGCTTCTTCCAGCCCAGCGTTTCTCATGATGTACTCTGCATAGAAGTTAAATAAGCAGGGTGACAATATACAGCCTTGATGTACTCCTTTTCCTATTTGGAACCAGTCTGTCGTTCCATGTCCAGTTCTAACTGTTGCTTCCTGACCTGCATACAGGTTTCTCAAAAGGCAGGTCAGGTGGTCTGGTATTCCCATCTCTTTCAGAATTTTCCACAGTTTATTGTGATCCACACAGGCAAAGGCTTTGGCATGTCAATAAAGCAGAAATAGATGTTTTTCTGGAACTCTCTTGCTTTTTCCATGATCCAGCAGATGTTGGCAATTTAATCTCTGGTTCCTCTGCCTTTTCTAAAACCAGCTTGAACATCTGGAAGTTCACAGTTCACGTATTGTTGAAGCCTGGCTTGGAGAATTTTGAGCATTATTTTAGTAGCGTGTGAGATGAGTGCAATCGTGCGGTAGTTTGAGCATTCTTTGGCATTGCCTTTCTTTGGGATTGGAATGAAAACTGACCTTTTCCAGTCCTGTGGCCACTGCTGAGTTTTCCAAATTTGCTGGCATATTGAGTGCAGCACTTTCACAGCATCATCTTTCAGGATTTGGAACAGCTCAACTGGAATTCCATCACCTCCACTAGCTTTGTTCATAGTGATGCTTTCTAAGGCCCACTTGGCTTCACATTCCAGAATATCTGGCTCTAGATGAGTGATCACACCATCGTGATTATCTGGGTCCTGAAGATCTTTTTTGTACAGTTCTTCTGTGTATTCTTGCCATCTCTTCTTAATATCTTCTGCTTCTTTTAGGTCCATACCATTTCTGTCCTTTATCGAGCCCATCTTTGCATGAAATGTTCACTTGATATCTCTAATTTTCTCGAAGAGATCTCTAATCTTCCCCATTCTGTTGTTTTCCTCTATTTCTTTGCATTGGTCGCTGAGGAAGGCTTTCTTATCTCTTCTCGGTATTCTTTGGAACTCTGCATTCAGATGCTTATATCTTTCCTTTTCTCCTTTGCTTTTCACTTCTCTTCCTTCCACAGCTATTTGTAAGGCCTCCCCAGACAGCCATTTTGCTTTTTTGCATTTCTTTTCCATGGGGATGGTCTTGATCCCTGTCTCCTGAAAATGTCATGAACCTCCGTCCATAGTTCATCATGCACTCTATCTATCAGATCTAGTCCCTTAAATCTCTTTCTCACTTCCACTGTGTAATCATAAGGGATTTGACTAGGTCCTACCTGAATGGTCTAGTGGTTTTCCCTACTTTCTTCAATTTCAGTCTGAATTTGGCAATAAGGAGTTCATGATCTAAGCCACAGTCAGCTCCCGGTCTTGTTTTTGCTGATTGTATAGAGCTTCTCCATCTTTGGCTGCAAAGAATATAATCAGTCTGATTTTGGTGTTGACCATCTGGTGATGTCCATGTGTAGAGTCTTCTCTTGTGTTGTTGGAAGAAGGTGTTTGCTATGACCAGTGCGTTCTCTTGGCAAAACTCTATTAGCCTTTGCCCTGTTTCATTCGGTACTCCAAGGCCAAATTTGCCTGTTACCCCAGGTGTTTCTTGACTTCCTACTTTTGCATTCCAGTCCCCTATAATGAAAAGGACATCTTTTTTGGGTGTTAGTTCTAAAAGGTCTTGTAGGTCTTCAGAGAACCGTTCAACTCCAGCTTCTTCAGTGTTACTGGTTGGGGCATAGACTTGGATTACTGTAATATTGAATGGTTTGCCTTGGAAATGAACAGAGATCATTCTGTCGTTTTTGAGATTGCATCCAAGTACTGCATTTCGGACTCTTTTGTTGACCATGATGGCTACTCCATTTCTTCTAAAGGATTCCTGCCCACAATAGTACATATAATGGTCATCTAAGTTAAATTCACCCATTCCAGTCCATTTTAGTTAGCTGATTCCTAGAATATCGACGTTCACTCTTACCATCTCCTGTTTGACCACTTCCAATTTGCCTTGATTCATGGACCTAACATTCCAGGTTCCTATGCAATATTGCTCTTTACAGCATTGGACCTTGCTTCTATCACCAGTCACATCCACAACTGGATACTGTTTTTGCTTTGGCTCCATCCCTTCATTCTTTCTGGAGTATTTCTCCACTGATCTCCAGTAGCATATTGGGCACCTACCGACCTGGGGTACCAACCTCTTTCAGTATCCTATCTTTTTGCCTTTTCATACTGTTCATGGGGTTCTCAAGGCAAGAATACTGAAGTGGTTTGCCATTCCCTTCTCCAGTGGACCACATTCTTTCAGACCTCTCCACCATGACCCACCTGTCTTGGGTGGCCCCACATGGCATGGCTTAGTTGCATTGAGTTAGACAAGGCTGTGGTACATGTGAGTAGATTGACTAGTTTTCTGTAATTATGGTTTAAGTGTGTCTGCCCTCTGATGCCCTCTCACAACACCTACCATCTTACTTGGGTTTCTCTTACCTTGGACGAGGGGTATGTCTTCACTGCCACCCCTCCTGACCTTGAACGTGGAGCAGCTCCCCTCAGCCCTCCTGCGCCAGAGAGTAGCCCCCATTTGCCACAAGTAGAGAAAAGCCTGTGCAGCAATGAATAGGTTGTCCAGCACAGCCAAAAATAAATTAATTTTTAAAATTATTTTAAATCCCACATTTGTCTTTTTAAAAATCAAAATGAATAAAGTAGTGTCAATGTTTGTGCTAACTGCTGGTTTATCATTTAACATCGATCAGATGCTCCAGAGCAAAAGAACATCAACTCAATTCTACACCCCCATCTCTGTCCTGCATCCTGGGGTAGATTCTGTTCAACTGATATCCGCAGTCAGGACAGAGTCTCAGAATACAAAGAGAATCTCCTCTTTAATCAGATGAATAGGATATTTGGCAATAACAAGCTGCTTCTGAGGAAAAGTGAGTTTCTTGGCATGTTCCTTGTCAGTATTACAAAGCTGAAAGTTAAATTTCTCTTCACTTATAGCAGCACACCCTGTTGCCTCAACATCTTGGTCATTTGCCTCTGCTATTGTTGCTGGGGGGGTGGGGGGCATGAATCAGGACTTCAGCCCCCAGGTTTTCCCAGGACTTTCTTACAGGCAAAATCTAAAACTGAGGAGTAGTCACAGGCTGACACACAAAAGGGCCAGCCTGGGGGCTGGAGAGCACTTGCTCAGGGAGTCCTCAGCAGAGCCCCAGGAATTCCATTTCAATAGAGCAGGAAGGGGAAGTGGTGGCCTATAACCTCAGGGAATATTTCCAGATGACCCACCCATAGTTTCTCCTGCTTTGAGGAAGTGGCTTAGCCCAGAACAGCACCACCCATGAGAGAAATGCAAATCCTAACTAGGAGAAGCAGACCCTTACTAGGGTGGGAATAATTCAGGGTCATCACCAGATGCTGTTACAATTTTTAAAAGCACTCAAGTGTTGGCAAGAATAAATGATCTTGGGTTAACTGTAACTACAATATTGGCTTCCTCTGTGTCGAAGTTTCAGTTCCCCCAAAGAACAGAAATATACTGAGGTTACAACAAGAGGAATTTAAGCAAGATATAAAGGAGAGCTTCCTGAATACTAGTTTAATTACATTTGGAACTTTTTTTTTTCCAGAGAAGAACTGTTCAGAGTCCTTCCTGAAGAAGGAATGTTAGAATGATCTTGTAGTTAACCAGACCTCTGCAAGGATTGGATCTGTTAGATAGTTAGAATAGGAAACAAGAGTCCAAAATGGCGTAGGCTAAAAGACAAGGAAGAGAAAAGCCTGCAAAAATAGAACAAACGAAGATCAAAGAAAGGTCCGAGGACCAGAGTGAGGACTTCAGGTAGAACAAACAGCACTCCTGGCTGGCCCAATTTGCATAGGGCAGGCCCAGGGGGAGGAAAAAACATATAAAAGGAGGAGCCAAAGCGCTCTCTCTTTCTCTCTTCCCCGCATGTGTGCGCTCTTTCTCTCCACCCACCCCCCACGTGCCTGCGCTGTTTCTCTTTCTCTCTCTCTCTCTCTCCCCCACGTGCTGGGGCACTCTTCCTGTCTTTGGGTCGACATGCCCTCACACCTGGAGGATGGATTCTCTTGCCATTTTCTAAATAAAATAGAGCTGTAACACTGACTTGTCTAAGAGCTATAATACGGTTTGTCCAAGACCCGAGAGCTGTGATGTGCTGATAGCTTTAATGTCCGTTGCTCCAAATCTTTGTTGTGATGAGACAGAACCAAGGAGCATACACTCGCCTGACAGATCCATGCTGATATGTACTCTGTTATTCCTGTAATCAGGACTTTTCTGATGGCTCAGTGGTAAAAAATTTGAATGTGATGCAGGAGACCACCTGCAGTTCAGGAGCTGTGGGTTCCTTCTCCAGGGATCTTCCCCACACAGGGACTTTCAATGAATATCCAGGACTGATTTTCTTTAGGATTGACTGCTTTGATCTCCTTGCTGTCCGAGGAGAATCTCCAAGGGATTCTCAAGAGTCTTCTCCAGCATCACAGTTCAAAAGCATCAATTCTTCAGCACTCAGCCTTCTTTATAGTCCAACTCTCATATCCATACATGACTACTGGAAAAACCATAGCTTTGACTGGCCAGACCTTTGTCAGCAAAGTGATGTCTCTACTTTTTAATACACTGTCTAGGTTTGTCATGGAGAAGGCAATGGCACCCCACTCCAGTACTCTTACTTGGAAAATCCCATGGACAGAGGAGCCTGTTAGGTTGCAGTCCATGGGGTCACTAAGAGTCGGACACGACTGAGCGACTTCACTTGCACTTTTCACTTTCCTGCATTGGAGAAGGAAATGGCAACCCACTCCAGTGTTCTTGCCTGGAGAATCCCAGGGACGGAGGAGCCTAGTGGGCTGCCGTCTATGGGGTCGCACAGAGTCGGACATGACTGAAGTGACTTAGCATAGGTTTGTCATAGCTTTTCTTCCGAGGAAGAAAAGCTTTTCTTCCATCTTTTAATTTCATGGCTGCAGTCACCATCTGCAGTGATTTTGGAACCCAAGAAAATGAAATCTGACAATGTTTCCACTTTTTCCCCATCTATTTGCCATGAAGTGATGGGACCAGCTGCCATCATCTTAGTTTTCTGAATGTTGAGCTTTAAGCCAACTTTTTAACTCTCCTCTTTCACTTTTATCAAGAGGCTGTTTAGTTCCTCTTCACTTTCTGTCTTAAGGGTGGTGTCATCACATATCTGAAGTTATCAATATTTTTCCCAGCAGTCTTGATTCCAGCCTGTGCTTCATCTAGTCCAGCATTTATCATGATATACTCTACATATAGGCTAAATAAGCAGGGTGACAATATACAGCCTTGACGTACTCCTTTCCCAATTTTGAACTAGTCAGTTGTTCCTTATCCAGTTCTATTCATCTGGTTTTTAAATCAAGGATATTTGGGGGATAGCTCTTCTTGTCATCTCCCTAGAAAAGGTTGAATATATTTGGAAAAAGTCTGATTTTTTTTTTAATTGATAGAACACACCTGTAAAACTATCTGAGCCTGATATTTACTTTGTGGGAAAAGTTTTAACTCCAGATTCAAATTCTTTATTGATTATAGGAGACCATTCAGGTTTTTTAATTCTTTAGGAGTAAATAGAAACTCTGGCAAGTATATTTTTTCCAGCAAATTTGTTAGACTCTTACAAAATATATTTTTATTATTGAGTGGTCTAGTGTCACAAAGAAAATCATCCTTGATGCCACTATATATATATATCTTTTTGCTACTCCTAATTTTATGTATTTGTACCATTTTTCTTTTTTCTTTCTTTCTTTCTTTTTTTTTTTTTTGCTTGATCAGTTTGTCTACTTTTGGATCCTCTTTGTTTCTCTACTTCAGTGCTGTGAAAGTGCCGCACTCAATATGCCAGCAAATTTGGGAAACTCAGCAGTGGCCACGGGACTCAAAAAGGTCAGTTTTCATTCCAGTCCCAAAGAAAAGCAATGTCAAAGAATGTTCAAACTATGGCACAGTTTCACTCATCTCCCACACTAGCAAAGTAATGCTCAAAATTCTTCAAGCTAGGCTTCAAAGGTACGTGAACTGAGAGCTTCAGATGTTCAAGCTGGATTTAGAAAAGCCAGAGGAACCAGAGATCAAGTTGCCAACATCCATTGGATCATAGAAAAAGCAAGAGAGTTCCAGAAAAATATCTACATCTGCTTTATTGACTATGCTAAAGCCTTTAACTATGTGGATCACAACAAACTGTGGAAAATTCTTAAAGAGATGGGAATGCCAGTCCACCTTACCTGCCTCCTGAGAAATCTAAATGCAGGTCAAGAAGCTACAGTTAGAACCAGACATGGAACAACATTGTTCACATGTTGCATTCAGGAATGAAAAGCTGCCACCACCAAAACAACCCCTAACCCATGACAAGGGACAGGAAAATTTTTAAGATAAGTAATGAGATTTTCACTTTCCTTTGGCCCTAGTCTTGTCTATCTAGTGACATTTGACATTTCATGAGATACAGCCTTCCCTGTGTGACTCTGAAAGGTTTCAATGGAACTATGGTTTATTCCTAGACAGTATATTAAAAGGCCGAGACATTACTTTGCTTACAAAGGTCTGCATAGTCAAAGCTGTGATTTTTCCAGTAGTCATGCATAGATGTGAGAGTTGGACCATAAAGAAGGCTGAGGGCTAAAGAATTGATACTTTTTGAACTGTTGGAGAACTCTTGAGAGTCCCTTGGACTGTAAGGAGATCCAACCAGTCAATCCCAAAGGAAATCAGTCCTCCTGAATGTTCACCGGAAGGACTGATGCTGAAGCTGAAGCTCCAATACTTTGGCCACCTGATGTGAAGAGCCGACTGATTAGAAAAGACCCTGATGCTGGGAAAGATTGACCTCAGGGGAGAAGAGGATGACAGAGGATGAGATGGTTAGATGGCATCACTGACTCAATGGACATGAGTTTGAGCCAGCTCTGGGAGATGGTGAGGGACAGGGAAGCCTGGTGTGCTGCAATCCACAGGGTCGAAAAGAGTTGGACACAACTGAGTGACTGAATAGCAACAACAAAGGTTTACTCAACATCTTGGTATGAAGCTTGTTCCAAGTATCAGATCAAGTTGTAGTGTGTCCAATACAAACAGTTCCAACAGCAAAAGTAGTCATGATGGTGATATTAGCAGAATAACAGATTCTTTTCTTTAAGTTTATCATTTTAAACTTATTTTACTTGCATCCAATTATCTTATGTGGCATCCAAATCAAAATTGGGGGAAAAAAAACTTTCTTTTCTTAGGAATCCTCTAAGGCTGAAGGTGAGACCCTTCAGATTCAGACTCAGTGTTGGCAGAAACTTGAGCAGTAGTAATGTGTAATGAGGCTGCCGTGCATAAAAAACAATGCAGGGAAGTTAGTTTTCTTTGCTCCTGCGAGGGTGTGACAAGGAAAAATAGAAAGGTAATGAAGACAGAGAAGAATGAAAACAGAAAAGTTGTGAGAAGCAAGAACTCTGTAGGAGCATCCCAGCCTGTTAAGATCAATATGAATATTAAATGGTATGATTCCCCCAGCATTACACAAACCTGTAATCATGCTGGGGCTTCCCTGGTAGCTCATATGGTGAAGAATCCACTTGCAATGAGGGAGACCCAGTTTCAATCCCTATGTTGGGAATATCCCCTGAAGAAGGAAATGGCAACCCACTCCAGTATTCTTGCCTGGAGAATCCCATGGATTCTGGAGCCTGGTGGGCTATAGTCAATAGAGCCTGGTGGGCTATAGTCAATGGAGTAGCAGAATCAGACACGACTGAGTGACTCTCACTGTCACTGTCACTGCAAACATTCTACTGCTAGAACCATATTCAGGTTGCTTTGAAGGAGGGGTTTAAGGTGAAGGGGCTACTTCCTTAGTTTGGGAAAATAGCAGTTATGAAAAAATAGCCACAAAAAGCAAAGCTGGATCAAATATTTTGGCAGGGACTTCACTGGCAGTCTAGTTGTTGAGACTTCATCTTCCAATGCAGGGGATTCATGTTTGACTCCTGGTTGGTGAGCTAAGATCTCACATGCCTCGTGGCCAAAAATCCAAAACATAAAATGGGAGCAATTTGTAACAAATTAAATAAAGACTTTTTAATTTGATGGCCCACATTTAAAAAATCTTTTAAAAAATTACTTTGGCAGAAGCAAAATATTTAGAAGAAAATTAGTACCACGGTAAACATGAAAATTAAGGGAATTTTGAGAAGTTTCAGAGAGGGTTTTGGGCTTCCACAGTAAGTATTTTAATGCATTGTATAATCTATTAATGATAATCCATAAAATCCATTAATAATTGGGATTTTCAGGGGCAGAGAGACCCTACTTGACAACTGGGTTACACTCCTCATAGAATTTAGTCCTCGGCCACAGCTTTTATTATGACTATTTCAAATTTTAGGAAACTGAGACTCAAAGATGTTAAATAACTTTAGTCCACACGACTAGTGTCTGTTTAACAGGTAAGGAAAGGTGATATTAAAAAGAGCTGTGTGGGACTTTGCTGCTGGTCCAGTGGTTAAGAATCCACCTGCCAATGCAGGGAACATGAGTTCAGTCTCTGGTCCTGGAAGATCCCACACGCCATGGTGCAACTAAGCCCATGCACCACAACTACTGAAGCCCACGAGCCCTAGAGCCTGTGCTCCACAATAAGAGAAGCCACTTCAATGAGAAGCCTGCACATCGCAACAAGAGTAGCCCCCACTCACCCCAACTAAAGAAAGCCCATGCTCAGCAGTGAAGACCCAGCACAACCAAAAATAAATACATATATATTTTTAAAAAAATAGCTGTGTGTGACAAGGACTTAATTTCCAAAATATACAAATAGCTCAAACAACTCAATACCAAAAACAAACAACACAATTTTAAAAATGGACAGAAGACCTAAATAGACATTTCTCCAAAGACATACCGATGTCTAATAGCCACCTGAAAAGATGCTCAACACTACTAATTATCAGAGAAATACAAATCAAAACTACAATGAGGTATCTCCCCATACCAGTCAGAAGGGCCATCACTAAAAAGTCCACAAACAATAAATGCTGGAGATGGTGTGAAGAACCGGAACACCCCTCCACTGTTGGTGGGAATGTAAATCGGTGCAGTCACTATGGAAAACAGAATGGAGGTTCCTTAAAAACACTAAAAATAGAAGTACCATATGATCCTGAGCATACATCTAGAAAAAACTCTAATTTGAAAAGATACGTGCACCCCAGAGTTCATAGAAGTACTATTTACAATAGCCAAGGCATCAACCTGAATGTACATTGACAGAATGGACAACGAAGATGTGATATATATATATATATATATACACACACATATATACTCAGTAGAATATTACTCAGCCACGAAAAGAATGAAATAATGCCATTTGCAGCAACATGGATAGAACTAGAGATTATATTAAGTAAAGTAAATCAGGCAGAGAAAGACAAATATCATATATCACTTACACATGAAATTTAAAGTATGATACAAATGGATTTATTTACAAAACAGAAACAGACTCACAGACACAGAAAACAAAGGGGGAAGGATAAATTAGGTTTTTGGGATTAGCAGATACAAACTACTCTATAAAAAATAAACAACAAGGTCCTACTGTATAGCACAGGGAGCTATATTCAATATCTTATAATGAAAAAGAATATATATATATACATATATATGTATAACTGAATCACTTGGCTGTACAGCAGAAACTAACACATTTAAAATAAATAATATAAAAAATAACACATTAAACTAACATTTAAAATAAATAAAAGGAGCTATGTGTCCAATGTTGAAGAAAAAAGGTAATAAAAATTACTTAAAATAGATTTAATTTGAAGTACTAATGCTGAGCTGCTTGGGTAGGCTGAAAGAATGTGGCCATTCCCCAGTTCATGCCAAAATCACCCAAGAAAGTGACCTTGAGAGGCCAGGCTGTGTCTCTTTATCTCAGCATCCTTAGAACACACCCCTATATATGGAGGATGACAGATGCTCAAAGTGGTTGCTTTTTTAATTTTAGTTACACGGGCATGTTTAGGGTAAAGAGCAGCCAGCAGTATAAGACTGTGGTCTTTAGTTAACTGATAAATGTCTACTGAAAAGTCACTATTGTAAAAAATGTTACCAGGGGCCAAGTCCTGCCCTGAGGAACCCAGCATCTGGAGGGGAGGGAGAAGAACATCTCTAACTGCTTGTGGAGGCAGTGTGAACTCTGGCATGCCAAGTGTGCAAGCCCAGAGGTACTGCAGTCCAGAAGAGAGAGGGGCCACTTGACAAAGGGCAGCAGAATTTACAGATAAAATAAATCTTGAGTGAGGTCTAGTTAGGAACCAGAAGGTGAGTTAACTATCTAAGACATAGATATGGAAGTCAGGGATATCAGACAGGCATACGGGCTTAGCAGAGAATCAGCAATGAATAGGCACAGAATATCTTTAAACTCCAGACTAACACATGTGAAGTTTACTTGGTAGTTTCTGGGAAAGCTTGAGCAAGAGAGGATAGAATTACAGTGATATTCTGGGAAGATTAGCGCTCCTAGGGGTTAAGGAGTGGAAAGAAACGGAAGCAGGGAGACAGGTCAATAGATGTAATCACTCAAGCATGATAATGAGGGTGGAGCCAGGAAGATTCCAAAGTGAAACAGAATTAGATTTTGGTCTCCGACTAGCTGGGGTCCAGGGACAGAAAGGGAAATGCAAGGGAGTATAACAAAGCATTCAGAAAAGAAAGACACAAAGACGCTGGTTAAAAATGGTTTATGCAAATATTCTTTTTTTTTTCAAAGATCTTGTAGGAAAGTCCCTCCTTTGTTATATTTCCTCTACATGAACATTTCTCCTTTATTCTTAATTTAGGACTAAGTCAAGGATATGACAAAATGACTTTGGATTCACTACGACAAGTGGTGGAGTCTGAGAATGGAAAAAGTCCCCAGACTAAAGAGCTCTTAGAGAGAGACGTGGGTTTGAATCAATTCTGAACCCTTAAGGGAAGTGAAGTCACTCCGTCGTGTCCAACTCTTTGCGACCCCATGTACTGTAGCCTGCCAAGCTCCTCCATCCATGGGATTTTTCCAGGCAAGAATACTAGAGTGGGTTGCCATTTCCTTCTCCAAGGGATCTTCCTAACCCAGGGATCAAAACCAGGTCTCCTTCATTCCAGGCAGACTCTACCCTCTAAGCCACCAGGGAATCCTTAATTGAAATCAATCTGTGTTTAGTTTCCACAAAGCAGTTTTGACAGAAACCCTCTTGCAGACTGGCCTCCTGTCTTGGTGTGCTGGGACCTGTCCATTGGGTTCACCTTTGATTACACGGTCAGTTTCATATGGATTTAGAGTTAACAGGCAGGAGGCAAGTTTGATGATACACATGAGACATGCACAGTTGTGCTAATTACTTCTGAAGCACTGTGTGAATGTTCTCGAGAAATCAGTATATCTTTAGAAAGCGTATACCTGAGGAGTAGTTTCCAAACTTTTTTGTTATGAGGAACATTCATTAATGTTTAAAAACTGCAGGATGGTAGTTATTTTCACTATCCACTAATTGAAAAAAATACAGATGTATATATGGATGTAAAAAATAAAGGTTCCTTACTCAGAAGGAATTTAAGGCCCAGAAGTTAAAAACTACTGTTTGTTCCTACACAGCAATGTGTTTAAAGAGCCCAGCTTTATAGATATCAGGCCTCTCATCTTCATCAAAGAGAATACTCAACCACAGTCCTCATGCAAAAACACCTATGTATGATTTCATGGACCTGTATAGAACACAACAATTAATCAGTTCTATTACACATGGAACATGTATAGAAATAGATCATAGAATACAAAGCAAGTGTTAATAAGTTTTGAAAAATCAGAATTATACAGAAAAAAAGCCTTTTCAAAGTTAAGAAGACAAACTTTTAAAATCCCAGTATGCTTAATAATGTGAAAGTATTTAAACAACTCTTAAGTCAAAAAAATCTCAAAGAGAATTTTGAATTATTATTAATTGAATAATATTTAAGATACTACATATTGATATTTCTGGGTATAGCAAAAGAAATGTCAAGGAAATTTTATCATTTTATTGTTTATTTATTTGTTTTTTTTAAATCTTGAATGCATTTTATTTTTATATATATATATTTTTTTTACTTTACAATATTGTATTGGTTCTGCCACACATCAACATGAATCTGCCACGGGCGTACACGTGTTCCCCATCCTGAACCCCCCCTCCCACTTTCCTCTCTGTACTCTCCCTCCAGGTCATCCCAGTGCACCAGCCCCAAGGATCCTGTATCGAACCTGGACTGGCAATTCATTTCTTATATGATATTATACATGTTTCCATGCCATTCCCCCAAATCATCCTACCCTCTCCCTCTCTCACAGAGTCCAAAAGACTGTTCTATACATCTGTGTCTCTTTTGCTGTCTCGCATACAGGGTTATTGTTACCATCTTTCTAAATTCCATATATATGTGTTAGTATACTGTATTGGTGTTTTTCTTTCTGGCTTACTTCACTCTGCATAATAGGCTCCAGTTTCATCCACCTCATTAGAACTGATTCAAATGTATTCTTTTTAATGGCTGAGTAATACTCCATTGTGTATATGTACCACAGCTTTCTTATCCATTCATCTGCTGATGGACATATAGGTTGCTTCCATGTCCTGGCTATTATAAACAGTGCTGCAATGAACACTGGGGTACATGGGTCTCTTTCAATTCTGGTTTCCTCAGTGTGTATGCCCAGCAGTGGGATTGCTGGGTCATAAGACAGTTCTATTTCCAGTTTTTTAAGGAATCTCCACACTGTTCTCCATAGTGGCTGTACTAGTTTGCATTCCCACCAACAGTGTAAGAGGGTTCCCTTTTCTCCACACCCTCTCCAGCATTTATTGCTTATAGACTTTTGGATAGCAGTCATTGTGACTGGTGTGAACTAATCTCAAAAAAATACAAGCAACTGCAGCTCAATTCCAGAAAAATAAATGACCCAATCAAAAAATGAGCCAAAGAACTAAACAGACATTTCTCCAAAGAAGACATACAGATGGCTAACAAACACATGAAAAGATGCTCAACATCACTCATTATCAGAGAAATGCAAATCAAAACCACAATGAGGTACCATTTCACACCAGTCAGAATGACTGCTATCCAAAAGTCTATTGTTTATTTTAGAAAAGTAAAATGACAAAAATTAAACACTTAAGAGTTAGAGGGAAAAAATTATATTCAATAGAATAAACCATAAGAAAGTAAAAAAGGAAAATAATAAATTTGAGAAAAAATTAACATATAGAAAAAAGAACAATAGAGAATCAGTTCAGTTCAGCTGCTCAGTCATGTCCAAGTCTTTGCAACCCCATGGACTGCAGCACACCAGCCTTCCCTGTCCCTTACCAACTCCCGGAGCTCACTCAAACTCATGTCTTTCGAGTCAGTGATGCCATCCAACCATCTCGTCCTCTGTCATCCCATTCTCCTCCCGCCTTCAGTCTTTCCCAGCATCAAGGTCTTTTCCAATGAGTCAGTTCTTCATATCAGGTTGCCAAAGTATTGGAGCTTCAGCATCAGTCCTTCCAGTGAACATTCAGGACTGATTTCCTTTGGGATTGACTGGTTGGATCTCCTTGCAGTCCAAGGAACTCTCAAGAGTCTTCTCCAACACCACAATTCAAAAAGCATCAATTCTTCAGCCCTCAGTCTTCTTTATGGTCCAGCTCTCACATCTATACATAAGAATAACTAAAGAGCCTCTTGATGAAAGTGAAAGAGGAGAGTGAAAAAGTTGGCTTAAAGCTCAACATTCAGAAAACTAAGATCATGGCTTCCTTCCCATCACTTCATGGCAAATAGATGGGGAAACAGTGGATGACTTTATTTTGGGGGGCTTGGAAATCACTGCAGATGGTGATTGCAGCCATGAAATTAAAAGACGCTTACTCCTTGGAAGGAAAGTTATGACCAACCTAGACAGCATATTAAAAAGCAGACACATTAAAGTCCGTCTAGTCAAGGCTATGGTTTTTCCTGTGATCGTGTATGGATGTGAGAGTTGGACTATAAGGAAAGCTGAGTGCTGAAGAATTGATGCTTTTGAACTGTGGTATTGGAGAAGACTCTTGAGAGTCCCTTGGACTGCAAGGAGATCCAACCAGTCCTTCCTAAAGGAGATCAGTCCTGGATGTTCATTGGAAGGACTGATGTTGAAGCTGAAACTCCAATACTTTGGCCACCTAATGCAAAGAGCTGACTCATTTGAAAAGACCCTGATGCTGGGAAAGATTGAGGGCAGAAGGAAAAGGGGACGACAGAGGATGAGATGGCTGGATGGCATCACCGACTCAATGGACATGAGTTTGGGTAAACTCCGGGAGCTGGTGATGGACAGGAAGGCCTGGCATGCTGCGGTTCATGGGGTTGCAAAGAGTCAGACACGATTGAGAGACTGAACTGGAACTGGAATTGGAAAAACCACAGCTTTGACTATACGAACATTTGTCGGCAAAGTAATGTCTTCGCTTTTTAATACACTGTCTAGGAATAAACCTTAGTTCCATTGAAACCTTTCAGAGTCACACAGGGAAGGCTCTTTATCATGAAATACCAAATGTCACTAGATAGACAAGACTATGGGCAAAGGAAAGTGAAAATCTCATTACTTACCCTAAAAATTTTCGTATCCCTTGTCGTGGGTTAGGGGTTGTTTTGGTGGTGATTCTTTCCTGAATGCAACATGTGAACAGAAGGAAGAACCAAATTGCTAGAGTCAAGAGAAGGGTAATTGCAGAACTTTGCACAAAAGGGGAAGTAAAGAGTTGAGTCAGCTGGCAGAGAATAGGAACCTTGATGGGGAAGAACATAGATGTCTAGAGGATAACTTTATTAATTTTCCACAGTATGACTTCAATATAAAACCTTTTCCTTGCTTCATCTCTTTCTCATTAACTTATTATGGAGTTAGGTCTGTTTCAGATGTGTGACAAAGAACACAGCACAGTCTTAGGGAGGCCAAGGGGTGGTGGGTAACACTCAGGGGACAGATTTATCAGAGCTAAAGTCATAAGATTAAACCTTAGTTTAATAAAATATTTCTTGAGGAAACTAAAATAGTATAGCACAGGTCCTCCAAGCTGTGGCAAATAAATCCAGAGGAAAGGATCATTCTATGTACCTTGGATTCTATCAGTTTCATGAAGGCTGGTATTCTGGGTTATGGGAGAAATGGGTTATTTCATTTAACCTGGAGCATAACTGTGTGAGGAAGATGATGATATCCCTATTTCAAACTAAATCTGAAATTCAGTGAGGTTAATGACTTACAGGGTCACCCAATAGAGGTAGAGACTGGATCCCAACCAAGAGGGTCTGTTCTCCAACCCATCCCCTCCCATCTGACCCCAGCAAAGGCGCAGGAAGTAGAGCTGACCTGTGGGGAAAATCTGAGCACTGGGTTGTGAGTGGGGCACAAGTGAAGGATCCCCTCTGGTTTCTAATCTCAGGAGAAGACCTCAGATCTGCTTGTGTTCAAGCCCTTGCCTAAGGCCAGAATCCTACACTACTGAATGCATGTAAGACAAGATTTGGGTGGAAAAAAAAGTCTACATTTAAGGTTCAGTTCACAGAGCAATTTCATACCCAATCAGTGCAATAACCCTGTGAGGTAAGCAAGGCATACTTCATTCTTATGACTAAGTCTTAGGGAGGTTAAACCCAAGGTCTTTGAGGAATTTATTTAGTGAATCTTTATTTATGAATCTTCATGAAATGTCATGTGACATAATTCCTAAGATCATATAGTAGCCTCAGGGCTTAAACATAGGACTGTGTTTTTAAGTCTATATATCTTACCCCTAAGTAGCCACCTCTACTTGTGTTCTTTGATCTTGATATCTTAGTTGAATAAGCTCTTGCAATCAGGACTGCCCTGTGAGTCTGTGCAGGCTGTACTCTGCACAACTTTGAAGGATTTATTCTAAGCTACATGAATGTGAATGGCACATCCTCAATCTATGGTGCACATCATGGAGAATTGTTTGCAACAGCCCTGACATAATGCAGAATCTGAGGTGGGTTTGACAAAGGAAAATGTAATCATTATGAAAAAATGATTCTCATAACGTGTACAAGTTTGTATGAAAGTTGTATAGGCCATGGTGCAAGGAGTATTTCCAATGAGTTTTTACACAGGAGCCCATTCTCTTATAAGAATTAAGCCCTTGACATTAGATGAGTATCTGTATGGGTCATAACATGCCATGGAGAAAGAGTTTGCTGCAACTGATTTTCACAGTACACTGTATTCTCTTTCTGATTTATTTGAATGCACATTTACTAAGCATCAAGTTATGAATTAGACATTCCAGGGACATGGCACAGTGTCTGCCTAAAAGGGGGTTAGAAATTCCCTGGGGAGAAAACACACTTAGGATTTAATTTAAAAAATAACAAACCAGGTAATATTTTATTTTAAAAAATTATATTTAAGTACAAAAAATGCATGTTACTAATCTTGCAGTAGGAGGCCAGGAAGGGGAGATTTCCAGTTTGGACTAGTTAAGGATTAGTTATGAAAACAGTGGCAAGGGTGGGGGATGCCTGAGATGAATCAGAAAGAGTAGATAGAATCAAGGCGGATACGTTAAGAGGATTGAGGGTGAGGAAGAAGGGACATTTCAACCATGAGTCAAGACATCTCTTTCCACTTGCTTTAGCTCTTCTGTATGACATCAAAGAGATGCCTGCAGCTGCCATTCTAGTGATGAGTGGTCATAAGAGAAACATCTGGATGGGGCTAATAAAAAAGAAACACTAAAACCCCAATCCAAAAATAATTAAAAAAATAAAACCAACAGTGCAGGCTTTTTCTTCTCTTCTTTTGTTTGGTGCTCATGAGCTGCTATATGTGGAAATGAGCCAACTGAGGAGAGATGGCTGAAGAAGGCAGGCGACTGGAGGCAGTTAAATGGGATGGCATCTAATTATAGAGGCTAATTATACTTGCTACTGCTGCTAAGTCGCTTCAGTCATGTCTGACTCTGTGCGACCCCAGAGACCACAGCCCACCAGGCTCCCCTGTCCCTGGGATTCTCCAGGCAAGAACACTGGAGTGGGTTGCCATTTCCTTCTCCAATGCATGAAAGTGAAAACTGAAAGTGAAGTCGCTCAGTCATGTCCGACTCTTAGCGACCCCAAGGACTGCAGCCCACCAGGCTCCTCCATCCATGGGATTTTCCAGACAAGAGTACTGGAGTGAGGTGCCATTGCCTTCTCCGATAGAAGCTGGGGCTACACTGCAAATAGGACTTTTCCTAGTTGGAGCAGATCCCCAGTACCACTTGAGCTGGAAAGCAAGGATAACATCATTTTATGAATTGCCCCCACAGTACACTGGAAGGACTAGGGAGATAAAGTGTGTTCTGTAACAAAAGTGAGCCTATAGTTGCATATGTATCAAATTTTCACTATATTTAAAAGTATATGTCATCAGGTAGAGCATGGAATTGAAGCTGGAAGCCAGAATCAAGAGAGAGAATGAAATCAGTGCATTTACATTCCAT
Organism: Bos taurus; assembly: GCF_002263795.3. NCBI lineage: Eukaryota > Metazoa > Chordata > Mammalia > Artiodactyla > Bovidae > Bos > Bos taurus. Next base: position 37,341,258 of record NC_037343.1, read on the forward strand.
AGTAATCCTTTTTTCCCGTGGTCTTGGTAGTCCATGGAAAAAAAGAATGAAAGGCTGAGTTATTAAACTCCCTGCTGCAGGCTGAAAGTTGAGGGATGGGAGATGGAGCAAAGCGGGAACAGAAGGAGCAGCTGGTCATGTTGAAAACTCTTCAGATATGCTGGGAGAGACACACTTCCTCTTCAGTGTAGAAGATGCCACCAGCAAAACTTCATGAGGGGATTTGAAGGATCCACTGACACTTTCATATCCGAAGAATTTTCTTTCAGAGCAGGTTGTTTAATATGCATCAACCATGCTGAATGAAAAACCAGAGAAAATAAACTCAGAAACTGGAAAAACTGCAAAACTTAAAGTGTTGGTGGTAAAGATAAATTGTCACTAAAGGTCAGAAGTAAAGGAACCCCATATTTCAGATGAGTTACAAGATGCAAGACATTCAATGAGGCACAGGAACGAGAAGTCAACCCCAAAGCCACGCTTCTCACCATTTCAGGTGCTTACCACCCAGACATGGTGCTAAAACACAGACCCTGTTCAGGTCTGGGGGGACCGAGATTCTGCATTTCTAACAAGTTCTTGGGTAATGCTCAAAGCAGCCAGACCTCAGAACCCACACGGAGAGAAATTTCGACAATACAGACTTTGTCTTCAGATCTAATGAATATGAAGGGCATTTTGATAGAATTTGAACAGTGGGAAGTCAGAAACGTAGAATAAGACATATTTCAATGGAAAGAAAAATCAGAGAGAATCAAAACTCATGAAAGGTAGTACAATAGTGATTCTGAGGTCCTGATGCTGGTGGGATATGATTTGAGGAGGTGATCAGTTTTGTGAGAAAAAAAGTTGACACTTGTGTACGTGTGAAACAATTGTCTTATTCTTGGAAAGAACAAGGGAGAACCAAATAGGGTATATCTTAATAACACCCTTCAAAAGAAGAACCAGATTCCGAGACTCTGCTCTCATGATGAACTGCCAGGGTAAACCACAGTTCAGCAGCTGCAAGCACGCTTGCCAATTACAGAGATAAAAATGTTTCTGAAAACAAAATTTCACGTATTCCCCCCCCCACCCCAACCCCCCACCTCTGAGGTTGGCATCGTATCTTCCTGTGTATCTTGGGTGTAGCTTTTACCAGGCAGAATTTAGACACTAGAAACCAAATGAGGTGATAAACAGAGCCAGTTTGCAGAAGAGTCAAAATAACCCAGCAAGAATTGAAACCACAAATGCCCTAAGAGTCAGTCATTCACCAACCAAATGCTAATAGGGATTGGCACAAAGGACTATGCAGGTCAGTTCAAGGACTTAAAACTGATATGCGGTGTTGTGTGTGATAGTGTTCACTTCACCTTTGGCTTGTTTTAGAAACACATCCTACCTCTGCCACCCCACCCTTCCTCAGTGTCATCACAAAATGGTTTCAGTGCAAAAAACTTACAACACTGGGGGAGGAGGGTATCTGGGACTTATTGTGTTGGTCATAAAGTTCGCTTAGGTTTTTCCGTAAGACCTTATGGAAAAACCCAAACGAACTTTTTGGCCAATCCAATACAACTCCAACCTGGGTGTCAAGAGACCTGAGTTCTAGAAGCACAGATGTTAAGATCTTCGGATCATGATGGGTGACCTAGATCATGGTCTTTAGATCTAGATGGGTGCAAATCTCAGCTCTGCCATTTATTCAGTGACCTCAGGTAGTTAAGTTCATTGGCCCACCACTTTAAAGTGGAAATATTAATAGTACCTACATTCACAGGCTTGTAGGCAATCTTTAATGATGTAAGACATGTAAGACACTCAGAACAATGCACAGCATGGAATTAATGGTTGATAAATGTCTGTTATTATTGTAACTAACTCTGTCACTAATTCAGGCACTGTAAGAAAGATATTTAATAAAAAGGGAAATAAAAAATTCTAGAAACAAATGACAATGAAAACATGATGACCCAAAGCCTCTGGAATGCAGCAAAAGCAGTTCTAAGGGGGAAGTTTATAGCAATACAACCCTACCTCAAGAAACAAACAACAACAACAACAAAAAAAATGTCAAACAGACAACCTAACTTAACACCTAAAACAACTGGATAAAGAACAAAGAAACCCCAAAGTTAGTAGAAGGACAGAAATCATAAAGATCAGAGCAGAAATAAATGAAAAAGAAAGTTAATTAGCTCAATTATCAAGAGAGTATGAACATCAAAATCCTTTCCATAACTAAAATTCTATGATTGTATGGTCACTCCGGGAGTTGGTGATGGACAGGGAGGCCTGGCATGCTGCGATTCATGGGGTTGCAAAGAGTCGGACACGACTGAGCGACTGAACTGAACTGAACTGATGGTCACTTTGGCCAATAAATTTGAAACATCCCAAGGCATCTGGGCAAATAATTCTTCTCTGCTAGGTCCTTCTGGAATGTCTGGTAAAGCATTCAAGACCTGTGTTGATGGAGCAAACCTTTCCTTCCAACTTCTGTTCACTGCTCCTGTTCACAGCCCATACTGCGGGCTCCAGGTAGCTCTACTCACTGGCCCTTGAAGGTGCTTTCAGAGTCCCAGGACCATGCCATCTACATCAGTTCCTCTCCAGACTGCCTTCCCTGCTTTCTGTCCATACCCCTAAATCCTATCTATCGTTCAAAAACTAACCCAGGTTCCAGCTTCTCTATAAGGTTTTCTGCAATCACCATACTTCTGTATTGAAGAAGTCTTGTCTTCAATATACAGTTAATTGACTATTACCATATTCTGCCTTCATTCTTCTGATTTTTTTTCCCCTATATTTGTTAACTTTCTCAACCCACTCCAGTATTTTTGCCTGGAGAGTTCGATGAACAGAGGAACCTGGCAAGCTACAGTACATGGGGTGGCAAAGTCAGACACGACTGAGCTGTCACTCCTTTGCGTTTCAACTGGATAATAAACTCCGTGAGGTCATGCATAAGGATTTACTCCTCTTGGTACCTCAGTCAAACCTAGTATTTCCCCAACACACAGGTGTTTTAATAAACAGCTATTGATTGGTTCGTTGTAAAAACCTGTGAAGCACTTAATAAGGCAATTAGCTTAATATGGAACTTCACTTAATGCTAATACTCTTTCTGCCAGCATCTCTTTCTGCCCCTCAAAGATATCTGAAAAATTGATCTGCTTCCATCTAGTGGCAATTAAAACACAGGTAGTTCCTGTGGCCAGAAAAGACTTTCACTCAGTGGGTGTGAGCATGAAAAAAATCTTTCTATCTTGTGGATTTCCTGCCCACAGAGAGGTCAGCCTAGAGAAGGGTCAAGGGCTCCCATCTACATTATCTAATGGGAGACAGGGAGGGCAATAAAAGAAACTTCATGGACCCTATGTCCCCATCCAGTTACCCCTCCTGACTCTCTCATCTCCTTCCAGCCAAGTTTTATAAAAGAGATGATGTATATATTCTGCCTCTACATTTTCATCCCCACTGATTCCTCAACCCCTGGCTATAGGACTTGCGTCATGAGCTCAACATTGAAAACAATTTCCCCACTGATACCCTTATATTATATCTAGTAGAAACTTACTGGTTCTCCTTGCAGTATTTGAAATCATTTTCATTTCCTGCTTTCCTTAGGATCATGACCCCATACTCTCCTCATTTTTCTTCTACCTTTCTGGCAACCTCTCCCTGTTCTCCTTTACCTTAGCTGACATGTTGATATTGACCTTCCTCTGGCTCCTATCCTCTCTCCCACATCCTCTTCCATCTCACACTGTACATATTCCCTTCCATTCTCACACTGTACATACTCCTTTGGTGACTACGTGTTCCTAAGATATGGTTACCTCCTATAATGTGAGGACCTCCAGATCCATTTCTTCTGCCCCAAGGTAGCCCCTTTGGGGCAGATAGAACCAACGGACTGTGGTTGAACCACAGACACCTAAACCTTAACAGGTACAAAACTGAACTCGTGATCATCACCTCCAAAACTTCTCATTCTTTTGTGTACCCATCTCAGTAAATAATAAAACAGAGATGGTAACCATCCACCAGATCCCAGGTCAGAACCATGGCAACTTATTTGAGTCTTCTCTCTCTCTCTTAGTCAGTTAATAATCATAGTCAGTTGCTTCTACCACCAGTTATCTCACAAACTCATCCTCATTGCTATTGCCCTAGACAGGCATCATTGGCTTTAACCTAATAACTTCAAATGCCTCCAAAACAGTTCTTTGCCCTCAGACTCACTCAACTCCCATGTTTACAAACTTTTATGGATAGTGATCCTCCCAAGATGCAAATTTCAGCATGACATTCACCTGCTTCAACCCCTGTTAGTAACAAGTCAATGACCTCAGGATTAAGTCCATACTCCTTTGTATGGCTTATAAATTACTTTATAATAGCCTCTGTTGCCTTCTGTCTCCCCAGGTTTTCTTTTGTACCCTAAGCTACAGCTCAGTAAACTACTAAGAACTTCTCAATAACAATCTGTGGTTCGTAGGGTGGTTGCCTGAACAAGAAACCAGCCTCCTCAGGGACCATCTTGCTTCATTTCCTCCAGCATTTGAAAAGGAGCCCAGTTGTCTGGGTGGGCACCTAGTCTGTCACCAAAGTCTCATCTCTGTTGTTCGTTTGACTTATACTTTCCTTCCTAAAATTTCAAAGCAAGTCACCAAACCCTGAAACTGAGAAATGTTTTGTTGTCTTCATTTCTGCCAGGTGGGGCCTTGTATTTTCATGTGTGTGTTTTTGCAATTGAAGAAATCTGAGATTCAAGGCCAAATCAAACAACTTCCCTTCTTTGGGGGAAGCTGTAGGTAGAATTAATGCTCCCCACCTTTCCCACATTTCTGAGGTCAGTGCTTATCAGAGGTCTTTTACCCTCTTGTGCTAGGTGCTGTAGGCTCAGGGTCTGGAATTATACCATTTTCTTAGAACCTGGGATTCATTAGTTTTTCAATAAATAAATCCTTGTTGACGTGATTGTTCACTGAATACTATATTTACCATTGCCCTCATGTTCAGTTGGGATAAGAAGAAAAAAACCATAATGCTTCCAATCCGCAAAGAAAATTCTGAAGCAATCAGAAAAGGCTGTCTTTACATAAACTGTCACTTCTTAATAGGTTATTACTTGTTCATTCATTCAGCTCCACTAGCACTGAAAAACCTGACAGCTATTAAGGAAGGTTAGCAGATTTATTACTTTGTCTGGAAACTTCATTTGGATGAGATCCCATGTAAATAACTGTGTGCTTGCGTGCTCAGTTGCTCAGTCATATCCAACTCTTTGCAAAGCCACAGACTGCAGTCCATCCGGCTCCTCTATGTTAGTCTTCAGACAAGAATACTAGAATGGGTTGCCATTTCCTCCTCCAGCGGCTCTTCCTTACCCAGGGACCAAACCCACGTCTCTTGCGTCCACGTCTCTCACATTGGCAAGAGCATTCATTATCACTGAGCCACCTGTGAAACCCATGTGAATAACTACTAAGGAGTTAATGTTTCTAGCTATAACAGGAAGTATCTTACAGAGGTAGGGAACAGATCAACAGATGTAGAAACTTCTTTCTGATCAAACTTACCTTCTCCGAGACTTTTTGCCTAAAAATAGAAGAGAAAAATGGTATCAGCAGAAATAGGCAATTTCACTATTTTTCACTTAGAAGAGAAGGGAGATTCCCTGTCTCAAAACAGTTTTTTGAAGAGTCTTATGTTAGGTGGACCTCATCGGTATCTAAGGGGATTTGAGGTCCTGGCTTAATGTTCTCATTTGAGCTTTGGTAGTTACTCATTCGGAACAGACCCATTAATGCAGATGCTTCTTAGAGCACCATTTCATCCTTGGTGCTGCTCATAAAGACAGAAGGCTAGTCTGAACTGTCTGATGATCAAGGCCCCATGTACCCATTCTTGTGTTTACCCATTCTGATCTGCCATCTCATCCTACCTACACAGTTTTCCCTAAGAAAGACAGCTGCAAATACTGTAAGAATATGTATCGTTACACCTCATGTCATCTTCTCTGTGAGAATATGCAAGAGAAATTTCACTCAGGTCTCAGTAGTACGAACTACATACCTCATCTGTGTAACCATTGTGTTCTTATCTTACAAACATACTGAATAGCATTACTGCTTATGTGTCCTTCTTTGGCTGGCTGCAGGAAAACAGGTGTATCTGAAACCTCTTTGTCCCTGGCTCTGACTTATTTGTGGTATTCTAAACCTTGACCTCCTTTTTCTTATTTTTAAACTAATTTTAATTTGCTGTGTTGAATGCATTTGAGAAATTATCTTACATTCTTTTTGAAAAAAGTAGAGTATAAATAAGTGAATGAAACTGCAGGGTTAGGCTCCAGAGGAGACAAAAGCAAAAAATGCTTTTTGAGGAGGAAAAATATCACTAGGAGGCAATGTATTTCTGTGGCTGTTAAGCTGGAGCATGATGAAATCTGGGTCCAGGTCCCTTTTTGCCAACTTAAGTGTGTCTTTGAATAACTACTTATTCTCTCTAAGTTACCATTTATCTGTGAAAGAGGCCGATAATTGTTTTCCTCACTGAGTTGATAAAATGTACTCAAAATATTTAAGCCAGGGCCTACAGCATAGACAGTGCTCAATTCTTGTTTTAAACTTTTAATTAATTCTTCCAAAATTTAGCCTGCCAGTGACATGAGCCAAAAGCATTTGAGCAGGGAGAAATAAATGAGTGAATTTCAGATTCTGTTCATTTTCATACAAATATATTTTTCTCTCAGGAACAATGAAACACATAACAATACATGAGCAAGAAGCTGTTCCTATTGAGAGAGTTTCTTTTTCAAGAAAAAGGGAACTAAGGGGCATCTGTTCAGTTTTGTGCCCAGTTCTCAGCCTGTGTGTTGGTTCAGGTGGAAATTTCTTCTGGTGGCGGGGGGGGGTGGGCGGAGGAGGAGAAAAATAGAGCCTCATTAATCTGAAGATCAGTGGTTTTAAGGGGCATATTTTGATGGAAGTCTGATCTCTGACCCTGGCCCCTGCTGATATGAAATTTTAGAGATATGGCCTAAAACAGCATTGCCTCAGTTTCCTCATTTACTGAATAGGGCCAGTGATGCTGACTAATCAGAATTTGATGATGCTAGGAGAAAAATATATATATTTCTAGACAAGCCCATACACAGGGAAGCATGTTTCTGGAGCCCACCCTTACTCCTTTCTTAGGAAAAAAAATAAAGGAGCTGAAGTCTGGATATTAAGATAACTCAGGCAGGGGCCAAAGTACAGGTTCAGAAGATCTATCTGACGACAGTATAGGGGTCAAGACTCTGGTCATTTTATTGGCTACTCTGCTCAAAATATTCACTTGTCCCTTTTTTGCAGCTTTCAGAACCCCGAAAGCCTATATACAATTCTCAGATTGATGAATACTGGATGCAGGCAGATTTATTGGCTTTGATGTTTCTTCTTAAACAGGCATCAGCTCTATTGTATTAGAAAAGCTCTAGGGGCTTAACCTGGAAATCTATCCATCATTTCTAATCATTGTCTCTAGAGGAAAAATAATTTCTTTTTCCAAGAACTAACAGCTAAAAATTTTTAGAAGATAAAGTCCCTTGAGAGTTAGCGATATCAGAAGGCATTTCACCAATGAGGACGACTGAGTGTGAGACTAAAGATGCCCTGACTTCCCTACAAAGTCAGTGATCTCACAGGGCTTCTGTTCGCTTATGCTTTTCGTTGGCATAACTGTAACTAGCCTAACTGCCCGTTATCTATTTCCTGTTTGCCCCACACTGATTCCCACAGTGGGGGCACGAAGTTTTCAAGGTATCAGTTTGAGATCTTGTACAGAAATGACTCCAAGGTTAAAAAAAAAAAAAAATTAAAAACAACCCCACTGCTTTTCTCACCACTGGTTAGAACACAGCCTTAGGTAGAACCTGCCTCCTGCACCCCACTACTAAATACACACTTCAATTCTGTTTTTTTTTTTATTCCACTAGCACTTATTGAAATATGTAGTCATTTGGGAATATCTCCTTCCTAAGGAACCTTCCAGCCCCACTGTCCTTAGTGGTTATTTAAATAATAGCCCTCTTATCCCAGAGGGCAGAGCTTAACTACCCCATCTCTTCTCTACCACCTCATTTCTGCCAATGTCACCCAAGGAAGGAGGAAAGAAAGGATGTTTGTGAGACTGGCTTTCAGTCTTAAGGGAAAGGATAATCAACAGTAGGAGAAAAATCTCATTCTTCTCTTGCCTTAGGTAATATTTAAGTAAATATCATAGTACTATAAGATGATGGGATACAGTCTCAGCTGAAGTTGCAAAAGCAGGAGCAGAGACCCTTTAACTGCTCAGGACTCTTCACTTTACAGTTAATGAAGTTCTTGCACATCAGGAGCACCCCCTTCCATTATGTTTCTGGGTTGGTTATAAAACTGATCTAGTACCCTTGGTCTGGGCTTCCCAGGTGGTGCTAGTGGTAAAGAACCCACCTGCCAATGCAGGGGATGCAGGAAATGCAGGTTTGATCCCTGAGTTGGGAAGGTCCCCCAGATAAGGGCATGGCAACCCACTCCAGTATTCTTGCCTGGAGAATCCAATGGACAGAGGAGCCTGGCGGGCTACAGTCCATGGGGTCACAAGGAGTCAGACACGACTGAAGCAACTTAGCACGCAGGAACCCTTAGTCTTCAATTTTGAATGAAAGATCAGATCATACCAGAGGACCACTAGGGATTGGCAGATAATATTCCTGCAATTTCCAGTGAGAATGGGTGGTGTAGCAGTCTTTACATACTATATTCATGGAATATAATATATACTAATTAATTTGATGGAAGTGAAATTAAAATGTCACTCAATTGACCCCATAGAGGTAACACAGAGAAGTTGGTTAGCCATTGTTCTGAGGTCCTTGATGGCCCCTGAAGTTGAAGCAAGGTTATCTTTAAATCTGCCTAATGTCTATACTCGTCATAATCTTGAATGTTTCTGCCTGATGACTTTGGCCAAATGTGTGAGCACATACCCAAGGCTTGCCTGACTATGGCCCTATAACCAGCAGGTTGGTTCCACTTGAGATTTGGACACACTCAGAAGGGCAGTGAGGGGAATGATGCTTCTGTTCTTCAGTGATGGTGTTTTGCCTACTATGCTAAGCAACAGACTCTAACTTCTTGAGGCAGTCCTCCTTATTATCTTTTCTTTTCCAGTCCAGAGTGGAGGGGAAGCGTAAGTATGGGGTGCATTTGGTTAAACCTGTGACCTTGGTGAATAGACACAGGGAAGAAAACGTGGGGATTTCCCTAAGGGACAATGCAACAACTCCCACACATTAGGAGCCAGACAGGTGTCTGACTCTTGACAAAGTTAGGTATTTGGGAGCAGTGCTTTGAAAACATTGCGTGCATGCTCAGTCGTGTCCGACTCTTTGCAACCGCATGCACTGTATCCCACTGGGCTCCTCTGTCCATGAGATTTTCCAGGCAAGAATACTGGAGTGCATTGCCATTGCCTACTTCAGGGGATCTTCCCTATCTAGAGATCAAACCTGCATCTGCTCCATCTTTGGTGGATTCTTTACCACTGCGCCACCTGGGAAACCCTATGGGACATTAAATTCACTTCCTAGTAGAATTGCACTGAAATCAAAAGCATGTGGGCTCTTATAGGACCAGATCACACATTCCTTTTTTTTAAGAATTAAATAATAGCAAAGAACCATTACAATTTCTCATTTGTCTGTTAATACCCTAGCAAGACGTTCAGGTAGTAACAGGTGCTTGAAGATAGTAGGCATTTTAAAAAGACTTGTCAGATGAAAAGAAAAAATTAGCCAACTTATCGTAATGAAAGTGTATACTGGGCTGCTTCATGCATATCTAGGGACTGATGTTTATAGAACCCAGAACTTGGTATTCTGTTTTAGTCAAAGCTCTCATACTTAATTTTCTGTGATTTTACACATTTTCTTCCACTTGAAAGTTGCATTATTTTTACATGAAGGTAAACTCACGTACTTTTTCTTTTTAATCTCCTTGCCAGCCAAATGATAAATGCCAACCCAGAGAATGCAGTAACCATAACTGCCACCGGGATGAAGAGGGGGTTATAATCACTCTCTTCATTTATTGAGATAGTCCTGTTTATTTCTGAAAGAGAAATCAGTAAAACATTTAGATGAGGCCACAAGCATTATTTCCTTAGTGCCTTTTCAAAACATTAAACTTTCTTCCTCCTTACATCTTCTAATAATTGTCCATTTGACACTATTAGACAGATGAGGAAACTGGCCTAGGAAAACCCATGATGAGTGTATCGCAGAAGCAAAGACTAAACTAGCTTTTCTGGCTCAATGCCTACAGAATCTCAATCCTCAGATTTGTGAGTCATAGAATTCCTGGGAGATGTACCTAAATATTTTGGTAAAAAGTGGTCATCATTGTATTTAGCTCCATGATCTTGTTCACTGCCTAGGACTCAAACATACAGAAGAACTAAAAAGTCTAGTATGACTACAGAAAAAATAAAAGCCAGTGATCTGAACCAGGTAACTTTTCAATCAAAGCAAAGTGTTAAGGCTTTGAAGCAGCTGTGCAAACACAGGCACATAAAATTACATGCCAAGGACTTGCACTAATTTGTCTTTCAAATGCTGTAGTCCTACCATTTCCCTCTACTTTCTTCACAAATAAATAAAAGGATACATCTATATATCCTCTCATAAGGGTGAACTAAGTTTATGTGGGGAACTTTATTGAAAAAATACTGATATAAAAAAATTTATCTTCTGATACCACCAGTTGAAGAAACTTACTTTTGCATATGGGCACAGGGTCTGACTGTCCCTTATTCTTCACATCACTTTGATGAATCCTTTCAAGGTGTTTTCATCCCCGCACCCAAATGTATAATGGAAAGGAGGTGCAATTCCCAGAGGGTTGTACCTATGGACTGTAGGAGGTTAAGGAGGCAGACACTAGCCCAGCCCTTAAAGGTAATGCCCCATAAGCCTGATGTACAGTCCTCCTCTAAAGACCCCATGCCACCTCCCCAGCTCCCTACCCCACTTCCTGGCCCCAGACCACAGAGAGATCAGCTTCTCTGTGAGCTTCTACAGATCCTGCCACTTAAGGACTGCTGCCATGGGATGAATTGGGAGAGTAGCACTGACATATTTACACTACCACGTGTGAATAGATAGCTAGTGGGAAGCTGCTGTATAGCATAGGGAGCTTAGCTCAGTGCTCCGTGATGACCTAGAGGGTGGGATGGGGGTGGTTCAAGGGAGGCTGAGAGGGAGGGCATATGTGTATACTTAGAGCTGATTCATGTTGTTGTACAGCAGAAGCTAACACAACATTGTAAAACATTTACACTCCAATAAAAATAGAGCCTTTAAAAAAGACAAAAATAAAGAGTTCTTTCATTGGTGTAGTCTTGGGGCAGACATGGGTAACTATTCTGTCAAATGCTAATTGAACATGGATTAATATAGCACCTATTGCCAGGCGCTGTGTCAGGTGGAGGGTATACAGAGATGAGGAAGACACAGTTCTTCTTATGCACAGACAGATTTGGGAGGAATCAATCTTGTGATCATGGAGAAGTATCCATTACTTTGGGAATTAGGTGATCATCGGTGACTTTTGTGGAGACATTTTAGTAGACTAACAGAGAAGTGAGATTGTACTGGAATAGAAAAATGGATAAGAAATAAGTCAGTAGAGACAGTGAGTTTAGATGTTAAGGGAGGAGGAGTTGAGAACTGGCTGGAAAAAAAAAACAATCACTGTCATTGAAGGAAGAAGAAAGAGCAGCCAAGGATTTTATGGTAAATCAATGTGTATGAATTTATTTTTAAGCTACATATGTCTTAGCAACAAAACTTAAAAGTTTAATTTTTTTCCCACCATCTGCTTATTCATCAAATACCTCTTTAAGTCTTGAACATATTGGACTAGACTTACTCACTTTGACATCTTGGACTAGGGCTGGACCAATTTCCAGACAATCCACAGATAGTTTTTTTCTCCCCAGTTAACTCAGCTTCTTCTGAACAACTGAAGGTGCATGTGGAGGAAAAGCCAAAGTCGACAAGGGGGTGATTACAGTCCATGGTTCCCAAATCGGGTTCTGTTAGAGGCTCACATTGAATCACTTCAATGAAAAAGAAAAAAAAAAAATCAGTATTTCTGAGCAGAGACCCTCTGTGAGGAACAGCTTTTAGCCAAACTGCCTAACTTAACTGGGGAACCATTGACATGAATCTGCTGCTGCTGCTGCTGCTGTTAAGTTGCCTCAGTCGTGTCCAACTCTGTGCGACCCCATAGACAGCAGCCCAACAGGTTCCTCTCCCTGTCCCTGGGATTCTCCAGGCAAGAACACTGGAGTGGGTTGCCATTTCTTTCTCCAATGCATGAAAGTGAAAAGTGAAAGTGAAGTCGCTCAGTCGTGTCCCACTCTTAGTGACCCCATGGACTGCAGCCTACCAGGCTCCTCCGTCCATGGGATTTTCCAGGCGAGAGTACTGGAGTGGGGTGCCATTGCCTTCTCCGGACATGAATCTAGACATTTCTAATTTCTAGAAATTACTTCTGATGATGCTTCCAGGCTTTCTTGTCTTGAGAATGATGGAGAGTGGTGAGTCAGAGGTAGAATGAGGAGAACCCAGAACGCCCATGGTGGGAGGGGAGCAGTGGGATTGGGGAGACGAGGGGAGAGCTGGCTGTTCCATGTTGCTTCCCCAGCCCTGGTAACTCTCTAGCTCTTCTAGAAGCACCATGCTACGTGGCCTTGGCCTCAAGAGCTCTTACGGTGCGTTATCAACGAAGACAGAGAATTTCCTGCCTTTTACCTGTTCTAACATCAACCCAAGAAGTTTTGAAAAACACCCCCATTCTCTGAAGCAAGTCCCTCAGATTTTGTGAAATTTAGCAGGTTGGTCAGTTAGTTCTGATTTCAAAAATGATTGAATAGTGCTTTTGGGAATTAAACCACTTAAACTAGTGAGTCAAAAGCATAAAGGTTGAATATGTAACCAAAACTTCACAAGTTTAGATACCACCAGTTTTTTTCCCCTAAAGAGATGATCTTGACAGTAAATAAGGGAAAAAAAAAAAAAAAAAAACCCACCATGTTTCAAATGAAAAAAAAAAAAAAATCAAGAGATTGTATGTTTGTTTTTCACAGAATTTGGTATTGTCCTGAGAGTTCATGGAGGAGGAAAGGTAAAACATGATTCTAAGAATAAACCAAATAAAACAATCAATAAAGACCTCTGACCCCACCACCCTGCAATAAGGAAATTGTTTGGTGTCAAGTGGGACACCACACAGAGAAGGCAATGGCACCCCACTCCAGTACTCTTGCCTGGCAAATCCCATGGACAGAGGAGCCTGGTCGCTGCAGTCCATGGGGTCGCACAGAGTCAGACACGACTGAACGACTTCACTTTCACTTTTCACTTTCCTGCATTGGAGAAGGAAATGACAACCCACTCCAGTGTTCTTGCCTGGAGAATCCCAGGGACAGGGGAGCCTGGTGGGCTGCGGTCTCTGGGGTCACACAGAGTTGGACACGACTGAAGCGACTTAGCAGCAGCAGCAGCAGCAGGACACCACATAAAATCAGTGTTATTGAAAGGGGAGAACAACCAAAATTCAACAGCAGTTCAGCAAGACTGATTATTCCATAGCAATGAGAAAAAATAAAAATAAAATAAAAAATACAGTATAACCACACTGTTCTGCTGAAAATTATATGTGCATATATATATATATATATATATATATATACATATTTATAGTGACGTAGTCACTGAGATAGTTGGTTGTTATTTTTTGTTTGTGGTTTTTCTTTTAAATTAGAAAAAATAACACCTTTGAAAAGTATCATGGTAAAATCTAAGTTAGGTTAAATTATGTTTCAAAAGAGGATATAGAATTCTTAGTAAGGCTCCACCACATTTTCTTGGTTTATAAATCCAGGATTCCCACGATAAAGCCTCTGGTACGAACATAGGCTCACCTCGACAGGTTGGTTCTGGAGATGACCAATTTCCAAATGGTGCACAAGTGGTTTCTTCAACCCCAATCATGTCTGTTCCCTTGGAGCAGTTGAAGGCACACTGCGACATGAAGCTGAAGTTCCCCAAAGGGTGAGTGCAGGCCATGGTACCCAGCTTTGGGGCCTCCAAAGGCACACATTGAGTCACTTCAATGAGAAAAGAAACAACACTCAACAGAGTTAAGAGGACCTGATGACCGGGTTTGAATTTTAGCTCTGATACTTGATAACCAAGTATCTTTAAGCAAGGTGATTTAATCCTTCCAGCTTTAGGTTCTTTATCTATAAAAGAGGAATAATGATAAATGTATTGACTTCTCAGAGTTTGGTACTTAAATAATTTAATGCAAGTCAAGGATTTAAAGTCTGGTTCAGGGGAAGCTTTTAATGAAATATTAGCTAATCTGCATGCAGGCAATCTTATTATCTTTGGCATTACCTGGACAAAGAACTTTGTAGACAGGTTCAAGTGGGAATGACCAGCTCAGTTTGGAAACAGTTGCCACATTAGAGACCCTAAGTATGCTAGAGTGTTCGAAGTAGGAGGTTCAGAGAAAGACTGGGTATCCATAACTGTCTTCTTTACAATGGGAGAAGATAAAAGCTTTCAGTTCAGTTCAATTCAGTTCAGTCGCTCAGTTGTGTCCGACTCTTTGCGGACACATGAATCGCAGCACGCCAGGCCTCCCTGTCCATCATCAACTCCCAGAGTTCACTCAGACTCACGTCCATAGAGTCAGTGATGCCATCCAGCCATCTCATTCTTTGTCATCCCCTTCTCCTCCTGCCCCCAATCCCTCCCAGCATCAGGGTCTTTTCCAATGAGTCAACTCTTTGCATGAGGTGGCCAAAGTATTAGAGTTTCAGCTTCAGCATCAGTCCTTCCAATGAACACCCAGGACTGATCTCCTTTAGGATGGACTGGTTGGATCTCCTTGCAGTCCAAGGGACTCTCAAGAGTCTTCTCCAACACAACAGTTCAAAAGCATCAATTCTTCGGTGCTCAGCTTTCTTCACAGTCCAACTCTCACATCCATACATGACCACTGGAAAAACCATAGCCTTGACTAGATGGACCTTTGTTGGCAAAGTAATGTCTCTGCTTTTGAATATGCTATCTAGGTTGGTCATAACTTTCCTTCCAAGGAGTAAGCATCTTTTAATTTCATGGCTACATCACCATCTGCAGTGATTTTGGAGCCCCCCAAAATAAAGTCTGACGCTGTTTCCACTGTTTCCCCATCTATTTCCCATGAAGTGATGGGACCGGATGCCATGATCTCAGTTTTCTGAATGTTGAGCCTTAGGCCAACTTTTTCACTCTCCTCTTTCATTTTCATCAAGAGGCTTTTGAGTTCCTCTTCACTTTCTGCCATAAGGGTGGTGTCATCTGCATATCTGAGGTTATTGATATTTCTTCTGGCAATCTTGATTCCAGATTGTGCTTCTTCCAGCCCAGCGTTTCTCGTGATGTACTCTGCATATAAGTTAAATAAGCAGGGTGACAATATACAGCCTTGACATTCTCCTTTTCCTATTTGGAACCAGTCTGTCATTCCATGTCCAGTTCTAACTGTTGCTTCCTGACCTGCATATAGGTTTCTCAAGAGGCAGGTCAGGTGGTCTGGTATTCCCATCTCTTTCAGAATTTTCCAGTTTATTGTGATCCACACAGTCGAAGGCTTTGGCATAGTCAATAAAGCAGAAATAGATGTTTTTCTGGAACTCTCTTGCTTTTTCCACGATCCAGCAGATGTTGGGAATTTGATCTCTGGTTCCTCTGCCTTTTCTAAAACCAGCTTGAACATCAAGAAGTTCACAGTTCACATATTGCTGAAGCCTGGCTTGGAGAATTTTGAGCATCACTTTACTAGTATGTGAGATGAGTGCAATTGTGCAGTAGTTTGAGCATTCTTTGGCATTGCCTTTCTTTGGGATTGGAATGAAAACTGACCTTTTCCAGTCCCATGGCCACTGCTGAGTTTTCCAAATTTGCCGGCATATTGAGTGCAGCACTTTCACAGCATCATCTTTCAGGATTTGAAATAGCTTAACTGGAATTCCATCACCTCCACTACCTTTGTTCGTAGTGATGCTTTCTAAGGCCCACTTGACTTCACATTCCAGGATGTCTGGCTCTAGGTGAGTGATCACACCATCGTGATTATCTGGGTCATGAAGATCTTTTTTGTATAGTTCTTCTGTGTATTCTTGCCACCTCTTCTTAATATCTTCTGCTTCTGTTAGGTCCATACCATTTCTGTCCTTTATCAAGCCCATCTTTGCATGAAATGTTCCCTTGGTATCTCTATTTTCTTGAAGAAATCTCTAGTCTTTCCCATTCTGTCATTTTCCTCTATTTCTTTGCACTGATAGCTGAGGAAGGCTTTCTTATCTCTCCTTGCTATTCTTTGGAACTCTGCATTCAGATGCTTATATCTTTCCTTTTCTCCTTTGCTTTTTGCTTCTCTTCTTTTCACAGCTATTTGTAAGGCATCTCCAGACAGTCATTTTGCTTTTTTGCATTTCTTTTCCATGGGGATGGTCTTGATCCCTGTCTCCTGTACAATGTCATGAACCTCCATCCATAGTTCATCAAGTACTCTATCAGATCTAGTCCCTTAAATCTATTTCTCACTTCCACTGTATAAGGGATTTGATTTAGGTCATACCTGAATGGTCTAGTGGTTTTCCTTATTTTCTTCATTTTCAGTCTGAATTTGGCAATAAGGAGTTCATGATCTGAGCCACAGTCAGCTCCCAGTCTTGTTTTTGCTGACTGTATAGAGCTTCTCCATCTTTGGCTGCAAAGAATATAATCAATCTGATTTCGATGTTGACCATCTGGTGATGTCCATGTGTAGAGTCTTCCTGTGTTGTTGGAAGAGGGTGTTTGCTATGACCAGTGCCTTCTCTTGGCAAAACTCTATTAGTCTTTGCCCTGCTTCATTCCATACTCCAAGGCCAAATTTGCCTGTTACTCCAGGTGTTTCTTGACATTCTAATTTTGCATTCCAGTCCTCTATAATGAAAAGGACATCTTTTTTAGGTCTTAGTTCTAAAAGGTCTTGTAGATCTTCATAGAACTGTTCAATTTCGGCTTCTTCAGCATTACTGGTGGGGCATAGGCTTTAGGAAGCATCTAAGCCTGGATTCTGTCTTCACTATCTCTAGCTCAGTTCCAGAACTTTAGTTCTTCTGATTTTGACAGTCCTCTGCAGAAAGTATGTCTACTTCCTTTCTCTGACCAGTGGCATAATAGATTAAATTAAGATTTGGAATTCAGTCTTCATGTTTTAAGTCCTGCCACATCATTTAGGCAAATATTGAAACTCTGTGTCTTATTCCTTATCAAATGTGAGCCATCATTTTAACCTTGTTCTTAAGAGATCAATGAAGAATTGAAGGATGAATTCAAGAAATTAGAAGAATTTTAATATTTTCCATCTACAGTACAAGTCCAAATGAAAGTCACTTATGTTGTCCAATTCAGTTCATGCCCACAAGCAGGTGCCTAAGTCTCAATCTTACAGATACAGTGATAAATAAAATACTGACTGATCTCAAGTTGCTGTCAGTTTGCTGAGGCATACAGACAACTAAACGGATGATTTCAACAAATGTCAGATAAATAAGAAACAAATATGTGGAGCTACTGGAACACAGAATAGGGATGCTTAGCCTGTCTTGGCATCCAAATAAAACTTCCAGAAAGAAATGGTCCCTGAACGGTTATCTTCCAGTTGAATAGGTATTTTATCCATGTGCAAAATGTGGAAGCCATGAGCATGTCAATGTGCTATAAAGAAATATGGTAAGTGTGGAAGACTACAAGCATTTTGATGTTAAAACTAGAAGGAAAGAGGAGGCAGGGGATGATGTGAGATGAGATTAGATAGAAAGACAGGTGCTAAGGCAAAAGGCCCCTATCTTTTCATCAATTTAATGAGTATCTACTATATATCAAGCATTATTCTATGCCTTGAGGATTTCAAAGTTCAAATTTCATCCTATAGGACAAATGATAGGTAGAAATTAAACGGTGGGTGGCCACATATGTGTGATGTTTACTTGATTTTTTAAATTTATCAGACTGCCTATAGTATGAATAATATATTTGAGGGGAGCTAATTTAAAGATGTGGAACTCAGCTCAGAAATTATTGCAAGAATCTAGGAGGAAGATAATGAAGGCAATAGTGTAGAGTTAACAAGAAGACAAGTTGGAGAAACATTAAGTTATAAAAATGAGTAGTGTGTTACTTTGCATAAATGTAGGAGGAGGTGAGAGAGTTTTATACCAGGGTACCCATATAAATGGTGGTACCACACACTGAGATAAGGAATACAAAAAGGAAAGCTGGCTGGGGAAAATTGATTTTTCAATATTTGGGGCATCGCAAAGATTATGCTTAGCATATTTGGAGTTCAGGGCTGGAAACAGATTTGTCTGTCCAAAGCTCACATAGCTGTGTGCTTCCGCAGAAGTTTCTAGGTTTGACCAAAGGGGACATGTAAAGTGAGAAGAGCAATGGATGAAAGATGGAAGATAAGAAATAACAATAAATATATGGGCTTGAGTAAGTGCCCATGAAGAAACCCAAGGAGAAACAATCATAGGTAGAAAAAAAACCAGGAAGAGTTGTATGATGGAAACCAAGACAGAAAAAAAAAAAAAAGAATAAAATGTTCAAAAAGGAGTGAAATAGGCATGCTGATGATAAAATAATTTTAAAAAATTTAGAAATGGAGTGAGTATAAAGTATTGGATAGAAGTCAGGGCTTAGGAATTGAGTGAAATGAGCCAGAGCTGTTCCAGTCGGTTGATCATTTAAATTTGTTTGGCTTTAATTCCTTATTCATTGCAAACACTGCTCTTTTCTTATTATAATTTTCTATTTTATTCACCAGATACTTCAAATGTAGTTTTGAAACTCCACCAATATCAATCAAAGGACTTGAAGTTTTCTTTCAGTAGTGAGTTGACTAGGTCAAAGACTCCATGTCTTTCAATCTATGTATTCTTTCCTTTCTGTTTCTACCACCACAACTCAGAATGATTTCAGTGGACTCCTCATGATGCTCTCCATCGTCTCATCTTCTCTCTTTGTTGTTCTCTGGTCCATCTTATGCACTGCTTCTAAGATAATTGCCCTAAATGCTGGTGTTCAGATACTAAGTGGTTTCTCACTATCAAATAAAGGCTAGAGACTTTTATTAGGCAGTTTTCAGTCTTCACAGGCTTCCTCCAGCATATCTGGCTTTCCATCAGATTAAATTATAAGCATGTGTAATTTCCACTGTGTGCATGCTCAGCTACTAAGTCATATTTGACTCTCTACGACCCCATGGACTCTAGCCTGCCAGGCTCCCCTGTCCATGGGATTTCCCAGAGAAGAATACAGGAGTGCGTTGCCATTTTCTCTTCCAGGGTATCAAACCCTCGTCTCATTTCCTGCATTGGCAGGCAGATTCTCTACTGCTGAGCCATCAGGGAAACCCATAATTTCCACTAGTTAACTGTAAATCCTTTAAGGTAAGAATCTGTAATACATTTATCCTCGTCCCCTAAAATGCCAGCCAATGTATTGAATTTATTATTATATTTTCTGACAGATACCATATATCATTATGTGAATTTTTCTTTTTGGTCTTGCCTTTGTCATGATCTTGAGGATAATGTAAAACATAAGATGGGTGACTCAGCCTCCTAATGATAAATGGTATTGTTTCTTTCAGATTCAGAGTTCTAATGAATCCAACAAGCTCACTAGCTTATCCATTCCTTAACAGCCGGAATCTATCAGGTCTGATTCATTATTGTAATCCTTACAGCTTTTATTCCAATGCCAATGCTCTTGTGGCATTCAAAAGGACTTGTTGAGAAGTGAATTGAAACTTCATGCTGACTTATGAAATCTTTACGGAAAAGTAACAATATTGTGCAAGCATGGCCTACTGATCAAAACTTCTCATTTCTCAGAATGGCTAGTATCATTTTCCCCCAACCAACTTCCATAAACTATAATACTTTACATAGGAAGAAACAAAGAAACAGAAGCAGCTTACCGAACTGACACTCAGGCCCGTAGTACCCCAAATCACAGTTGCAGGTGTAATTATTGATGACTTCCACACATTGTCCATGGCCGCTGCATGACCAGGGTTTACAAGAAGCTTTAAAGGGGTCAGAAAGTATTTTTAGATGGATACTTTTTTAGTACTCCTAGTCATTTCTTTAGATATAAACAACTTTTTGGCTGTGACTATTTTAACAAACAGGGAAAAGTATATTTGTACATTCATACCATTTTTGCATAAAAACCATATCCTAAAATTTTTATTTATACAATATAGTTGTCATACAGCCATAGACATTTGTTTTTAGAATGAACTTATTGAAGCTGATACTCTATAACATTTAGGGGAAACAGTGATATACATTGAAACTCTTAAAATTTCTTTACGTTTTGTTTTTGATGCAGTAAGTGGATTAAATGATAACCTGACCCCAATCACTTCTCTAGTATGCTTGACAATCCCTTTCATTATAGAAAGTACTGAACAAAAATTAGAGAGTCTGAACTTACTGAATTAGTACGCACATGCGTGCTCAGTAGTATTCAACTCTGTCACCCTACGGACTCTAGCCCATGAGGCTCTTCTGTCCATGGAATTTTCCAGGCAAGAATACTGGAGTGGGTTGTCATTACCCACTCCAGGGGATCTTCTCGACCCAAGGATTGAACCCAAGTCTCCTGTGTATTCTCCATTGGCAGGCAGATTCTTTACCACTGAACCTCCTGGGAAGAAGCCCTGCTAAATTGGTAGAGAGTCCAAGTGAACAAGAGATTGAATGAATGTTTCACTGTTAAAAATAACTTGGAAAAATACTGATTACTTTTGAACTGTCACCATTGTCTCTACAGAAATTTTCACATACCACAGATAATGAAATACTGCAAAGTGTCATTACATAGAATTCTATAAGACTAGGACTCCCCAGATGACTCAGTGGTAAAGAATCTACCTGCCAATGCAAGAGATGCCAGAGACGAGGGTTCGATCCTTGGGTCAGGAAGATCCCTTGGAGGAGGAAATGGTAACCACTCCAATATTCTTGCTTGGATAAGCCCATGGACAGAGGAACCTAATGGGCTATATAGTCCATAGGGTCACAAAGAATGGGACATGACTGAACACTATAAGATTAGGCCAAAAATGAAACATGTAGCATCAAGTCGCCTACTTCATGAGGGAGGAAACAAGTGATGTGAGCATCAGCTCTTGGCCCTCTGCTTCCGCTTCCCTGCCTTATTATCAGGGACACTCACTGTCTAGCTCTTCCTCTTTACTTTCCACATGGATTTGTCATCTTAATGTAAACTGATTCAGGCATAAGGATTTTGGGCATAGGGCCTAGTCTCACCCACCAAAAATGCTTAGAAGTGACATGATTCAAGCTTGTTTAGAGGACTGGCCTATTTCAGAATGCCCTAGCAGCTGCTCTGTGGTCCCAGGTTCCCATGGGGTTAGCACGTTCGTTCCCAGCACTCTGCCCTCCCTGAGCAGTGCAGCAGTCTGGTCGGTCCCTACCTGTGTAGCAGAGGGCTGTCTTTGCTTTGTGGCAGGCATCATCATTCCATTTCCCCGAGTCTTTGTTCCTCTTGATATAGATTTCCACACAGTCCTCCTTACTCTTCCTGTTGTTGGGCTCCCCTGCACCCCAGTTCTTTGCTTCTTCAGTGAGAGATTTGTTGGTTCCCACCCAAGTCCACACCCCTTCTACTTTCCGGATTCCAATCCAGTAGTAAGTACGGCTGAAGGGAAGTGTCTTATTCAGGTATTCGATCTCTCCCTTGTTTTGTATGGCAACTAAATCTGTGTAATTTTCCCTGCAGAACGCTCTAGCCTTTTCCCAGGGCATGGGTCTTTTAGAATAATGGTAAGTCCAGCAATCGGTGCCACGATGAGCAAAGAAATCTGAAAGACATCAGTGTGAATTGTGTAGCTGCATAGTTATAGCTGAAAAGACCCTAGAACTAATCCAAGCTGAGCCTGACATTTAGAGACGAGGAAGCTGACACCTCAGAAGGGTAAGTTACCGGCTTGAGGCCTTGGAGTTAGTCATCTGCATATCTGAAGTAGAACCTAGAACTTCTAGTCCTAATCACTTTTCAACATAATATGGAATACTTTTGCTCATAGTTCTATTTTAGATGAATTTGGTGGCTTTCTAGATTTATTTTCATAAACTAGTTTTTTCTCAAAAATTATTTCCAGTAAAATTTAACCAACATATTTTAGAAATTCATATTTCTTAGTGGCTCTCGGTCATTTAATTTAATTATAATATATATGACTCTAAAATTTACTGCCCACTCTTTTATTCTGGGATAATTTCCTAAAGACCAGTATTTATGTTCCTAAAGGAGAAATAAAATAAGAACAGAAATAATGGCACACTTTGAAGTAATCTCTTTTATATAAAAAAGATAATGTTTTACCATAAAAGAGCTGCTTCTGACAGTCCAAGCCTTATATACAAAATAGAAAAAGGACAATTTACAAAACCAGATGAGGTAGGATTATGAAACTGATTTTAGATTTTGTTACACACACAAAGATACTCAACTGATGGTGTTTAATAATCACATGGGTGCTTCAAATATGAGGGCTTTGAAGAAATCAAAACAAACACATAATTACACAGTGACACTATAATAATACATGCCATTCTAAGCATGGTATGATCTAAGTGAAATGCTATTATAGCATAAGGTTAAAGTTTTCACAGCCATCACCATTTGCTGAGTTTTCACTGTGTAGGGCAAATACTATGGAGAAATACCAAAGAAAACACAGATTCAATTTTTACAGTTTTCTAAGGACTCTGAGCAAGGAATAACAGATGCAAAGAATACATAATTAATCTTGATCAAATTAAACATATATAAAATGTACAGAGAACTGGGAAACAGTTATGATTAAGGAATAATGTCATAAAATAAACCCTGCAGCAAAGGTTGGGTCAAGGCTAGGAGTTCTCTGGGGAAGGAAATATTAAACATGAAAGGAAGAAAAGAGATGTTTGCAGAAAGGGTAAAATTAGCAGCTATCTACCTAATACTTTTACCTGCCACTTTTACCTATGTACACTCAGTAGATATGTACCCAAAACTGACCATATGTTTTTAAAAAAGCGTAGCAATTTATAAAAATCATAACATACCACAACAGAGCATAATCCAGACCCACAGTTTAAAGACATTCCATAAGCCCCTCTGAGCATTTTGACATTTCCATGGACATAGCTGCAAATAGAATACAAAATTTTACTCAGATTTATACTCTAAATCACCATTTTACAGGTACCTTGAAGAAGTACTTATAACTTTCTCAAAGTTCAAAGTATAACACATATGCCTACTAACCTTGTCTGAGGTAAGAGATTTCTCAGACATGGGTGAACAGATAGAATTAAATTTGCCTCAAAACTGGTGTATAGTTGATTTTTTTTTTCTCCTATTTTAGCCTCAAGTTGCTATTGCTGCTGTTCTGGTATTTTTTTTCTATATTTCAGTAACTTTTTGCATCTACTTATCTGCTGAGCTGTCAGATAAAGCTATGTGATAGTACATATATTTTTAAAGTGTTCTTTGGTCCTTAATTGGAGAAGAAAATGGCAACCCACTCCAGTATTCTTGCCTGGAGAATCCCATGGACAGAGGAGCCTGGCAGGCTGCAGTCCATGGGGTTGCAAAGAGTTGCACACGATTGAGCAGCTAACACTTACTTACTTAGTCCTTCATGAACTATTAGTGTCTAGATTTAATATTAAAATCTCACACTTAACTATGATGGGTCAGTACTCCAAATTCCTGAAAGAATTAGGTAACCAAACAGACACTACTGAAAGAAAGGAGTTCATTTTTTCTCAACTAAACAGAAATACATTTTGAGCAACTCAAGTGACAAGACCATAAAGTTTCTTCACACCTTTACATCATATTTTATGAAATGTTTCAATTCTCAGATAGTGCCAGTGTTCAGTCACAAGAGTGCTAATTTCCGCAAGATAGTGGTACTTCTTCAGGAACCCTCAGTAGAGACAAGTCAAGGAGAAGAAATCAGCACACGTGAGAAGAGAGATTCTAGGAACACTTTTTAATTTAGACTCAGCAATTTTAGTTTTGGCTTTTTTAAACCAAAAAGTAAATGGGCTGCTTCTTGTCCTTTGCCACCTGCCTCTGCATCCCAAGACGAGGTTCTGTCTGAGCATCTGGACATATTTTAGGCTGAAAAGCTTACCATGGCTTTGCTCCGTCCTTTCGTAGCCCTTCAGCCTCTCAGCTCAGCACCACAGGTCTCTGGATCCTTGCCCAAGGCTGGGTGTGCAGGGAGACTGCACTCACTGTCCCCAGAAAGGCTTACTTTCTTTCATATCTCTAACCAAGGCTCACACCCTCCCCTTCCCCTTCTTCCTCCCCTTACCCCACCTCTCTGCAGCTCTTTCTCCACCCCTTTCCTAGTCTGCACTCTAACACCAGCCCTAAGAGAAAAAGAACTGCTGACCCAAGACATGAGTGCTGGATTTTCCCTTCTTCCCTCCTTTGCTCCTTCCCTCTTTCCTTTCTCCCTTCCTTCCAACCTTCTTCTCCGCCTTCTTCTTCCTCTCCTCCTCCTTTCTCTGTCTCTCTCTCCTTTCTTTTTATAAGCATTAGACTAGCTCCTGGCTATCCATGGTAGAGAGCCCTGATAGTTTCAAGCACCACACACTCAAAACATTATTATTATTTTGGCCAGATTTATAGTCTCAAACCTCAGCGTTTGTGTGCTCAATTGTATCCGACTCTTTTCGACCCCATGGACTGTAGCCCGCTAGGCTCCTCTGTCCATGGAATTTTACCAGCAAGCATGTCCTTGCATTGGCAGATGGATTCTTTACCCCTGAGCTACTACATGCGGTGAAGTGAGTGAAGTTGCTCCGTCGTGTCCGACTCTGCGACCCCATGGACTGTAGCCTATCACGCTCCTTCGTTCATGAGATTTTCCAGGCAAGGGGAGTACTGGAGTGGGTTGCCATTTCCTTCTCCAGAGGATCTTCCCAACCGCGGAGGCCCTGTTAAACTCCAGTAGAGCTAACCCAACAGACTGGATTAATGGTAACTCTTTCTCCTCCCTCTTTCCTTGCTCACCCCCTAGTGGACGTTCTTATTAATGGCACCTCCTGAAGATAGGCGACTCTAGCTTTTTGCCCCGGAGAAGGCAATGGCACCCCACTCCAGTACTCTTGCTTGGAAAATCCCATGGACGGAGGAGCCTGGTGGGTTGCAGTCCATGGGATCGCGAAGAGTCGGACACGACTGAGCGACTTCACTTTCACTTTTCACTCTCATGCATTGGAGAAGGAAATGGCAACCCACTCCAGTGTTCTTGCCTGGAGAATCCCAGGGACGAGGGAGCCTGGTGGGCTTCCGTCTATGGGGTCGCACAGAGTCGGACACGACTGAAGCGACTTAGCAGCAGCAGCAGCAGCTTTTTGCCCTAGCAGGTATCAGGGCCTACAGGTACCTTTGTATTTCTAGACCTAAGATGTAAAGGAGATAGACTGAATATAAAATTAGGACCCATATGGTGGAAAGCAATGTAAAGGAAGAGTTACTGACATAGTCAGATTAACATTTTTAAAAAGACAGTACAAAAATTGTGTAGCACTCAACACTCCATATTTATCACCTTATTTAACCTTTATAAAGCTTAATATCACTGCTCTCCAATAATTATATTAATATATTACTTCTTTAATATTGTAATTATATTAAATAGTACTGCTTAAAAATTATTATATTTAAGCAGTAATATTAAAACAATAATCCAGTAATTATATTAAATATTACTGCTCTCCAGTGAATGTAATTATTATCCCCAATTTTAAAAGTCTCAGAGAGGTTAAAAAAGTTGCTTTAGTCACAACGGTAGTAAGAGACAGGGCTGGGGTTTTGAACCAGGGTCAGTCAGTTCTGGAAACCATGCTGTTGATAGTTAAGCTGCAATTCTGGAAGGAACCCAGAAGACATGTTGAAGTGGGAACCAACCTGGGAGTTAAAGAAGACCAAGAAGTGCCAGTGCTCCTGCTATATATACCCCAAAGACATGTCTAGACCTGCGTTTCTAAGTCCTTCCTTTTAATTCTCTCAACCCTTGTCCATCCAACCAGGCTTCCAACCACACACATCCCCAGACACTGCTCTTGCCAAGGTCCTTCACTTCACTGAAGCCAAAAGCCAGTTATCTGTCCTCATCTTATTTGATCAATCAGCTCTGGGATTTCACTTCCCTAGTGACTCAGCAGTAAAGAATCCACCTGCCAATGGAGGAAACTCAGGTTTGATCCCAGATTTGGGAAGATCCGCTGGAGGAGGAAATGGCAAGCCATTCCAATATTCTTACCTGGGAAGTCCCATGGACAGAGGACCCTGGTGTGCTACAGTTCATGGGGTCGCAGAGTCAGACATGACTGACCAATGGTGCACACGTGCACGCCTGAGTTTCCTCCTGCTTCCCTGACTAGTCCTTCTCTACTTCATTTGTTGATTCTCCCTCATCTCTCCAACCACCAGACCTTTGGAGTGCTCCACTGCTCACTGCTTTCTCTCTTCTTATTTACCTTCATGGACTTGACAACACAATCCAATCTCTACACTTTGATGACCAGCTAGATGCTGATGACTTTCAAATTTATATTTCCAGCCAGGCCATCCTTGTGCCCTAGGAATGTTCTCCATTCCTAACCAAATGCCTCCTTGATATTGCCATTTAGTTCCTCAATAAGCCTCTCAAATTGTGCATGTACTGAATTGAACTTCTGAACTTCCTCCATACCTGGTGGGTTCTTCCCACAGCCTTTCCCATTTCAGTAAATTATAACCCCATCCTTCCAATTACTTAAGCCAAAGCTTTGGAGTTAACTGGGACACCTCTCTTTTTCTCACGACTCATATCCAATATGTCACCATCTTTTGTCTTTCTCATGAAAATATTTTCAGCATTCAATCACTTCTATTTTATTATGAATCCAAACCATCATCATCTCTCACCTATATTATTGTTGCAAAAGCCTCCCATCTGGACTCCATTTTTCTGCTCTTTTCCTCTTATGGCCTGTTTTCAACAAAATAGTTTAAGTGATTCAGTTAAAATGAGTTTCATTCAGGGGCCCATCTGGAAACAAAGCTGGCCCCAGATGAGTGAATTCTTCCCCCACTGAAGAGCCTTTAATGGAGGGGCCACTTGCAACAGGTAAACAACAAGGTTAAGGAAACAAACAAGAGAAAATGAGTATCCGGAGCCTGGCAATACAGGAAGCTATTGCATCCTTGGGACTGAAAACTCAAGGAGAAGACATAGTGTATCAGTGAGGACTGGGACCCTGGGGAGAAGTCCCCCATCAGAAGATGTAGTAGAGGAAGGAGGCAGCTGCTTCCAGAAATAGCACCAAAAAGGGAAAAGAGTGAGTACGAAATAACCTGACCACTCTCTCTTCTCATTTTCTGGTCTCCTTTTGTTGTTGTTTAGTCATTCAGTTATGTCCAACTCTTTGCAAACCCATGGACTGTAGCCCGCCAGGCTCTTCTGTCCATGGAAAATTCTCCAGGCAAGAAAAGTAGAGTGGGTTGCCAGTTCTTTCTCCAAGGGATCTTCCCCAACCCAGGGATTGAACCTTCATCTCCTCCATTGACAGGTGGGTTCTTTACCACTGAGCCACCAGGGAAGCCACTGCATTGCCTCTTAATCCTACCTTATGGAATCTCTAGGATATTACCTAGTTCCTTTATTTCTAGCCATCAGCTTTCTCTTTATTTCCATTTTATGCTGTACTGTTGCCAAATATATTTTGCTGCATAACTGGATTTAAAATTTTTGCCTTCTGAGACAACTCATTCCATTTGTGAAAAGCAGTCCTGCTTCTTAGGATGAGCCCAAATCTGCTTTCGTTCATCCATTTATTTATTCATTCATTCAATAAGTATTTGTTGAGTATCTACCATGTTTCAGGAATAGGCCAGGTTCTAAGATTATAGCAATGAATAAGGTAATAAGTTCCTACTCCTAAGAAACATAGAATCTAGTGGGGAAGACAGATGTTAAACAAATAATTATTTAATACCAATCAAAGAAAAGAAGAATATGGGCTATGAGAACATTAAAGAGGGGACCTGGTCTAAGGCGTCAATTGTCATGAAGGGAAATTTAAGCAGAGAACCTGAAAGATGAGGAGGAATCAGGGACACAAAGAGTAGGGGCTTTCTAGATGGGGAAGGGGAGTAACTGCAGACAGAAGAAGCTAATGTCTCCAAGGCAGGCAGAAAAACTTCTCCATTGTGGATGGAGTACAATTCCTGAAGTGCTGGTGTGAAATGTGGTTGGGAAGTGAGCAAAGACTAGATTTGTGTGCTGGTTGTGTCAATGACTTGAAACCATAGTGCATCTTAACAGCCAACTGAGAACCTAGAAACTAATGAGTTTGTGGGGATTTTATCAAGTAGTCCAGGGGTGGTAATAAAGACCCATTCTGAGGGCTCTCAGCGGGAATCAGTTGATGAAAGTTATTAAAATAGCTATTGATAGGATTTTGCACTATTGGGAGATCAAGGAAAAGAAAACATCTCCTTGATTTTAGACTTTAATCTTATAAACCAGCAGCCTGACTACATATGTGCATAACTGAAGAGAGCAATATTTTAATTTCTTTTGGCTTAGAATCTTTTGGGAGAAGGCAGTTAAAGTTTTAAGGTACAAACTATATTTTTTCGAACTGAAAGAGGACCATGAGCTCTTCCTGTTTAGGTAGATTTTTGTGTTCTTTCGTTAAAAACTTCTTTTCTAATCTTTTAATCTGCTGACACCAAGAATTGTTCCACTTTGCACTACTGTATGCGCTCTACTTGTCTATGTCCGTTTGACTTGGGTATCTTCTGAATACATTTAATTTGTTCAGTTTTCTCTTTGGGGGAACCTGGGAAAGCTAATATTTCTGCTTCCTCTGCATTTCTAGCTGATGTCTCAAGTGTGTATCCATTTCAGTCCTACATGAAAACATCCCTAATTAGCAGGATCTATACTGGTTTTCGCCTTTTCTTTAACTTTAGTACTTTGAGCTAAGAAGAAGTATAGAATCAAAGTGAAAAAAACTTTAGCCTGTACCAATGTTATAGCCATTTTTTTTTTTTTTTAGTCTGGCTAACCAAGCCAAACATTAAACCCTGTTTTCTTAGGAATTTCAGATATTCCAATTCTTTGATAACAATGAGATTCACAAGGTGGTTTTTAGCTGGGTACACACAAGGCATTTTGCGTTGACACTATTTTAGCAAAGAGAAGGCACACGTTCTCTGTAGGAAAAACTACTGTCTCTAACCCTGGAGAATAACTGAGTCTGGAGGATAAAACAAGGTGAATTGGTTGACTTGAGTAACCTAGAATTGAAGCTAGCATGATGCACAGACTCCAGAAGTCTTTGTTTCATCGTGCTTAATGATTGTTTTTAGATTATTAATATTTTTCCAACAACTGTACAGTCTTGAAGCCAAAACCCATATATATACTATTTCATACACACTAGGGTGGTGATAATCAAAATGACAGGCAATAACAAGTATTGAAAAGAACGTAGAGAAATAGGAACCTTCACACATTGCAGATGGGATTGTGAAAGGGTACTGCCCTTTTGGGAAACAATTTGGCAATTCCACAAAACGTGAAGCATGAAGTTACCATATGACCCAACAATTCCTCTTCTGGGTATATGACCAAGACAACTGAAAATATAAGTCTACTCTAAAACTTGAACATGAATGTTCATAGCAGTGTTAGTCACAATAGTCAAGAAGCAGAAACAATCCAAATGTCCATCATTTGATGAATGGAAAAAGAACATGAAGCATATTCAAACAGTAGAGTATTATTCAGTAATGAAAAGGAATGGAGTACTGATACATGATAGAAAAAAATGGCTGAATCTTGAAAGTTCAGTTCAGTTCAGTTGCTCAGTCATGTCCGACTCTTTGCGACCCCATGAATTGCAGCACGCCAGGTCTCCCTGTCCATCACCAACTCCCGGAGTTCACCCAAACTCATATCCATCAAGTCAGTGATGCCATCCAGCCATCTCATCCTCTGTCGTCCCCTTCTCCTCCTGCCCCAATCCCTCCCAGCATCAGGGTCTTTTCCAATGAGTCAACTCTTCGCATAAGGTGGCCAAAGTATTGGAGTTTCAGCTTTAGCATCAGTCCTTCCAAAGAACACCCAGGACTGATCTCCTTTAGAAGGACTGGTTGGATCTCCTTGCAGTCCAAGGGACTCTCAAGAGTCTTCTCCAACACCACAGTTCAAAAGCATCAATTCTTCAGTGCTCAGCTTTCTTCACAGTCTAACTTCCACATCCATAAACGACCGCTGGAAAAACCATAGCCTTGACTAGATGGACCTTTGTTGGCAAAGTAATGTCTCTGCTTTTGAATATGCTATCTAGGTTGGTCATAACTTTCCTTCCAAGGAGAGAGCGTCTTTTAATTTCATGGCTGCAATTACCATCTGCAGTGATTTTGGAGCCCAAAAAATATTATGCTAAACACAAGATGCTGGACATAACAGGCCACATATTGTAGGATGATTCTATTTTTATGAAATGTCCAGAAAGGTAAATTTATAGAAGGAAAAAGTAGGTAAGTAGTTATCAAGGACTGGGAAAGATGGAGAGTGACTACTGTTGGGTCCTGTGTTTCTTTTGAGGGGTGATAGAAATGTTCCAGAATTAGATAGCAGTGATGGTCACAGGATCTTGTGAATATACCGAAATCCATTGGATTTTATATTTATAAACAGTGAATTTTATGGTATGTGATTTTTACCTAAGTAAAATAGATTTTTAAGAGCCATTACACAGGATAAATATAAACATGTTTATTATCAAACTTTACAGAGCCATGTTACGTACAGTAGCTGTGATTGTAGACATTTGTTGTTTAGTCACTAAGTTATGTCCGACTGTTTTACAACCCCATGGACTATATATAGCCCAGCAGGCTTATCTGTCCATGGGATTCTCCATGCAAGAATTCTAGAGTGGGTTGCCATTTGCTTTTCCAGGGGATCTTCCTATCTCAGGGATCGAACCCACATCTCCTGCTTGGGAGATGGATTCTTTACCATTGAGCCACCTGGTAAAGCCCAGGTATGACATTAGCTTAATAAATACGTACATAAAACATTTAAAATAATAACTTAAAATACTTGTACTGAATTAAGACTTAAGGCATTTATACTATATTCAATGCAAGCAAAAAAGAACACAACCTCTAAAAGCACTTTAGTGCTTAGTCGCTCAGTCGTGTCTGACTCTGACCCCATGGACTGTAGCCCGCCAGGCTCCTCTGTCTATGGGATTTCCCAGGCAAGAATACTGGAGTGGGTTGCCATTTCCTTCTCCAAGGAATCTTCCCTACAAAGGTATTGAACCCACGTCTCTTGCATCTCCTGCAGTGGAGGCAGATTCTTTACCACTGTGCCACCTGGGAAGGTAAAAATACTTTAAAAAACACTGAATCCCACAAGGATCAAAGTGACTGAGACTGTACTTGCTGCGCTAAATAGAATTTTCACTATTAACAACTTTTCACATGTCATCACCCTGTGGCATGAAACTTTTGTCATTTTCCCCAAGTCTATTAATAGAATATCTACAACCAATTAGTTTCCTCTAAATTCTTGACAATTGTTCATCCCCATAACAGCAACTACAGAGTCAGCAGCTGAAACACCATGAGGGACAAAAGAAGGAAACAGTGCCACTAAATATTGTATTACCCCCACAAGATTTCAAAGTGAGTGAAGGGTGAGTTAGGAAAGGAATCCTGAGATTCTAGAGCCTTAGTCTCTTTGCTTTTGCATGGACAAGAATATCCTTTCCTTCCAGTAGCCATTCTTCCCTTCCAGAGCCAGCGCTGGAAAGGAGAGAATTGAGTCTTTTTTGGTGGCAGACTGGACTTGCTCGTTGGATTTTGTCCACTGAAGTCCTCATGGGTACCATGGCCCCACCTGTAAATGTAGCCGGTGGATGCAGTAGGAGAGAAGAGCTGGAGACCCAAGCAGACCTCTCTGTCTCTGCCATCTTCAGGGTATTGCTCTAGTTCCCTAATTTGCTTGTGCTCCTGCAATGAGAGTGCATGACATCAGGATCCTTAATATTTTGCATACTAACAGCAACAACAAAATTCCCCTTCTAGCACAGACAGCTGTGTGTACTCTCACGAGGCTAGTCCAAATATGAACAGCAAATAGGAACGCTATCCTATTCAGTTGGGATAGTGAAACGATTCTGTACGATACTGTAATGATGGATACATGTCATTATATATTTGTCAAAACCCACAGAATGTACAGAACCAGGACTGAACCCTAATGTAAACTTTGGGATTTAGTTAATAATGATGTATCAAAACTGGCCCATCAATTTTAACAAAATACCATACTAATGTAAGATGTCAATGATAGAGGAAATCAGAGGGTATGAGGGAGGTATGTTGGAACTCTATTCTTTCTACTCATTTTTTTCTGTAAACCTAAAACTGCATACATAAAAATGTCTATTAATTAAAAAAAAATCTATTCAGAGGCAACTTGAACCTTCCAAATTCTCACAAAGCAAAGCAGAGTGTTTTTAAGAATACAGATTTTAGAGCCAGACCGCCTGAGTATGATTCCTGACTATATAACTTAATAGTTTTGAGATTTTAGGCATTACTCAACTTCCCTGTGCCTCATTTTCTTCATATATATAATAATAAATACAATAGCCCTTATCTCATAGAATTCCTAGCTTAGAGTGGTTCCTAGACTATAGTAAGTGCCATAGAATGGTTAACTATCATTATTATCATTAATGTTCATAAATGAAATGATTCATTGAAGGCAAGATTCTTGTTCCTTTCTTCTCCTACAAAAAAAAAAGAAACAACTTTCCATAAAATAACACCAAGGTGGTGATATCCCCCCTAGAAACTAGCAGGTTTGGAGGGTTCAAGAAACAGTAGAATATGTGGAGAAGATGTCTTTTTTCAAAACCATATGTGATTTTCAAATCTTACCTGATTCCTTTGGACTTAAATTAACTTGGAAGGTGTTGAGTAGCATCCATTGGATTTCAGGCTTGAGCAGCTGCTGTGGAACACATGAGAACACCAAGGTAAAGCACTGGTTTCCAACATGAAGAGAAAAATGTGTAAAATGTTCAAGGGCATGCTTTACAATTAGGTTGGTACAAAAGTATTTGTAGTTTCAGACTGTGAATTTTAAATCATAACTAGGTTTCAAACACATCATTAGCAATCAAAATAGGAACGTTACAATCAACACGTTTTTACCAATGAGAAATAAGTTGCTCTATCCCTGTAGCATAAAAATGTGTGCTTTGGTATTCAGTGAACTCTTGGCAAGGATTTTCTGCCTCAGGCTGGTTGTAGAAGCATTTTCCCTGCAAAAAGTTGTAAAGCTGCTTAACGAAGTGCTAGTTGGTTGGCAAGAGGTCAGCTGAATATGGTGAATGAGGCAAAACTTCATAGCCCAATGTGTTCAACTTTTGTAAGCGTTGGTTGTGTGCTATGTGGCCCAGCATCGTGGAGAAGAACTGGGCCCGTTCTGTTGACTAATGCTGGCTGCAGACGTTGCAGTTTTGGATGCATCTCATCAATTTGCTGAGTATACTTCTCAGATGTAATGGTTTCACTGGGATTCAGAAAGTTGTAGTGGATCAGACAGGCAGCAGACCACCAAACAGTGACCATGACCTTTTTTTGTGCAAGTTTGGCTTTTGGAAGTGCTTTGGAGCTTCTTCCTTGGTCCAGCCACTGAGCTGGTTGTCATATAAAATCCACTTTTCATTGCATGTCACAATCTGATTGAGAAATGGTTTGTTGTTGTTGTGTAGAATAAGAGAAGACAACAGTTCAAATTGATGTGTTTTTTTGATTTGTGGTCAGCTCACTTATTGAGCCTTTTCACCTTTCCAATTTGCTTCAAATGCCAAATGACCATAGAATGGTCGACATTGAGTTCTTTGGCAGCTTCTCATGTAGTTAGTTGTTAGAGGATCAGCTTTGGTGACGCTGTCAATTGGTCATTGTCAACTTCCGATGGCAGGCCACTATGCTCCTCATCTTCAAGGCTGCCTTCTTTGCAAAACGTCTTGAACCACCACCGCACTGTGCGTTCATTAGCAGTTTCTGGGCCAAATGTGTTGATGTTGCAAGTTGTCTCCGTTGCTTTACAACCCATTTTGAACTTGAATTAAAAAATCGCTTTAATTTGAGTTTTGCCTAACATCATTTCTGTAGTCCAAAATAGCAAGTTTGATGCATGAAGCAGGGCACTCAAAGCTGGTGCTCTGAATAGGGGGATTCAGGATGGGGGGACACATGTGCACCTGTGGGTGATTCATGTTGATATATGGCAAAAACCACCACAATATTGTAGAGAAATTATCCTCTAATTAAAATAAATTAATTAATTTTTAAAAAAAGAGCAAATAGCAACAGAGTAGGAAACTATTGCTCTTCATTATAAATAAACAAATAGCAAGTAATGCCATTAGCAGGGCTTTCCTAGGGGGCACTAGTGGTAAAGAACCTGTCTGTCAATGCAGGAGACATAAGAGACTCAGTTTCGATCCCTGGGTTGGAAATATCCCCTCCAGTATTTTTGCCTGGAGAATCCCATGGATAGAGGAGCCTGGTGGACTATTGTCCATAGGGTTCCAAAGAGTCAGACACAATTGTGGTGACTTAGCACACACAACGTCATTAGCAAAAACACATAAATGAGAGAAATGTGAGAAATGTGCATTAAAATAATGTATAACATAACCACATTTATTTAAGAATGTATTCCAATATCAAACAGCAAATTTCAACAGTGCGAAACCGCAATTACTTTTGCACCAACCTAAATTCAAGAATGCAGCTTACCTGGCAGGAGAAAATTTTTTTGCTGCAAGAGAAAGAGAACTATTAATTTGGGCTAAGTGACTTTCAAGGACATTTTAAATCCTGAAGCAATATGACTCTATTTATCAGGGATTGCAAACTCAAGGCCTTCAAGGCCCCTATAATTATCAGAACACAAACATATCTTGGTGACAACAGGGCAGGGTGAATGCAAAGTGTACATTCATGCAAAGAGGACAGCAGCTTCCTAAGGCAGGCAGATAGTCTATAGACTCCACCTGCCAAGTCTGTGTGTCTTCCAGTTGGTCATGAGAAATCTCAAATCAGATTTGATATGAAATTTCCTATTTCATAAATGTCAAAGTTTAGTTCAAAAAAATTTAAAGACTCTGTAGGTCAAACAGATCAAGAGTGTGGTGAGATGTGTTTGCATATTCTCTGTGTGTGCTTAGTTGCTCCATCATATCCAACTGTTTGTGACCCTGTGGACTGTGGCCCACCAGGCTCCTCTATCTATGATTTTTTCCTGGCAAGAATACTGCATATTTCCTGAGATGCTCCCAAATTTAAGCCTGTATCCCAAATACAATTTTTGGAAACATTTTCTTCATTTTCCCAGGAACACTAATTATGGCAGCCTCAGTGCAGCAACTCCTCGGACCACAGAGTTCAAAGTGAATAGCACCCCCTGGAGCTGTACAATGTTAGCACACTAACGTTTGTATTAAAACTCTTTTCCTAAGATTTCTGCTTATTTATCCTGCAGTTTATTCATGTTTATCATTAAATGACTAGTGATTTGATTCTGATTACATTTTAATCTATGAGAGACAATATGACTCATCAATGAGAAAAAAAATTTTTTTTCAAAAAACCTTTTTGGAGTACATTCATAAATGCCCTCACCTTTCTTCTGAAGGCGTTTCAGAAGCCAGAAGAGAAATGATGGTATTGTCACAAGGGAGACTCCAGCAGTAGAAAGTCCAACTGCCAAGGGAGTTTGGGACACAGTCGGAGCTAAGGAAACAGGGGGTAGACAGTCATGAGAAGAAATTAAATTTAAAGTCTTCCTGTTCTGTCCATTTGCCCTTTTCTTTGTACACTGGTTATAGTGTGCAAAGAAGAAGAGTCATCTAGTCCAATACATGAGGCAGAGACATGGTACTAAAGGCCTTTGAGATCAGCCCAAACCTCTTTGTGAGCTTATCTCCCAGCACGGTCAGACAGAGCTCTAACTTGCCAAGCTTTTACAGCACACCTTGATTAACCTCTCTCTCTCTTTCTCTCTTTTTCACTCATTTTCCTTTCCCCTCCGATTTCTTCCACTAGCTCTCCTTTCTCCAATAATCAAAATTCCATCAGCATGTCACTCCTGTTTTCTCTCTTCCCCATAGAATGAAATATCCATCCCTTAAATGTTAACCTGGGTAACCTTTCTGACCTTCCTGGTTTGGATATACTGGATAGTTCATTTTTGTAGCCAGATAGCTTCCTTTCTTTGCTCGCTTTCTTCTCTCTGATTCCCCCGCCCCAGACAACCACCATCACTCAGTGCTTCACCTTCACAGGTTGGCAGCATCCCAGACCAGTGTCCTGTAGCACCGCAGGTCAGCACTACAGAGCCATTGAGCGTCCATCTTTCAGGACATGCAAACGTACACTCAGTGCCAAGCACGGGCTCCCCACTGCAGTTCATGTTGAGCTTTCCAGAAACGTCCAAACGTGAACATCGTACCACTGAAAATGAGAGCATATGGGTAGCAGTTAAGAAAAATCGCCTGGAAGACTTCTGAAACTGACAGAAAGTCACCAATAAGCTTAAGTACTACATAGTTTTCAGCATGTAGGAAATTAGAATCAAGTCCTTTGGGGCAATCTGCAAAGCAGATAAATTGTATGTGGCTGCCTCTTCATTGGGCTTCCCTAGTGACTTGGTTGGTAAAGAAACTGCCCTCAGTGCAGGAGATCCAGGTTCAATCCCTGGGTCAGGAAGATCCCCTGGAGAAGGAAAAGGCAACCCACTCCAGTACTCTTGCCTGGAGAATTCCATGGACAGAGGAGCAAGGCAGGCTTCAGTCCATGGGATTGCAAAGAGTCAGACACAATTGTGCCTCTTCAGTCCCTGGACAAATGGGAAAACGGCTGTTGTTTTTTTTTTTTAATTCCAGTGCCTCTGTTGATAATGGTACTAGACAGCCTTTTACAGGACCAATGGCTCCTGAGCTCTGTTCTGACATGTGATGAAGTTAGGGTCAGGAGAAATATTTTAGGTAGCCAGAGAGCAACTTATGAGTCTTGAGTACTTACAGATGAGGCCAAAAAGAAAGGAAGATAAGAAGGCAGCACATCAAATTTATCTGCTTTACAGTTTGGTTTTTGTCTTGTGGTTTTTTGCAACTAGAAATAACTCTGTGCTGTATTTGGCTACAAAAATGTTAGTACATGATAGTGAACCTTGCTTGTTTTCAGTATCCTCGCTCTTGCTTTATTAAACTAAATTTTAGTGCTTATGTATGTTTTAAGGCTGTCCCTTTAGCTGAGACCATACTTGAAACGTTTTCCTCACTGCTAGTTATAAGCAGTTTCAGAAGAAGGGCATGACAAGAGTTTTAGAGTCAAATCATAAGAAGAAGGGGGTGGCAGAGGATGAGTTGGTTAGATAGCATCACCAACTCAATGGACATGAATTTGAGCAAACTCTGGGAGATAGTGAAGGACAGGGAAGCCTGGAGTACTGCAGTCCATGGGGTCTCAAAGAGTCAGACACAACTTAGCAGCTGAACAACAAAAGCAACAACATGTTCTCATAATTCTATTTTGTAAATTTTCTAATGTGATTTCCCTTTAGATTAAGCTTTCTGCTTACTGATGCCAGTTTATAAAGTTATACATATTTATATATTTGCGTATGTGCTCAGTTGTGTCAGACTCTTTGCAATCCTATGGACTGTAGCCCCTTGGTGACTCAACAATAAAGAATCCACCTGCCAGTGCCAGAGCCCAGGAGATGTGGGTTCAGTCCCTGGGTTTGGAAGATCCCCAGGAGGAGGGCATGGCAACCCACCTCAGTATTCTTGCCTGGGAAATCCCATGGACAGAAGAGCCTGGTGGGCTACAGTCCGTGGAGTTGCAAAGTTATATTAGCCCAGGACAATTAAAAAACCAGCAAAGCATCCACTCTTATTCCACACAGTCCTTTCCCTGGACAAGCATGAGTTCTTTTATATGCATCTCAAAAACATAAGATGATTGTTGCCCATCAGATCTGGTTATTATAGTTAATGTAGGCAGCTGGTTTCATTTTAAGTGCCCACATGTGCAGACTGCTGTTCTTTGAGAAAGGAGACTCTCAGGCTTACCTTCACAAACTGGGACCCGCTGTGTCCATTGTCCCTGGGCAGTGCATTCAACCTGGGTTGGCCCCTGCAACGTGAAGCCCTCTGCACAGGTGAAGTGGCAGGATGACTTGAAGGCAAAGTCTCCAACCACGGAGTGGCTACAGTTCACAGTGCCGTTCTGAGGATGGCTGATGGCTGCACAGCTTACAGCTGCAACACATGTCCCAGTTTATATTAGCAGATCAGACTTGCCCATTTGGAGAATAGGTTGAGATGTTACAGTAAATCTTGATGCGGAGCCACCTTACCTTTACATGTTGGCTGCTTGTTGTCCCAAATCCCAGAGGAGGTACACTGTAGGTGCTGGGGTCCAGTGAGTTTATATCCTTCCTGACACTCAAACGTACAGGTGGTGTTCCATGGGAGGCTTCCATGGTTTGGGGAACAGTTTACCACTCCATTGTCCAGATTTGACAAAGCATCACACTTAACCACTAGGGATTTGAAAGAACACCATGAAATTTTAAAGAAGAGTGAGATATTCACTTCTTCTTGAACTGGAGTTTATAACACAGTAAGGAAACTACCTTCAGAGGGTAGAACTCAAAGCCCGAGGTTAACTTCTGAGGACATGCGCACCCACAATAAAGTTGTTATGTTTTTTTCTTGATATTTTCATCCTCTCTGATTGACTTTGACTATGCTAAGTAGTTCCTGACCGTTTTACCTGGCTTATTTTACAACAGGCAAAAACAAAGGAAAATAGCAGATTCTAGATCAGGATTTATGACTAGTTGTGATTAAAAAAAACAAATCCCAGCATACACAGAACATTCATTTATTTTAGCCCAGCAAGACCTGGAGAATGGAGAAGGAAATGGCAACCCACTCCAGTATTCTTGCCTGGGAAATCCCACAGACAGAGGAGCTACAGTCCATGGGGTCACAAAAGAGTCGGACATGACTTGGCGACTAAACAATAAGACCTGGAGGAAAGAATTTTTCTGTCTTTGACCTAGGAAGATAAAACAGAGAGAAAAGGATATACTGAGGGTACTTGGTTATCATGATCTTCAATGGTCCAATTGCATGGATGAAATTAAACAGAGAAAGGAGAGAGAAAGTCATTCAGATTTTGAGGGGGCAGTTCCACAGTTCTGTGTTCCCTTACATATCATGAGAGCCTCAGAAACACTCATGTCAAATACAGGATCAAAATTTTTCTCAAAGCCAGCTGGTACCATATTGGCCTTATATACACTGGCTGAGAGAACAAGTTGAATTAGAACTTGTTTAATTAGGATAAGTTTAGAAGGAACTTTCCCTGAAGTGCTGAAAATGGCACAGTGAAGTGAAGTGGTTCAGTCGTGTCTGACTCTTTGCGATCCTATGGACTATAGCCTACAAAGCTCCTCTGTCCATGGAATTTTCCAAGCAAGAGTACTGGAGTGGGTTGCCATTTCCTTCTCCAGGGATCTTCCCCACCTAGGGATCAAACCTGGGTCTCCTGCATTGCAGGCGGACGCTTTACCGTCTGAGCCACCAGGGAACCAAGGGGGTGAGAGATGAATTGGAGAATGCTCTATGCTTTCTGAGAGAGACTTACCATTGCATTTTGGGAGAGGAGTGCTCCATTCTCCAGAGGACATGCACCGAGTGGCCTCTGTGCTGCTTGGGAGGTAGCCCTCTGCACAGCTGATGGAGCAGGAAGAGTTGTAGGTGAATTTCCCCAAAGGGTTGCAAACCAGATGTCCATGCTCAGGATGTTTCTGTGCTGGACAGGTCACAACTGAAAAAGGAAAACAAATCAGTTCTGCTCCTCTCTCACCCTGTAGCATGTGGGAAGAACCCTGGAAACCAGAACTACTATTTATCAAACGTCAGGCACCAGGCTTCCCAGGAGGCACTAGTGGTAAAGAACCTGTCTGCCAATGCAGGAGACAAAAGAGACCTGGGTTCCATCCCTGGGTTGGGAAGTTCCCCCGGAGGAAGACACAGCAACCCATTCCAGTATTCTTGCCTGGAGAGCCCCATGGACAGAGGAACCTGGCAGGCTACAGTCCATGGAGTCGCAGAGAGTCGTACATGGCTAAAGGGATTCGGCAAAGAACAGGCACCATGAAAATGTGTCTGCATTTGTTCACATCATCCAAACCATAAGTCTATGAAGTTGGTACTCTACTGTCCTTGTTTTACAATGAGAAACCTGGGACTTGAGAGTTTTCCTCCCTGTTGTCAAGGTGCCATAACTACTAAGTGGTGGATCTGGGATTCAAACGCAGGAGAATCTGATTTCACAGCTTCAGCTCTTAACCTCCTTCTGACTCCATATGCTCCAGGGAAGGCAAAGCATGCAGACCTGACACCAAAACCAGCTGGGACATGAAGTGCTCCTACAATCTCAAGTGAAGGAAAAGCTGAGACCACGCCTTACCTTGCTCACATTTGAGGCCCTTGAAGCCAGGGTGGCACTGACAAGTGTAGTTGTTGATGGTCTCTACACATTCACCATGGCTGCCGCAGGGTGTGGGGTTACAGGCAGCTGTGGAAAAGACAATCCGCGATAACTATTGTTGTTATGCTTCAACGGAGTTTCTTTGAATTTAGGATCAATGATGTGTAACAGGGATGTCACCAATGATACAGAGTGTCAGAGATTTTAATGGAGGTGCTTGATGAAATGCCCAAGCTGAGTTTTAAGCTCAAAAATTTCAAACCCTGATGTTAATATCAGAGGTAGAACTGTAACTGGCACCCGAAATAGAAAATTCACTTTATCACAAATTCTAAAGAGAATTATCCTACTGCAAATAAATAACAAGTAACTAAAAAGTGTGTTATACGTGTGCATACACACTATATATAAGTATGTGGCGGTTTAGTCACTAAGTCATGTCTGACTCTTTGAGACTCCATGGACTGTAGCCTGCCAGGCTCCTCTGTCCATGGGATTCTCTAGGCAAGAATACTCGAGTGGGTTGCCATTTCCTTCTCCAGGGGATCTTTCGCACCCAGAGATTGAACCTGAGTCTCCTGCATTGCAGGTGGTTTCTTTACCAACTGAGTCACTGGGGAAGCCTATATTTATATATACATATATGCATATATTTAGGTCTATACTTATTTATGGCTTCCCTGGTGGCTCAGTAGGTAAAGAATCTGCCTGCAATGCAAGAGACTCAGGTTCAATCCCTGGATGGGGAAGACCCCTGGAGGAGGAAATGGCAACCCACTCCAGTATTCTTGCCTGGGAAATCCCATGAACAGAGAAGTCTTGTGGGCTACAGTCCATGGGGCACAAGAGTCAGACACAACTTAGCAACTAAATCACCACCATACATAAATAAATACATTCTTAACTACATTCACACAAAGAAACAAAAAGAGGCAAATTTCAGGTGTTTAAACATTTCAAATAGAATGTTTAAAAACTGTATCTTTTTAGAACATAAAATCCACACAATAGAGATTAGTTTTTGTATACAGTCAACAATCTGTCAAGATGCTCACACACAACATCTCCCTCCCACTGCTGCCACAGACTCCCTACCTTTGTAACACAAGGCGAGTTTCTGTTTGGTGCATTTCTCATCATTCCACTTGCCTGAGTCTTTTTCTCTCTTAATATAGATCTCTACACAGTCCTCATCACTTTGCTTATTGTTTGGTTCACCTGGAGCCCAGTTTGTGGCTTCTTTGGTCAAGGACTTATTGGTCCCTATCCAGGTCCATGTACCGTTGATCTTTCTGATTCCAATCCAGTAGTAACTTGGTGAATAGCTGAATGTGGAGTTCAGGTATTCAATCTCTTCCTGGTTTTGAATTGCAACTAGAGCTGTGTAAGTTTTCTGGCAATAATCTCTGGCCTCCTCAAAAGTCATCATTTCCGTGGATGCATGGTAAGACCAGGTTCTACTTTCTTTAAACAGGAGAAGCACTAAGGGGGGAAACATGAAAGGAATGGGAAAGTTTAGCCCTGCTGTGGTTTGAGTCTGTTATCTGAATCTTTTGTTGTCATATTTTTGGCATCTAGTGGCCTTTGTGTGCATGCTGCTCAGAGGCTTCAGTCGTGTCTGACTCTTTGCTGCCCCATGGACGTAGCCCGCCAGTCTCCTGTCCATGAGATTCTCCAGGCAAGAATACCGGAGTGGGTTGCCATGCGCTTCTCCAGGGGATCTTCCTGACCCAGGGATCGAATCCACGTCTCCTGCATTGCAGGTGGATTCTTTATTGCTGAGCCACCAGGGAAGTCCCCTAGTGGCCTTTGGGATGATTCAATTGTTTTTCCAAAGTAAGAATTTCTTGGAAAAACTTTTTCCAAAGTAAAAATGGGTACGAATGGAGACACTACCATCTACTGCGTTTCTCTTTTGTAATTGACCTTCCACTTGGTGCTTACCCACTATAACCTATCAATACACCTACCTAATAGTAGAATAATAGAATAACTAAGCTTTTTTGAGCACTAAATATGCACCATCAAGCACTGTCTGAGGCACTTTACATGAGCCATGATATTGAATCCTCAAAAGGCCTCTGGGAAATAGATTACTTTTGATCACTCTTTATACCTAAGGGATCTGAGACACAAAGAGGTAAATGGCTCCTAGCCCAGGGCACAACACATTATGAGGAGGAGCCCAGGATGCTGCTAAACAACCTACATTACACTTGGAAGCCCACCCCAAGGAAGACTTATCTGGTCCAAAATGCCAGTAGTGCTAAGGATAAGAAATTTTAGTCTATCAACTGACATTGACTTACCAAAAGTGAGAGCAGAGAGATACTGTGACACAATCATGACTTCAAGAGTTCTTTTGATCCAAAGATTAGACTTGAAAATGCTTTTCTGGGGGGGAGGGAGGGAGGTACAAAATTAATTATAGAATGAACTCCCAGGCTACCAGATACCCAGATCATTCTACAATGATGTGTAAAGTGGCATCATAAGATGTTTAGATTAAAGGATTATAATCTTTTGCCACAAGGTTTATTTCAAAGAAGTTTGCCCAAAGGAATAAATACAGAAGTTAAGATTTTCATCATTTCAGTCAAAAAGAAAAGCCAGGTTTTAAGCAGTCTGAATACAATAAGAGCTTGCACAGATCTTCTATGGAAGGAGTTTTGCATATCTGTTCATATTCATGATCTGTGCTTCATGGTCAAGACTGCTCTTGTAAAGATTTCTTGCACTTACCGTTCAGTATTAGATTC
This sequence comes from Bos taurus, assembly GCF_002263795.3. Lineage (NCBI taxonomy): Eukaryota > Metazoa > Chordata > Mammalia > Artiodactyla > Bovidae > Bos > Bos taurus. The sequence continues at coordinate 37,384,857 of NC_037343.1, forward strand.
CTCCCGTGTTGCTGCTGCTTCTGTGTTGTGCCACTCCTGCAGGTTTGACGTGAAGTCAGCCAAGAACAGTGGAGCCCTGCTCCTGCTGGAACCATTCTTTATAAGATGCTCGCTTCCTGTGAGTAATACAAAGATATGTCCAATCCCAGTAAAGAGGAATTCCCAGCAATTCCACAGTGCTAAAAATTACAAGGATTCATTACAAAATGAATTCTCCTTTTTAATGTGCCTTTTTATTTTAGATGAATTCTATTAATATGACACAAATGCACGGTTTTAATTCTATTAACATAAAATCCATGTCTTTAGAAAGTTTTAAAACGTGGCTTATTAGCAGTCCCTTTCCTGAAATTGTGGTAGTAATCAGAATTTTATCAACTGAAGTGAACTAAGAATAGTTTTGTCATCTATGGGCTATTACTCTTGATTTTCTTACTACATACCAGTCAATAATGGGTTTTCTCTTTCTCACCTTCCAACTCAACTCATTTTAAGGTACACTGTCTCACAGAGGTAATGTTAATCACGAAAAAATGTTAATCCTCAGATTCTATGCATAGTTTTGACTAAATTACTAGAAATAGTATCTCCCGCTTACATGTCTGAAATAATTCCTTGTTTCTTAAATATAAGAAAAATGAGAAACAGATATTCCATCTGGAAAGTGTTCATGATTTATTCAGTGAGAAAATAAAGATGAAAACTATACATATTTGTATTTAATTGAACCAAATTTGGTTTGAAAAAATTTAAATGTGAATTGCAAAAAAAAAAAAAAAAATTTTTTTTTAAATGTATCAAAATATCAACAGTAATTTCTAGAGGACAGAATTTAGGGGTTATTTTTATAAGCTTCATGATTATTTTCAGCATTTTGCAGTTTTTGCAATGACCCTCTATTACTTTTATAGTAAAATGAACACAGTTTAAAGATTTCTGTATCAAATATAACTATATATATAGTTATCACCTTCATATATGTATATATAATATCACTGATTCCTGCTCTTTATATTGGCATTTCTTTGGGGGGATTATATACAATATTATCACCATTCCCCATCTCTGCATCCCATCTAATTCAAATGGTAGCGACAGTAAATGGGAATCTTTTAATTTCCATATTCTGTAGAGATCAAGTGAAGCTAATATTCTATAGTTACAGCTTTTAAAAATAAGACAGCTAACAATGTACTCTCAGCAGACATGAAGTAGTCGTGAGGGGATTGAGGGGGATATAACAGGTTTATTTCTCGCACTACTTGTTAGTGCCCTGGTTCTGTGTACATAAAGACCCAAACCAAACAGAAAAAGAGAAGAAAAATTCCAATAAATACAACTGACTTAAAAAGTAAATGTATAATCCAGTTAGCTAATTTAATTCTTAAATATGCCCAAATTTAACAGAGAATATATACCATCCACCCTCACACTATCCTATATTTTCCAGATGTTAGCATTATTTTAACTTTTTATCAAACTTTACTTTTGTAAATGTGGTTGCTGTTGCTCAGTAAATGTGGAAAGTAATCAGCCACAAGTGTTTGTTTAGATTTTAGAGAAAGATGTGAAGCTGGGTTAATATTAATATTGTTAATCTATATGTATATTAATTTTCAATAAGTTGTGAACACATGATTTGTCACTTAAAAATGTGTACTGTAGGCAGATCTTTATCTGACACAATAATAAAGTACCTAATAATTATTTTGAAAATAGTAGTTAGTCATAACAGCCCAAGATAACTACATTTACTATTATGATTTTTTCATAACTAAATTAAGTTTGTCTTTTTCCTTTCTCATTAGTTCACAAATATCTAAAAATACCTCCAATGGTGGTACAGTCCCTATTTCATTGACTATATATGTCCTGGATGCCCCAGTTATGATCTGTAACATATATTGAACCTTCATCTTGTGCCAGGCCCTGTTCTAAGTTTTTTACATATTCATCTACATATGTATTTAATTCTTACAATAGCCTATGAAATAGGTTCTCTTATGATCCCTACAACACAGATGAAGAACTGAGGAACCAAGGATTTTACGGGTCTCAACTAAAAGCACAGAGCTGAGGAGTTGAAACCTGGGCAGTCAGTCTCTGGAGCCAGCTTCCTTAACTGCTATATTCCAGTCTGTGGTTTCTCTTGTTATTTTGCCCCACAATGAGCCTCCCTCTTCTTCCCAAGTCTCCAGTCTTCCCTTGCCCTCTTCTTCCCAAGCCTCCAATCTCTTTCTTCTTCCCAAGAGCAGTGTGATAGTCCCAGCTCTCCCTCAGAGTGGCTGTGTCCTGCGTTCTGAGACATGAAGGCAGGAAGGGAACTAGGGGGCAGTAAGCAGTCGACAGAAGATATAGTGAAAGTAGACTTGAGGTTCTCCGCTGTGGTGGGAAAGTGGATGAAGAGACAAGCAAGGCAGGCTGAGCTACACCAGGGAAAGTTTTGATCCCTGCATCACACTTTCCAGGAGATCCTGATTTTAAAGCAGATTCTCTCTATGGCTAAAGGGTGCAGGGACATACCCCAATACCAAAAAAGAGGCATACGAAAAATAAGGAATAGAAGCGACTGTGAGTAAAGGTAACTTATTGTTATTACCACCAGAAGTATAATATTCCAAACTCACTCACCCTTACAGTTATCCTGCATTCTCCCAGAATATTTTCCACACGCCTGTCATCTGAGGTTGGGACCACAAATCAAGTACCTGGCCACTAAGAGTGGAGGGGCTTTCTTTTGACTGTAGAGTTGCTGAAAGAGGCCATAGACAGACCTCATTTGCCTCTCATAGAGAGATGCCAGCATAGTGAGGGCCAGGAGTGGGTTGACAGCTGGACTGTAGCTTCTTCACCTGCTTTTTTTGTATCAGAATCTGATGAGGGGGGCACCCTCACTTGGAGGATAGAAGAATGAGTTGAAGAGGAAATCAGGTGAGCACTGAACAGCTGGGGGTGTTGAACATTATCTCCCCTTCCCCAAATGAACCTAATGCCCCCACATAGCAGGCTGATTAGAGGTGCCTCGAGGCCACATGGAATCTCCCAAGCTCAGAAGATGCAGCTGGCTATCCCTGGATAGCTCCATTTTCAAAGCTGGCCTCATATGGACACCCCCTCACAATCTCCAGCTTGAGGAGGCCAGGAGAAAAGGAAAGAAGATAATCCAAACACGGGCACCCCTCGGGCTCCGTCCACCACCAGGGCTATTTTGTCTGAGGTGCCGCCCTTCCTGGTGTCATCATCAGTTTCCTGAAAGTGCCCTGCCTGGCGTCTCCACATCCTGTCATGGGGCGCCAAGGACTTTAAACATTTTTGCTGCTGCCCCCAGGCAAATTCATTCTTATCTTTATGGTGAAGGGACATCCCTGAGGAAGTGAGGGAGAGCTGGAAAGAGGATGTCAAAGTTCCCAAGGCAAATGTTACAGTTTTACTCAAGGCCATCCAGTTCATCTTCCATAGCGAGGGACAATAAAAGCTATGGACAGGAGATTGTTGGGTTGAATGGGAAGTAGCATGGGCCGTAAGTACACATGGCAAGACCACCTGTTAAAGTGTGAATTTAGCTTTGGTTCCTCAGTTCCCTCAGCTGAAAGGAACTATGACCCATGGGCAGTAGCCTTCCTGAGGTTCTGGGTTCCCTCACCTCTGGGCAGTGTTGCAAGATGCTTCTTTTTGAAAGCCTTGGTAACTTGCCCCCAGATTTGATTCTGCTAAGATCTAAAGTACTTCTGTAGAGTCTAAAGTAGGGAGTGCATGTGTGCAAAGTTGTTTCAGTCGTGTCCAGTTCTTTGCGACCCTTTGGACTATAGCTCACCAGGCTTCCCTGCCCTTGGGATTCTCCAGGCAAGAATACTGGAGTGGGTTTCCATGCCCTCCTCCAAGGGATCTTCCCGACCCAGGGATCGAACCTGGGTTCGATGTCACCTGCTTTGGCAGGCAGGTTCTTTACCACTAGTGCCACCTGGGAAGCCCAAGGTAGGGAGGGGAAATCCTAATAAAGATTCAATCCTACTTGGAGTATACAAATATGATATTTCTTGCACACTCAAAATTGTGAAGTTAAATTAATCAACAATGCTCCATCATGGTGTAGAATGGCATTTCTTGCATGACTGAAACATGAGTATATTTGATGGAAAATGAGTCTGGTTCCCTCTAAATTCATTCTGCAGAAAGGCATGTTCACTTTTTTGGGATGTGTAGCCACCTCAAAACACCTGGGTCAGGTGGGAGCCTTGGGCTCTCAATCTGCACTCCCAATCCTAGGGAGAAGTGGAGTTTTCAGACCTCTCATATGAAGAAGACTCACCTGAGCAGCTCATTTAAAATGTGTATGTGGGGTTTCCCTGGTGGGTCAGTGGTAAAGACCTCTCCTGCCAATGCAAGAGACAGGGGTTTGGTCCCTGCTCTGGGAAGATCCCATGTGCCACTGAGCAGCTGAGCCTGTGTACCGCAACTACCGGGGCTGTGCTCTAGGACCTGGGAGCTGCTACTGTTGAGCCCACATGCTGCAACTACTGAAGCCTGCACACCTACAGCCTGTGCTCTGCAACAAGAGAAATCACCTCAATGAGCAGCCAATGCACCATAACCAGAGAGAAGCTCCACTCATCACAGCTAGAGAAAGCCTGAATGCAGCAATGAAGACCCAGTGCAACAACAACAACAACAAAAAAACTAATGTCTTTTAAAAAATAAAATGTGTGTCTTGGGCCTCCCTGGTGGTCCAGTGGTTAAAAGTCTGCCTTACAATACTGGACACGTGGGTTCAATCCCTAGACTGGGAAGATCCCACATGCCATGGAGCAGCTAAGCTTGTGTACCGCAACTATTGAAGCCTGCAACCCTAGCAACCAGAGCTGGTGCTCTGCAACAAGAGAAACCATGGCAGAGAGAAGCCCGTACACTGAAACTAGAGAGTAGCCTCCACTCACCGCAACTAGAGAAAGCCCAGGAGCAGCAATGAACACCCAGGGCAACCAAAAAATAAATAAGCAAAATAAAATAAAGTGCTTTATCTTCAAGCCCAACACTTAGAGACTCTGACTCAGTAGGTCTAGGGTTGGGACCAGGAATCTGTAGTTTAAATGAATATTCAGGTGATTCTGATACAAATCCCCCAGTTCTACCACACTTTGAGATATGTTGGTCCAGGGTCACCTGATTTGGGAAAGAATACCAAGAAGACCCTGTGGCTGGTGCTCAGCTCTCAGGAGAATTTTGACCCAAATGTCAGTACAGTTACTGACACCCTCTCTACTGGAAGACTAGAGGCACCATTGGTAACAGTGCTGGTCAAATACAGAAAATAAGTAGGATGAGTTGTTGTTTTGATTTCTCATACATGTAAAGTAATTTTTTTTAATTTTTAATTGGAAGATAATTGCATGATAATGTTGTGTTGGTTTTTGCCATACAATAGCTTTAATCAGCCATAAGTATATATGTATCCCCTCTCTCTTAAACCTCCCTCCTACCCCTCACCCCATCCCACCCCTCTAGATTGTCACAGAGCACGGGGTTGAGCTCTCTGTGTTATACAGCAACTTTCCACTAGCTATCTATTTTACATATGGTAATGTATATGTTTCAACGCTACTCTCTCCATTTCCCCTGCTGTGTCTACAAGTCTGTTCTCTATGTCTGCTTCTCTATTCCTGCCCTACAAATAAACTACTTAGGAGTAAACCTACCTAAGGAGACAAAAAAAACCTGTATACAGAAAACTATAAGACACTCATGAAACAAATCAAAGATGACATAAACAGATGGAGAGATATATCATGTTCTTGGGTTGGAAGAATCAATATTGTAAAAATGACTATACTACTTAAAGGTATATACAGATTCAGTGCAATCCCTATCAAATTACCAATGGCATTTTTCACAGAACTTGAACAAAACATTTCACAATTTGCATGGAAACACAAAAGACCCCAAATAGCCAAAGCAATATTGAGAAAGAAAAAAGGAGCTGGAGGAATCAACCTTGCTGACTTCAAACTATACTACAAAGCTATAGTCATCAAGACAGTATGTTACTGGCACAAAAACAGAAATATTGACCAATGGAACAAGATACAAAACTGAGAGATAAACCCATGCACCTATGGGCACCTTATCTTTGACAAAGGAGGCAAGCGTATACAATGGAGAATAGACAGTCTCTTCAGTAAGTGGTGCTGGACAGCTATGTGTAAAAGAATGAAATTAGAACACTTCTTAACACCATACACAAAAGTAAAATCAAAATGGAATAAAGACCTACATGTAAGGCCAGAAACTATAAAACTCTTAGAGGAAAACATAGGCAGAACACTCTGACATAAACCACAGCAAGATCTTCTATGACCCATCTCCTAGAGTAATAGAAATAAAAATAAACAAATGGGACCTTATTAAAGTTAAAAGCTTTTGCACAGCAAAGGAAACCATAAACAAGATGAAAAAACAACCCGCAGAATGGAAGAAAATAATTGCAAGTGAAGAAACTGACAAAGGATTAAGCTCCAGAATATATAAGCAGCTCATGCAGTTCAATATTAGGAAAACAAACTGCCCCATCAAAAAATGGGCAGAAGACCTAAACAGACATTTCTCCAAAGAAGTAAATGGTTTTTAACCAAAGAAAGCAAGTTGCTTTAAAGAAGTACCATAAGTATGTATATATTTATTCTCCTTTCTCCTCTGATTCAAGAGGACTCGGTAATTCCACTAATTTCCCTTTTTAAACTTCTAACATGATTCTGAGATTTCAATTCTAATGTGTTTCCTTGCGTCCTGCTTGGCAGCACCTTATCTTTTTATTGTTCAGTCGCTAAGTCATGTCCAAATCTTTGCAGCCTCATGAACTGCAGCACACCACGTCCTTCACTATCTCCTGGAGTTTGCTCAAACTCATGTCTGTTAAGTCGGTGATGCCATCCAACCATCTCATCCTCTGTCATCCCCTTCTCCTCCTGCCCTCAATCTTTCCCAGCAATAGGGTCTTTTCCAGTGACCCTTCAGTTCTTCGCATCAGGTGGCCAAAGTATTAGAGTTTCAACTTCAGCATTAGTCCTTCCAATTTAGGGTTGATCTCCTTTAAGATTGACTGGTTTGATCTCCTTGCAGTCCAAGGGACTCTCAAGAGTCTTCTCCAGCACCACAGTTTGAAAGCATCAGTTCTTGGCTCTCAGCCTTCGTTGTGGTCCAACTGTCACATACATGACACTGAAAAAACCATAGCTTTAAATATGTGAACCTTTGTCTCCAAAGTGATGTCTCATACACTATCTAGGTTTGTCATAGTTTTCCTTCCAAGGAACAAGTGTCTTTTAATTTCATGGCTGCAGTCACCATTGACAGGGATTTGGGAGCCCAAATAAATAAAATTGGTCACTGTTTCCCTTTCTGTTTTCCATGGAGTTATGGGACCAGATGCCATGAACTTAGTTTTAAGTTTAATGTTGAGTTTTAAGCCAGCTTTTTCACTCTCCTCTTTCACCCTCATCAAGAGGCTCTTAAGTTCCTCTTCTTGTTCTTGATGATACCATTAGAGTGGTATCATCTGCATATCTGAGGTTGCTTATAGTTCTCCCAGCAGTCTTGAAGCTCCATTTTCTGTTTCAGAATCTAAGAAATAACTAACGGGAATATCTTCAAAATGAGCCAAGCCCAGTGAGTTCCCAAAGCAGAAGAAATATGGGCAGATGGGCTGATAGATTGGCAGAATCCTTCCTGAATGTAGCCAGGCTGTTTGCCATCTGTCATTAAGAAAGAAGGGAAAATCCTCCTGGATTTTAGAAAACTTTCTTTGCTTGTTTTCCTTGGCCATTGTGCTGCTGGTTTTGTAATCAGAAATTTCCTAAATGATTATTATTAGCTTTGCTCTCAGAGCCCTACATCAGGAGAAAAACCTGGCTTTGTCACTTTTGGAATAAAAAGATCGACTCTGTTTCCCTTGTATATTGTTATAATTTTTGAGCATGTAAACATACTATCAAAAAAAAAGAAAAGAAAAAACCATCTGCTGTTTTACACCATCACTGTGACTTGGAGCAAGCTTCTTGTCCTATTTAAGTCTCAGATCTCTCATCTAGAATAAAAGGTGTTTGACCCCAGTCCCTGCCAGCTGTAATATATTATGATATAACATAAATACAGGAAGAAACTCTAAATCCGAGTGTTCCTCATTTTTCCTTGCTGTGATGTTTATAGCTAATGATTAATAATGATATCATGTACTATTGGCATACATGTGTGCCTAGTGTGTGCCAAGCACTTTACCTGCATTACTTCATGCAAATTTCACAAAATGAAAAGTAGATATTATTAATTCCATTTACAGAGGATGAAACACAGACCTCAAAAAGTTAAGTAACCAGTCTGTTTTTTTCAGCTAATATGTGGTCAAGCAGGGAATCTAATCCATGTCTTTATTATTCCAAAGCCCATCTTTGTGTTGATTCCATGCCTGCTCAGATTGAAACCTTAGAAGGAAAATATACTTTAGTTTTTGCATTAAAAAAATGTTATAGCAACTTCCTTGGCTTCCTGTACCTCCAACCAGCCCTGTAAGTTCAGTGTCTTAGACTGAGTTCCTTCTGAAGCAGACCTGGCCACAAGCGTGTAGGTGTAAGTCAATTATTTTCGAGGTGATCCCAGGAAGTACTAGTAGGGGAGTGAGAAAGTGAGACAAGCAAAGGAAGGAATCTAGTAAAGGGTGCGCTAATCAGCAGGTAACCACTGTGGAAACCAGGATTCAGCCCCACTAGAGTACTGGGAGATATCTCAGAGTATTCTCAAGGAAGGGCAAGGGAGCGTAGGGATGTACCTATTAATTCCAGTCATCATTGGCTAGAGGCTGATCCTAGTGGGAGGGAGGGCATGGTTAATTCTCCTGCTCTTCCAAGTGGATTCCTGAGGCCAGAGAGAGACCTCCACAAAGAGATGCAGGTGCTTGTGGTTGGAAATGACATGATTTGACCTGGGTTTTTAAAGGATGGTCTATAAACTGTGAAAGTTAAGTGAAGTTACTCAGTCGTGCCTGACTCTTTGCAACCCCATGGACTGTAGCCTACCAGGATTCTCCCTCCATGGGATTCTCCAAGCAAGAGTACTGGAGTGGGTTGCCATTTCCTTCTCCAGGGGATCTTCCCGACCCAGGGATTGAACACGGGTCTCCCACATTCCAGGCAGACGCTTTAACCTCTGAGCCACTAGGGAAGTGAACATAATAGGCATGTTAGTTTTCTATCACTGCTTTAACAGAATACTACAAATCTAGTGGGTGAAAACAACCCCAATTGATTATTTCATTGTTTCTGTAGGGCAAAAGTATGGGATGCTCTGCTCTGGGTTTCACATTGCCAAAGTCATGAAGTCAGCCAGTTGGGCTTTTCTTGGGGGAGTCTGGGGAAAATATACTTCCAAGATCATCCAACTTGTTGGTAGAATCTAGTTTCTTGTGGTTGTCAGACTGGGATCCCCATTTTCTTCTGGCTGTCAGGAGTCATTTTCAGCTGCTGCTACTAAGTCGCTCCAGTCATGTCTGACTCTATGCAACCCCAGAGACTAGTGGCAATTTGCATTCCTTGGTTTATGGCTCTCTTCACTGTCCAAAATGGCAATTTGTCCTCCTCTCTTCAAATCTCTCCGACTTCCCCTTCTGCTTCATCACTTGTTGGCCTACAACTTCTGCCACATTTCTCTGCCTTACTCTTCTGCCACCACTTTACTACTAAGGGTTCATGTGATTACACTGGGCTCACTCAAATTATCCAGGATAATCTCCCTATTTTAAGGTCAATACATTAATAACTGAATTCCATCTGCAAAATCCCTTCCTGACAGTACCTAGATTTGATTGGATAATCAAAATATTTGATTAGATAATCAAAGAGGAGAAGGGAATTTTTTGGGATGGAAGAGGACATCTTTATCATTTTGCCTATCAGAATAGGGACTTGGTCACAGGGATGCAGTACAGGAACCAGGTAAATGGCTAGCCTAAATTAGTGCTGCTGTGCTAAGGCAAATTCTGTTGTGATGTTTTCTCCTCTATAGTAAGTTCCCTATATACAAATAAGTTCCATTCTGAGAGCATGTTCATTAAGTCCAATTTGTTTGAAAGTCAACAAAGTTAGCCAAAGTACCCAACTAACACAGTTGCCTATCTAGTACTGTATTGTAACATGTTTATAATACTTTTCATACAACTAATACAAAAAAAAAAAACACTAAAAATAAAGAAAACATTTTAAATTTTATTTTAACTTTGAAAAGTACAGTAGTACCAGCTACATTGAGTGAGTGAGTGAAGTCGCTCAGTCGGGTCTGACTTTTTGTGACCCCGTGGACTGTAGCTCCCCAGGCTCCTCCATCCATGGGATTCTCCAGGCAAGAATACTGGAGTGGGTTGCCATTTCCTTCTCCAGGGAACATTACCAGATACATTACCACCGCTTTGACACTTGCTTCTGGAATTGCTGAGCTTGAAATAATAAAGATACTGTACTACTGTACTCGATACATTACTGTACAGTACAAGACACAAACGTGCAACCACTTATAGAGGATGCACACACTTGACAGTGTACACCATACACATGAACTAACTTACATGATTGGTCATGAGAATACACTCTGAATCTTTGAAAGTTCTCATGTAGGAGACTTACTATACTTAGAACTGGGACTAATTCCCTGAATCCAAGAATGTTACAGACCTTGAAGTGGGGATTAAATACACATAGAGATTTATAGCCTGTAGAATCCCGGACTGGCTCACCTCAGACCAAACAACTAAGAGGAAGGGAGCACAGCCCCATCCATCAGCAGACAAATGGATTAAAGATTTACTGAGCATAGTCCTTCCCACCAGACCAAGACCCAGTTTTCCCCACAGCCAATCTCTCCCATCAGGAAGCTTGCACAAGCCTCTTATCCTCATCCATCAGAGGGCAGACAGAAGAAACAAGAACTACAGCCTCCAGAACAAAAGCCACAATCACAGAAAGCCAACCAATATGATCTTAGGGTTCACAGCCCTGTCATAGCGAAGGTGCTTACATAACTCACTGCAGCTATGAGACGTGTGGTGCAGAGCCAGTGAAGACAGATGGGTCATGGTGGAGAGTTCTGATAATAAGTGGTCCACTGGAGAAGGGAATGACAAACCACTCCAGTATTCTTGCCTCAAGAACCCCATAAACAGTACGAAAAGGCAAAAAGATATGACAAGGGAAGATTAGTCCCCCAGGTCTGTAGATATCCAATATGCCACTCAGAAAGAGCAGAGAAATAGCTCCAGAAAGAATAAAGAGGCTGGGCCCAAACGGAAATGATGCTCATTTGTGGATGTGTCTGGTGGTGAAAGTAAAGTCCAATGCTATAAAGAACAATATTGCGTAGGAACCTGGAATGTTAGGTCCATGAATCAAGGTAAATTGGACATGGTCAAGCAGGAGATGGCAAGAGTGAATATCTACATTTTAGGTATCAGGAGCTAAAACGGATGGGAATGGATCAGATTACCATTATATCTACTACTTGTAGATTCTTGTGGGCAAGAATTCCTTAAGAGAAATGGAGTAGCTCTCATAGTCAACAAGAGTCCGAAATGCAGTAATTGGGTGCAATCTCAAAAATAACAGAATGATCTGTTTGATTCCAAGGCAAACCATTCAATGTCACAGTAATCGAAGTCTATGCCCCCAACCACTAATGCCAAAGAAGCTGAGGTTGAATAGTTGTATGAAGACATATAAGACCTTCTAGAACTAACACCAAAAAATTATGTTCTTTTCATCATAAGGAATTAGAATGCAAATATAGGAAGTCAGGAGATACCTGTAGTAGCAGGCAAGTTTGGCCTTGGAGTACAAAATGAAGCAAGGCAAAGTCTAACAGAGTTTTTCCAAGAGAATGCACTGGTCATAGCAAACACCCTCTTCCAACAACATAAGAGACCACTCTACACATGGACATCACCAGATGGACATCTGATGGAAATCAGATTGTGGAGGTGAAACAATCAACAGTTACTTATTAAATGAATAAATGAAGTCACTTGAAACATGTAAAACATTTGTTAATGTGTCCTACTCATGAGTTTTAGAAAAGTTGGCATCCTAATAAAAATGCATGTACTATTCTGTCCACTTTAATTTTTTGTGATTGTAAAAACAGAAAAGCATCTGGGAAAAGCTGTCAGCCTCAGTGTCTCCTAAAAACAAAATGAGTGCTTCAGTGAGAGGGTTGCTGAGCCTCACCCACATGCCTCACCATCCTGAGAGCCCTGTGGGTAGTCAGATTACAGGAGATCAGAGGGCACCCTTCCAGGGGCATAGTTCCACACTGAAAATAATTAGGCTCAAATATTAGATGCATGGGGCTTCCCTGGTAGCTCAGCTCTTAAAGAATCTGCCTGCAATGCAGGAGACCCTGGTTCAATTCCTGGGTCGGGAAGTTCCCCTGGAGAAGGGATAGGCTACCCACTCCAATATTCTTGGGCTTCTCTGGTGGCTCAGATGGTAAAGAATCTGCCTGCAATGTGGGAGACCTGGGTTCGATCCCTGGGTTGGGAAGATCCCCTAGAGGAGGGCATGGAAACCCTTTCCAGTATTCTTGCCTGGAGAATCCTCATGGACAGAGGAGCCTGGCAGGCTACAGTTCAAGGGATCACAAAGAGACTTGAATGTATGGACTAAGCACAGCACAGCACAGCATTAGATGCACAGCTAAAATGTTTTTTTATATTTAAAGGCATAAAGAAGATTGCTCAATAAAGAATGACTGTGATTTATAGCATCTGCAAACCCTCTTTAATACTTTATTTTTTGCCACACATTTGGACTTATGGGGATCTTAGTTCATTGACCAGGAATTGAACATGGGTCCTTGGCAGTAAGAGTGGGCAGTCTTAACCACTGGACCACTAGGTAATTCCCTGAAACCATCTTTGAAATATCTTAATCCAACTAATTATTAATCCAATTTATCCAACTAATTATAGGAGGGCTAGCACAAAAGTTGGAAACAATTTTTTTTTTTTTTTAAGGAAACCAATCTTTGGACATCTAGAAAAAAGAGTCTTGATCTGGAAACCCCACCTGAGTCAACCATCCTGACATTGCCTCTGTGTGTCTTGTCTACACACAATAGTCATCTATGTAAAACACAGGAGTCAGGGTAATCAACCACATTCCTTTCATCTAAATGGCCAGTGTTATAGGTTGAAAAGTTAGTGCTTGTGTGGGGCAGAGCATCTGTAGTTATGAAATGATAAACCTGACAATGAGGAGTTTGCATGCATTATTCAGGAAAGAAACTGAAAGAAGATTTAGGGTTGACTTTCAAAATGGAATTTCCTTGCTCTCTGGGTGTTGGCTTCCTTGGCCTTTGATGGTTAGAAGTTCATTTTGTTGTTCAACAATGTTGATTTTGGAGAGAAAATAGCGTTTGAAAACCCAGAGGTCATTTTCTAGAGACTGTTACATGAATACAGAGGGCAGTTTCATGAAGCCGGCAAGGCTTCATCTCGGCTTCTAATAGATAGGAAGAGAGGAAGAGATGAACAATACATTTTTAAGAAGTTCAGCTTTATTTCCTAAAAAGATGCCTCCAGTCAGTCTGGCTAAAGGTAATTGGCATGGGAACATCTTTATGATTCTAAAAAGTAGAATGTTTTCCTTAATTAAGAAAGTCTTGTGTGACTCGGGGAAAATGAAACAGTTTCTCAGATATGAGTGGACCATAATCCCCACTAAAAAGACCCAAATAAGGGCAGTTGTCTGGAGTATCAGAAATGAGTCATATTCAGAAAACTGAAGCAAAACCATGTATTTTTTGCATTTTCTTTGTCTAACAGATAATTTTTTGTTTATAAAATATAATTTTATCTTTGCTACTCTGCTGTCATATAAGGCATAACATCTTCACAAAACTCTTTTGGATCTACCGTCAATGATTAGCAACACACAATAGTGGTCCAACTCTCTAAACAATAATCACTAGACACACAGGATGCCCTCTCACATGCACAAATCTGCATGGAAAAGTACTACATTTTTGACTCAGACTTGTGTACTGTGGCTTATTTCCCCTTTCTAGTGTATTAAGAAATGACATGCAGTCCAATTTGCCAAAAGCAGTGCTTGTATTTTGACATCAACAGGTTACTTCTATTACATGGTGAAGTGAATACCAGTACTTCAAAAGCAGCAGGTGTAAGTGAAGTGAATTTTTATTGGGAAGAGAAGTTGTCAACTTAAATAGCAGCAAATGAAGAGCGTATAAGGAAACTCTCTGTTGTCATAGATACACCAGACCTCCATCATATGTGACACAGGAGGCATTTCAGTTTGTGATCCCCAGCCCAGAAATGTTGAATGATTTTCCATTCAATCTGATGCTTTTGGATTCCTACCAGTAAGGAATACATTAAGAATATGGAAAGCTGCTTACTGAAAGGAAACCCTTGAAGAAAAGTAAGAGATGACATATAGAAATTAAGAAGCTATGGGGACTTACCTGGTGGTCCAGTGGCTAAGACTTCATGTTCCCAGTGCAGGCAATCTGGGTTCAATCCCTGGTCAGGTAACTAGATACTGCTGCTGCTGAGTCACTTCAGTCGTGTCTGACTCTGTGAGACCCCATAGATGGCAGCCCACCAGGCTCCCCCGTCCCTGGGATTCTCCAGGTAAAAACACTGGAGTGGGTTGCCATTTCCTTCTCCAATGCATGAAAGTGAAAAGCGAAAGTGAAGTTGCTCAGTCGTGTCGGACTCTTCATGACCCCATGGACTGCAGCCTACCAGGCTCCTCCGTCCATGGGATCTTCCAGGCAAGAGTACTGGAGTGGGGTGCCATTGCCTTCTCCACATTAAAAAGCTAAAATTTGGTAAATCCAACCTTAGCAAGTTTGGTGCAGATATGGGACACTGGAAACTCCTGTCTCACTGGTAGGAGTACAAATTGGCTCAAGCAGTTTGAATTTGACAGTACTTAAATTATAGGGGAAAAAATCACCTTCGTTCAGGCAAGTGTTATGAATGGACGTATTACTACTGGCTAAAGATACTATTCAGTAAAGAGAAGGAGGTATTTATACAGTTTTAAGGTAACAGCCTAAAGATAACTTATTCATTACAGATGGGGAGAGGTGCCTTTACACAGAGGAAATCTGACAGATACCGCCTTAAGTCTACTGATCAAACTTAATGTCACCAATAAGGCATCAAATTGAATCATGTGTCTCTTTATATGATATCATGCTTAGGAAAGATACAAATTATCAATGTGATACTCTTCTGTGTTGGGCAGTGCTCAAGGTAAAGAAGACCTTTATTACTTACTTTATTACTGTTGGTTTTAATCCATTTTGAGGATCTCAGATTCTGTATTTTCTTGTCAGTTTAGTAATTCATTTAAGAAAAAGGCTTTTACATTCCATTCAGTATCTTGGTTGTTTTAACGTGGAGAGTCTTTCAAAGTTTCTAACTCATCAAATTACCAGGACTGGGAAACAGGATGGTTTCTTTTGAAAATATCTAACTCTGCACTTACTTTTGTGTGTCACTTAGATTCATAGAGCCCTTTTGCCTAATAATGCAGCACCATGTGGGAAGGGCTATAAAAAAAAAAAAAACCCTTTTATTCAATAATATGGCTCTTGAGAACTTATTCTAAGGAAATAATTTAGTAGCAACAAAACACTTGGCACAAATCGTAATTTGATTTGGACAACCAAATACTGGAAACAACCTAAATGCCCATTGGGGAAATCATTTACTCTGCAACCAATAAAACACTCATTATGAAGACTGTGATAACACAGATGATGGTTCTGATGATAAATTTTAAAAGTGAACATAAAATTTGCTTATAGGCCAATCACAACTTCTAGAAAAACATGTGCACATAAGATTAAGATGGTACTGTGAAATGGAATTTTTCCTGCGATAGCAGTAAACAAGGATGTCACAGTCTTCATTGGGATTCCAGCCTCCTAAAGGTACATTTCTGAGCCGAGGAAGAACAATGCCGCTATCCAGCAGCTATCCAGCAGCCACCAGTTATCCCCCACGGTAAGTAGTAAGCGCTGAGGAGCTGGGTGTGGGAGCGAGCAGGATGTGAGAAAGCGCAAAGGCAGCCATCAGGCCACATCCGAATTTCTCATTTACAGTAAGGGGTGGTGGATGTGGCGGATGACTACCTCTTGTGTTCTTCACGTCCCTCCAGCTCCTCAAGCTGCCGTTAGCGTGAGGTGGTTGTTAATATAATCATACATAATGGCCTGCCTTGGGGAATCCTGCCCCCTTCCCTGACATTTTTAAAAATTTTATTTTTTAATTGAAGGATTATTGCTTTACAGAATTTTGTTGTTTTCTGTCAAACCTCAACATGAATCTATATAACTTCCTTTGTTCAGCTCAGTTCAGTTCAGTTCAGTTCAGTCGCTCAGTCGTGTCCGACTCTTTGAAACCCCATGAATCGCAGCATGCCAGGCCTCCCTGTCCATCACCAACTCCCGGAATTCACTCAGACTCAAGTCCATTAAGTCAGTGATGCCATCCAGCCATCTCATCCTCTGTCGTCCCCTTCTCCTACTGCCCCCAATCCCTCCCAGCATCAGAGTCAGCTCTTCGCATGAGGTGGCCAAAGTACTGGAGTTTCAGCTTCAGCATCATTCCCTCCAAAGAAATCCCAGGGCTGATCTCCTTCAGAATGGACTGGTTGGATCTCCTTGCAGTCCAAGGGACTCTCAAGAGTCTTCTCCAACACCACAGTTCAAAAGCATCAATTCTTTGGTGCTCAGCCTTCTTCACAGTTCAACTCTCACATCCATACATGACCACAGGAAAAACCATAGCCTTGACTAGACGGACCTTTGTTGGCAAAGTAATGTCTATGCTTTTGAATATGCTATCTAGGTTGGTCATAACTTTCCTTCCAAGGAGTAAGCATCTTTTAATTTCATGGCTGCAGTCACCATCTGCAGTGATTTTGGAGCCCAAGAAAATAAAGTCTGACACTGTTTCCACTGTTTCCCCATCTATTTCCCATGAAGTGATGGGACCGGATGCCGTGATCTTCATTTTCTGAATGTTGAGCTTTAAGCCAACTTTTTCACTCTCCTCTTTCACTTTCATCAAGAGGCTTTTTAGTTCTTCTTCACTTTCTGCCATAAGGGTGGTGTCATCTGCATATCTGAGGTTATTGATATTTCTTCTGGCAATCTTGATTCCAGCTTGTGTTTCTTCCAGCCCAGCATTTCTCATGATGTACTCTGCATATAAGTTAAATAAGCAGGGTGACAATATACAGCCTTGACGTACTCCTTTTCCTATTTGGAACCAGTCTGTTGTTTCATGCCCAGTTCTAACTGTTGCTTCCTGACCTGCATACAGATTTCTCAAGAGGCAGGTCAGGTGGTCTGGTATTCCCATCTCTTTCAGAATTTTCCACAGTTGATTATGATCCACACAGTCAAAGGCTTTGGCATAGTCAATAAAGCATAAATAGATGTTTTTCTGGAACTCTATTGCTTTTTCCATGATCCAGCGGATGTTGGCAATTTGACCTCTGGTTCCTCTGCCTTTTCTAAAACCAGCTTAAACATCAGGAAGTTCACAGTTCACGTATTGCTGAAGCCTGGCTTGGAGAATTTTGAGCATTACTAGCGTGTGAGATGAGTGCAATTGTGCGGTAGTTTGAGCATTCTTTGGCATTGCCTTTCTTTGGGATTGGAATGAAAACTGCCCTTTTCCAGTCCTGTGGCCACTGCTGAGTTTTCCAAATGTACTGGCATATTGAGTGCAGCACTTTCACAGCATCATCTTTCAGGATTTGAAATAGCTCAACTGGAATTGCATCACCTCCACTAGCTTTGTTCGTAGTGATGCTTTCTAAGGCCCACTTGACTTCACATTCCAGGATGTCTGGCTCTAGGTTAGTGATCACACCATCGTGATTATCTGGGTCGTGAAGATCTCTTTTGTACAGTTCTTCTGTATATTCTTGCCACCTCTTCTTAATATCTTCTGCTTCTGTTAGGTCCATACCATTTCTATCCTTTATCAAGCCCATCTTTGCATGAAATGTTCCCTTGGTATCTCTAATTTTCTTGAAGAGATCTCTAATCTTTCCCATTTTGTTGTTTTCCTCTATTTCTTTGCATTGATTGCTGAAGAAGGCTTTCTTATCTCTTCTTGCTATTCTTTGGAACTCTGCATTCAGATGCTTATATTTTTCCTTTTCTCCTTTGCTTTTTGCTTCTCTTCTTTTCACAGCTATTTGTAAGGCCTCCCCAAACAGCCATTTTGCTTTTCTGCATTTCTTTTCCATGATGATGGTCTTGATCACTGTCTCCTGTACAATGTCACAAACCTCATTCCATATTTCATCAGGCACTCTATCTATCAGATCTAAACCCTTAAATCTATTTCTCACTTCCACTGTATAATCATAAGGGATTTGATTTAGGTCATACCTGAATGGTCTAGTGGTTTTCCCTACTTTCTTCAATTTCAGTCTGAATTTGGTAATAAGGAGTTCATGATCTGAGCCAGTCAGCTCCCGGTCTTGTTTTTGTTGACTGTATAGAGCTTCTCCATCTTTGGCTGCAAAGAACATAATCAATCTGATTTCGGTGTTGACCATCTGGTGATGTCCATGTGTAGAGTCTTCTCTTGTGTTGTTTGGAAGAGGGTGTTTGCTTTGACCAGTGCATTTTCTTGGCAAAACTATTAGTCTTTGCCCTGCTTCATTCTGTATTCCAAGGCCAAATTTGCCTGTTACTCCAGGTGTTTCTTCACTTCCTACTTTTGCATTCCAGTCCCCTATAATGAAAAGAACATCTTTTTTGGTTTTAGATCTAAAAGGGAACCCTGCCCCCCTCACCTGACATTTTTAAAAATTTTATTTATTTTTTAATTGAAGGATTATTGCTTTACAGAATTTTGTTGTTTTCTGTCAAACCTCAACATGAATCTATATAACTTCCTTTGTTCAGCTCACAGGGAGATAATCTGACCCTGCCCATCTGTGAATGGCTGCCAGAATGAAAAGATTAACACATTCCTTCCCTGAGGTTGGCCATTCCAGGAGATATTTGCAAGATAATGGCCTTCACTTCCTAAGATCCTCCCTCTCTCTGTTCTACAAAGGAACCTGGCATTCAGGCCCCAACACAATGGTTATTTTGAGACATTAGTCTGCCATCTTCTCAGTCAGCTGGCTTTCCAAATGAGGTTATCTCAACGCCTTGCCTCAACACCTTGTCTCTTGGATTCACTGGCCTGTCATGTGGCAAGCAAAGGGAACTTGGACTAGTAACAGAATGAAAGTAGAGGAAACGAAAACACGTTTACTCTTAGCTATTCACTGTGCTGTTTAATCGGCCTTTAGTCTTTCTCGTCAGCTCAAGCTAGGATGTGGGTCTGAGTTTAAGTCCTTGTTTGGCCACTTAGAAAGTGACCCTGGGCAAGATACTTGTATTCTTTAAGCCTCCATTTCTTCATTTGTAAAACAGGGATATTAATGTACACCCCACTTGTCTTGCAAGTGTTTTGCAAGGCCTCTAACCTAAACATAGTTAAGTCACTATTATCTTTATGTTGGTAAACTATTCTGAGATATGATAACAAAAATGTTTGGTATAATTCCACTGGGATATTCCAAGTTCAAAAGATGGAATTAAAAGGCCTTATCCTTAAAAAGTGACTTCCTTCCTACTTTTGCATCCCCATTCATCACCACCAAGCCCTCATGAAATGGCAAGTTTTGCATGGTTAAAAATAAATCTTTTTGAGTATTTGACATCCACATATTCAAACCATATTTTGAAAAACTTGCTATATTTGTCCTGTCCCTATAGAAATCAGGGAGATATTATAGAAGAGAGAGAGGACTGCACATTTTTTTCAGCAAGTATTGCATCTTTTACAGAATGTCCCAACATCAATTCCTGTGAGAGAGATTAGTAGCCAAGGATTAATGGCTATAAAGAGTACTAAGATGTGGATGAATGGGGCAGTCAAAATGGAGCTCCTTGTGTGAGAACAAATGGATGCTCTAAATAAAAAGATAGGAGGTTGTGAAAAATTGGTGGGTGTAAAAATTGTTGCAATGGATTCTGGGGGAAACTTTGTCAATAGTTATCAGACTTTTACCAATTGACCCAGCAATTCCATTTCTTTCTTCAGAAATATTCATGTAGATAAACATATAATAAGTTGTTCATTGCAGTAATAACAACAAAAAGAAAAAAAAATCAGAAACAACCTAAATGGTAGTACATATAGGTCATCAAAATACTATACCACCATTAAAAATGTTAATGTAGGCATACATTTTTGGTGAATTTGGCTTAGGTCTTCAGCAACTGACTTTTTAACATTGCTCACAGAATTGGACTTCGCTGCTTAAGTCTCTGACCTCACATGGCCAACACAAGGTTTGTCCAGCAGGGGCAATGCCTTGTACCATATATCACTGAGTAGGACACAAATTCTCTACGGACAAGCAAATCCCAAAGAGAAGAGAGGGAGGGACTGAAACACTGTGGGGTCAACTCCTTCTCATGATCTCTCCAATAAGAGAAGATGGACAGTTGCTGGAAAAATTTCTCTAGTGAACATCTCATCACAATAGCCCTTTGCCTGAGTCTCTAGTGTTGCACTCATTTCATGCCCTCTCAAGTATAATATCTATTTCATCTACTTTCTGCAACAGTTAGCACAGTGGCTGATACAAGAAAAATAAAAGGCTCAGTAACAGCTGGGTGAGTTAACTAATAGCACCACTGAAAATGAGAATAGCAGACCTCATAGAGTGAGCCAAGTATTGACATCATCCTGAAAGCTGATTTAGTATATGAAGATAGCAGTTATTTAGAATGTAAGGAATGCGGGTTATGGTCAGTAAGAAAATATCTTTGTATTGTCTTTGTTGTTGTTGTTTAGTTGCTAAGCATGTCCTACTCTTTTGCAACCCCTTTGACTGTAGCCCTCCAGGCTCCTCTGTTCATGAGATTTCCCAGGCAAGAATACTGGAGTGGGTTTCCATTTGGTCTAGGGTATCTTCCCAACCCAGAGACCAAGCCTGAGTCTTCTGCATTGGCAGGTGGATTCTTTACCACTGAACCACCAGGGAAGCCCTTTGTATTATCTTACCCAACCATATTACAGGTTCCACATGTCACTGAGGCTTTTTTCTTTTTCTTTCTTCTGTTTTTCTCTGTTGTATGCAATCTTTCTGTTCTTCAGACTGTGTAATTCTTATTCAGCTAACTTCAAGTTCATTCATTCTCTTTGGTCATCTCCAATCTACTGTTAAGTCCAGTCAGTGAATTTAAAAATTTTAGACATGTTGTTTTCTAGTTCTAGAACACCCATACTTTCTTGTAGTTTCCATTTCTCTGTGGAGATTTCCTATTTGTTTGTTAATTATGATCATGTTTTCCTCTACAGTATTGAAAATAATTATAATAGCTAACCTAAAATTTTTGTCTCAGT
The DNA here is from genome assembly GCF_002263795.3 of Bos taurus. Lineage (NCBI taxonomy): Eukaryota > Metazoa > Chordata > Mammalia > Artiodactyla > Bovidae > Bos > Bos taurus. The sequence continues at coordinate 37,406,356 of NC_037343.1, forward strand.
TTCCAACACCTGAGTTATTTTGGAAACAGTCTCTATTACACTGCCTTTTTTTAAAAAAGTGTAGATCATATATTCTGGTTTATTCATATGTACAATAATTTTTTGGTGCTATCTGAACATTTTGAACTGTTCATTGTGAAAAATAAGTTCAACTGGATTCCCTGAGGTGTATGGAATATTTTTTTCTATCAGGCAGGCAACTCAATCAAACTCACACTCCAAACTCACTGCTTCATAATGGGCAGCAGCATAAATCTTTGTTCAATTGTTTGAACCTTAGTTATATGCTTGACATCTGCCATTCACACAGTAGTTCATGAGTAGCTAGAGATGTGGGGACATTATATACAGAATTTGGGACTCCATTTCTCTGGATTTCTCCTTTTCTAGAATTTTTCCTTCTAGTTGTTATGGTTGCCCTAAACGTTGCCTTCTGATTCTTCAGGTCAGTAAGATTTTAGATTTCCTATCTAAGTTTTAGCCTTGTTTGAAGCAAAAAGTTGAAAAAAATGGGAACATTTTTTATCTCGGTGCTATTCCCTTCCTCCAAGTATAGATGACACCCCTCCCCACCCGGATGTCTACTTGCTTTGGGTTGCTCTCCAGAGTTCATAATTTATGGTTGTAAATAAATTCTTCAACTCTTGAAGAACTGAGTTGAAAGGACTACTTCTCCATAATTGGAAGTTTGAATCCTCTAGATATAACTGGACTTTAAATAGTGTTCTTCTTTGGAAAGGACTTATAGCTACTTCATGTGTACCTTCTTAGTTTCTGTTTTTCTCAGCCATAAACTTATTTCCTAGTTTCTTAGTCAGGTATCTTTCTGCTTGAAGGTTCAGTGATTGTTATCAAGTGTCCTCTGTATCATTAAATATAATTCCCTTCACTTTGTATTTATAAAAAGGAATATGTATTTTTGTTTATTAGAGAAGACAGTATGCATGCATGTATGCATGCTAAGTTGCTTCAGTCATGTCTGACTCTTTGCAACCCTATGGACTGCAGCCCGCCAGGCTCCTCTGTCCATGGGATTCTCCAGGCAAGAATACTAGAATGGGTTGCCCAACCAGGAATTGAACTGGAAGATGTCTCTTATATAAGTCTCCTGCACTGGCAAGCAGGTTCCTAAAGACAGTATGCTGCTGCTAAGTCGCTTCAGTCGTGTCCGACTCTGTGCGACCCCATAGACGGCAGCCCACCAGGCTCCCCTGTCCCTGGGATTCTCTAGGCAAGAGTACTGGAGTGGGGTGCCATTGCCTTCTCCAAAGACAGTATAGTATAATTTAAAAAAGTACTTGGTCTTCTCAGCCAGGGAATAAAGGTTAGTATCTCAGGTTCTCACTTATTAACTTAAGGACCTTGACAAACTCATTTATTCTGGACAAGTAACAGTTTTCTAATTTGTAGGACAAAGTTCAGTTCAGTTCATTCTCTCAGTTGTGTCCGACTCTTTGTGACCCCATGAACCACAGCACACCAGGCCTCCCTGTCCATCACCAACTCCCGGAGCCTACCCAAACTCATGTTCTTTGAGTCGGTGATGCCATCCAACCATCTCATCCTCTGTCGTCCCCTTCTCCTCCTGCCCTCAATCTTTCTGAGCATCAGGGTCTTTTCAAATGAGTCAGCTCTTCTCATCAGGTGGCCAAGTATTGGAGCTTCAGCTTCAACATCAGTCCTTCCAATGAACATTCAGGACTGATCTCCTTTAGGGTGGACTGGGTGGATCTCCTTGCAGTCCAAAGGACTCTCAAGAGTCTTCTCCAACACCACAGTTCAAAAGCATCAATTCTTTGGTGCTCAGCTTTCTTTATAGTCTAAATCTCACATCCATACATGACTACTGGAAAAACCATAGCCTTGACTAGATGGACCTTTGTTGGCAAAGTAATGTCTCTGCTTTTCAATATGCTGTCTAGGTTGGTCATAACTTTCCTTCCAAGAAATAAGTATCTTTTAATTTTATGGCTGCAGTCACCATCTGCAGTGATTTTGGAGCCCCCACAAAAAGTTAATAGCATCTATTTTAGGATAAGAGATAGCTTACATAGATTGGCCTGGTGTCTGACACAAAACAGGTGCTCAGAAAACAGTAGCAATGGCATTTTTAAAGATAGGCTTCATTTTTAGAGTACTTTTAGGCTCATAGGAAAACTGAGCTCAATGTACAGAGCTTCCATATAACTCCTTACCGCTTCCCATGCACAACCTACCCCATCATCCATAGGCCCCATCACTCTAGGGTACATTTTTTACAATTGATGAACCTACGTTGACAAATCATTGTATCACTGTCACCCAAAGTTCGAAATATACCTTAGGGTTCACTGTTGGTGCCATACATTCTATGGGTTTGGACGAATTTCTAATGATATGTATCCACCATTGTGATGTTATACAGAATAGTTTCACTGCCCTAAAGAGCCTCTGTGTCTCCAAACCTGTGGCAATCAATAATCTTTTTTTGTCTCCATAGTTTAATCTTTTCTAGAATTTCATATAGTTGGAATCATATAATATGTAATCTTGAAAGATGGTTTCTTTCACTTAGTAATATATATTCAAGTTTTTTTTCATATCTTTTCATGGTTTGATAGTGCATTTCTTTTTAGTACTTTCTACTTTCTGAGTGTACCATAGTTTGTTTATCCATTCACCTACTGAAGGAAACGTTGATCATTTTCAGGTTTTGACAAATGTGAATAAAGCTGCTATAAACATCTGTGTGCAGGTTTTTATGTGGACATAAGTTTTCAATTCATTTGAATAAATACCAACAAACAAGATTGCTGGATCATATGATAAGGGTATATTTAGTTCTGTAAGGAACTGCCAAACTGCCTTTCAAAATAGCTGTATAGTTTTATACTTCCATTAGCAATGAGAAAGTTCGTGTAACTCCACGTCCTCACCAGCATTTGGTTTTGTCACTTTGAGTATTATATTTTATGTAATCTTCCCTAGTTTTTCCTTGTTCAAGGAAGATAACAGATAACAGAGAAAGAATATATAATGGCAATGCTATCTTTTATTTGTAGTCCATCAATTAACGAGATGTTCTTGTCACAGTTGATATTACTAACTCTGATCCTCTTCTCCCACTACCAGCACCACCCCTGCTGCTGATGTATACAAGAAAGAAAGGAAGTTTTCCTATGTCTCAGGCTTGCATTGGTTATGTCATTCTTAGGCTCCCTGTAAGTGAAGCATGACTTTTGCTTCGATTAAATGAAATATTGCTCTGCATTATTACCAAACTATTTGAAGTGTCATATCTCCTGAATTAAATCATAAGCTCTTGTAGAGCAAAACTTGTATTTATGGATGCTAGTGTCACACCATAGCACATATCATATGTCCTTACGTATTGTTACATGAATTGATTCTTTCTAAATTAAAGGTAACTCCCACAGTAGTCCATATACATCATTAATTCCTCATCTGACACCCAGACCCTCATCTGTGGAAAGTGAATTGAATCAGCATAGGAGTTAGAGATGGATGACCATGTACCACAGTTATGGTTGTTGGAGAGTCTCCTATGTCATCAGTTGCCTCCCAGGCCTTCTCTTCTTGTGGACAATATGCGGCACAAGAGAAAATTCAGCAGATAAATTTGCTCAATGCACAAATTCTTTGTCACCTCTTACAGTTCACAAATGAAAAAGGCCAGAACATCCAATGCCTTGTAAATTGTCTGATATATAAAAGGCACTAAATAAATGTTTGTTGAAAAAATACATAAATGAATGAATGAGTTCTTACCTTTAGATAATTTAACAGGCACAGTAGTGGACCTCCGCAAATGCTCAAACTCAAATTCTTGGAATTTGTCTGTTGCATGAAATGGCAAGAGAGAATTTCCTGATGTAATGAAGGGTATGGACCTCGAGATTGTGAGGTTATTCTGGATTACCTATGTGGGCCCAGTCTAATCACATGAGATCTTAAAGGCAGAAAACATGTCCTGGCTAAGTTATAAAAGGATGAGATAGAGAGGAAAAGAGAAGAGAGTCAAAGTGAGAGAAGGAGTTTACCCACTATTGCTGGCTTTGAAGATGGAGGAAGGGAGCCACAAACCTAGGAAAGTGAATAGCCTTGAGAAACTGGAAAAAGCCCTGAGTTGACGGCAAGTAAGAAATCAGGAACCTTAGCTAAAGCACAAGGAGCTGAATTCTATCAACAGCTCGAATGAGCAGGGAAGTGGCTCTTCCCCTAGAACCTTCAGAAAGGAATGCAGCCCTGTGACACCTTGATTTTAGCCAGGAGAGACCTGTCAGACTTCTGACCTACAAGACTATAAGATAATACATTTATGGTCATTTATTACTGCATCAATGGAAAGTTAACAAAGAAAGACTTAAGTGAGAGTGAGTGAGCTCTTCCCCGAAAATTTTGCAGGTGTCTGGGCCTACGCCAGACAAACTTCTCAGAAGATTAGCTGATTGTGCAGCAAACTATTATGTCTAGTTCTCCAGCTTCACTTTCTTAGGCTCACTGTATGTCCAGTATATCCACAGGAAAGTCAAACCTGGATGCTGAGTAGCTGGGAAGAAAAGATGGATTGGAAATGAGTTGTGCTCCAAACAAGAAGACAAGAGGTAGGATCCCGGCCTCTTTCTCATGTCTAAGGCTGCAATCTTATGAATGTTTTCCCTTTGCAGCTGTCAGTGACAGTCCAGTAACGTGATGGGACCTGGTTATTACAGTAATAATGGCTCTGGCGTCCAAGGACTCCAATGTCCCATAGGACTCATTGAACAAAACTGGCTGGAAATGAGCTTAAATGGGGAATTTCCTGAACATATTCCCCACTGTTACAAAGCTGCGTTGGCTTCCTCACCTACAATTATGCCAAGCAGTCACACTACACAGTCTCTAGGGACACGATATTACTAATTGCTTTCAATATAAGCAGTTTCTTAATAGACATTTATACTAAATGCAAAAGAGATGATGGCTTTTTCACCAGAAGTGGAATTGGCTACCCAACTGGAAAAGAAGACAGGAAGAGGGTAACATAGGAGACTCTCCACCAATCATAACTGTGGTGTGTGTGTTCTGGCCACAGTTGGTATTGCTGACTCTGATCCTCGTCTCCCACCTCAAGAAGACAAGGAAAGGATCATCTCCAAGAAATGGACAGTAATCCCCACTAAGTGTATCAGCACCTGACTCTTCATTGTACATTTCTTTATTTTACTTCTCAGCACTGACAGGGCCTTTATTTCAGAATGTCAATTTGATGAGTGTTAAGTCATGTCTCTGAGAATTGATCTAAGGATAATTTGTTCTTTGGACAAAGAAGACATAGTTTGGAGCTTGGGGTCATGTGGTTGACCTAACTAGGTAAGAATAGTTAGTAACAGCAGTGAGGTATGACTCAAATTCTGTCAAATGGCCAGAGTATTGACCAGAAACAAGTGTTCTCTGGCTCATCTCACAACTTGAAAATTTCTTCAAAAATTTTAAATGTAGATATTTAGTTCCTGAGCCATCAAGGCACAATTATTATTAATATTAGCTAAATTCCTTGGTGACTTTTACACATTATTATGGGCTCCCTTGTAGCTCAGTCGGTAAAGAGTCTGCCTGCAATGCAGGAGACCAAGGTTCGATTCCTGGGTCAGAAAGATCCCCTGGAGAAAGAAATGACAATCCACTCCAGTATTCTTGCCTGGAGAATCCCATGGACAGAGGAGCCTGGCAGGCTACAGTCCATGGGGTCACAAGAGTCAGACACAACTTAGCAACTAAACCACCACCACATATTATTATAACTGACAGTGGATCTAAGCCAGCAAACTGGGCCACATATGATTGTTTGACAGTCTCCACACTGCTAAAATACTTGTTTCATAAATATAGTAGAATTTATTTGCAGTTTTGACCCAGATAGAAGTCTAGAGCTCTTCCCAGAATAAATCTGTGTTTTCCAGTTTGCTACTATACAGAGGGTTCTAAATTCACTTGGCAATTTAGACCTATTTATATGTGACCAGTGAGTCTATTTCACTTCTCCATACCATAAGCATTAATATACCTACCAACTCTAAAATACCTGTGCTTAATTTGACAAGGAAGTACCCCAAGGTAGGATATCATTATGTTAATGCTTAGATAGTTATAATTATTGGTAGATAATAATGATCTGTCTTCTCTGTTTGAAAGACAAGAGTTAAAACGGGCCTATCCAAGTTTTGGATTTAATGTGGAAATAGATGAGAAAGAGGACTCCAAGGTGGCTTTCAGTGTCTACATTGGGTAGTAAATGGTTATGTTAGTGAAGACAGAAAATAAAAGAGGATTACTGGTATGTAAGGGAAGATAATGAACTCACATTTTAACATGCTGAGCTTGAGGATGGGAGATATCCAAGGCAATTTGCCCAATAAGCAGTTGGAATCAAAGGTCTGGAGCTTAAGAGAGAAGCATAGCCTAGACGTGGGAGGATTGTAAAATGGTATAGATGCTCTGGAAAATAGTTTGGCAGTTTCTTAAACTAAACATGTACTTACCATACAACTCAGGAATTAAAGCATTTATCCCAGGGTTGGGGGGAAACATGTTTACACAACAACTTGTAATTGAATATTTTTAGAAGCTTTATTCATTAAAAACTGGAAGCAATCCAATGTCCTTTAATGAGTATGGTTAAGCACATTTGGTATATCCATTCAATATATACCATGGACTATTTACTCAGCCATTAAAAAAAAAAGAATGAAATTTTGCCATTTGTAACAATATGGATGGACTTGGAGGATATTACACTTAGTGAAACAAGTCAGATAAAGACAAATGTTATATCTTATTATATCTTATTATTATATATATTATATAAGATATATTATATCTTATTATTTATATGTGAAATCTAAAAACAAGTGAATGGATACAATAAAACAGAAACAGAAGCAGCTTCATTTGTAATAGCCCCTTAACAGGAAGCAAACCAAATGTCCATCAATAAGTGAATGCATAAACAAATTGTTGTTATGCATAAAATGAAAGGTGGCTCAGAGGTTAAAGCATCTGCCTGCAATGCAGGAGACCTGGGTTCAATCCCTGGGTCAGGAAGATCCCCTGGAGAAGGAAATGGCAACCCACTCCAGTATTCTTGCCTGGACAATCCCATGGACGGAGGAGCCTGGTAGGCTACAGTCCATGGGATCACAAAGAGTCGAACACGACTGAGTGACTTCACTTCACTTCATAAAATGAAATGCTACTCAGCAATAAAAATAATTAAATTATTGATAGACACAGCAAGGATGGATCTGAAAACAATAATGTGAAATGAATAAAGTTAGATGAGAAAGAATATATACTGTATGGTTGCATTAACATGAAACTCTAGAAAATGAAAACTAATCTATAGTGAGAAAAAGCAAAACAATTGTTGTCTAGGTGGGGATGGGGGTGAGAGTTACAGAATTTTTGAGGTGGAAGGATGGATTAAAAAGGTAGCCTAAGAAACTTTGGGATGATGGGTTTGCTTATGATCTTATTTGTGATGGGGTTTCATGGCTGTATACATATGTGAAAATTCACCAAATTGCAGACTTTAAAACATTCTGTTTGCCATATATCTATTCTTCACCAAAGCTGTTGGAAGGAAGGGAGGAGTGGAGGAAATTCCCAATCTTAAAGATCTTAGAGTCTTGATTTAGAATTGTTGAAGGACATTGAGACTTGGTGCATACAAAGAATATAGGGAGAGGAGTCCACAAAGAGCACTAGAAGCTCAGCAACTTTAATCTTTTAAGGAAAAGACTTATGGCACCTTCCTAACGTGTGGCATCACCACCACTGGTGGCTATCCTTCGCCTCTGAATACTCTTTTCCAAGCCACTTGCCTAATCTAAGCCTTCCCTTTATACCTTATGAGAGATTCCAAACTAGTTTCTTTACCTCCAGTTTCTCCTCCTTCTAATAGATCCTGTATTCCATGACAAGATAAGTTTTTTTTCTTAAATTGAATTTGCAGTATATTACTTGTACAGTGACAGATTTTTAATATTTTCCTACTATCTACAGGCAAAAGACTTTGACCCCTTAGGTGGGGCAACAGAACTCTCCCCAAGCAGACCTCAAGCTGACTTTGTGGCAATAATTCCTCTGCAGTACTTGTCTACTCACTGGGCCTGTGCTTCTTGCTTACATCTGCTCTGTCACAGTTTCTAGGGAAATGTCCTTTCTTCATCTTGGTTACTCAACTGCATTCAACCTCCAAAGCCATATTCTTATCCTGTCTCCTACAAAGCTTTCCCTGACTACTTCAGCCCACTGTGATTTTTACCTATTCTGAACTGCAGGATATTCTTTTGACTATTTTTTATTTATTTTTAATTGGAGGATAATTGCTTTGCAATATTGTGTTGGTTTCTGCCATATATCAACATGGATCAGCCATAGGTATGTCCCCTCCTTTTGACTCTTTAATTCATATTTACTCACAGATGATCTTATGATGGGCTTCCCAGGTGGAGCCACTGGTAAAGAACCCACGTGGCAGTGCAGGTAGATGTAACAGATGTGGGTTTGATCCTTGGGTTGGAAAGATCCCCTGGAGAAGAAAATGGCAACCCACTCCAGTATTTTTGCCTGGAGAATCCCATGGACTGACAACCTGGTGGGCTACAGTTCATGGAGTCTCAAGAGTCGGTCACGACGTATTAACTAAACCACCACTAAGTTTTGTGATAGGAGAAGCTTTAGTGAACAGAACAGGGGTAACAATCCAAATCCTTTCTGGGATTTGTAGAAAGACACTTATGAGATTCGAGTGAACTTATATATATGATGATATTTGCTTGTTTTTTCCTCCTCAGCTGTCTGCCCTGAAAAAATGTTTTCTTACAAATGGAAAATTCCCATTAAGTTCAAAGGATGTTTCCAAGTTTAAATTAATCACAAGTCTAATTTTGACTTAGAAATGTACTCATGAAACTTGATAATTAGAGCCCAATTCCCGAAAACGCCCATTCCTTAGAAAACAAGCAGTGAAAAGCAAAGGGGCCCAAGGGCAGAGGGGTAAAGAATTAAAAGTCATCAGTTTTCATAGGAAACACCTTGCTTAACCTAACCTTCAAAACTTTTATTACTATATTAGTCACTACAACTGCTTTCTGATTGCTATGGTAATAGGTTATTTGAAACAAGCCTTCCTTAAGAATTGTCACACCATTGTCTCAGTGAGAACCCCCAACATTTTTCTTGTTATTGGCATTTGTGGAAACATCTACAGTTCCAAGAAGACAAGGAGACCTCTAAACTTTCTAAATGAGGACTTCAAACTTTCTGGTCTGAATAGGAAGCTGTTTGGGAAGATTATCTATCAACCACCAACACAGAGGAACTGAACCCCAAGCTAAGAGTTAAAAGTTTAAGTAGAAGTGAGTCAGGCAAAGATGAATACAGAGCGGGGAGAGAATCCAAAGAAAGAACAGCACAGGTGAAACTCCGGAAGTGGTGAGTAGTGACAGCACCTACCAAAGCTGAGGAGAGTTCGGAGCATCTGAGCAGTGACTGCTAAGGCTGGATAAGGAAGCAGGGTCTCCCACATTGTAGGCAGACGCTTTACCGGCTGAGCCATTGCTGAACCTTATCCTAAATGCACTAGGGAGCAGCTAGAGTCTTTCAGCCAGTTGTTCAACAAATATTGACTGAGAGCCTTTTACGTACAGGCATCCTCCTAAACACTGAGGATATAACAATGAATAGGATGCATGAAGTTCCAGATTCCTGACATTCCAGAGAGGGAGAGGAAGACAATAAATAAGGAAACATATAATTGAACAAGGTGATTTCAGACAATGGTTTCTATTGTCCAAGGCTATGGCCAGAGAGAAAGTAAAGGAAGGAAAGGTACTTCACTTTGGATAGTCTCTCTGAGAAGGGAACCACATTTGAACTGAGACCCAAAGGATACCAAGAATGTGCAAAGATGTGGGAAACACGTTTAGAGCAAATAATAAGGGTAAATACCCTGAGGTGGGAGCTAGCTTGGTCTCTGCTCAATGAACAAAAAAGTCAGTGTGCCTTTGGTGTAGTCAGTTAGGAAGGAAAAAGTGGTATATGCTGAGGCTAGAATTATAAAGAGTCCTTTATAGGTCATGATAAGAAAATTAGATTTTATTCCAAGGGCATCTGAAACCATTAGAGGTTTTAAGCTACGATGGATGGGATATTTGATTTATATTTTTTAAAGATAATTATGGAGAATTAATAATGAAGAGGCAGGTGTAAAATAAATTAGGGTCTATTTTTAGAATTATAGTAGTGGAAATAAATGAAAGTGGAACAAATTTAAGACTTATTTTAGAGGTAAAGTTAATATAATTGAGTTATAAATCATTAATAGGAGTAGGGAAAAGGAAGAAATTGATAATGATTCCTAGGTTTATGCCTGAGAAACTGAATAAATGGGAGCTATGAATTGAGATACGGAAGTTGGGAAAGAGAATAGGGATCACAAGCTTTGTTTTGCTACATTAATATTGAAAGCCTATAAATATTCAAGTGGAGATTTTAAGCAAGCAGGTGCTTGCCCATGAGCTGAGTTTAGATAAAAGGTAAGGGACAAAGGCAATAACTTGAGGCTCATTGGTGTCTGCAAGGCATTTAAAGGCATAAGAGTAGATGACATACTTACTCTGAATAGATGAAGATAAAGAAGTGATGAAAGCCTGGAACTCTGGGATGCATTTAGATGGTTATCAGAGGAATAGAAACTGGCAAAGGAGATTGAGACTGTGCAGGCAATGGAGTGGAGCATAAAATTGGGAAAGTGTAGCAACATAGATATAATGGTCATCTAAATTCACCCATTCCAGTCCATTTTAGTTCCCTGATCTTCCAGATGTTCAAGCTGGTTTTAGAAAAGGCAGAGGAACCAGAGATCAAATTGCCAACATCCGCTGGATCATGGAAAAAGCAAGAGAGTTCTGGAAAAACATCTATTTCTGCTTTATTGACTATGCCAAAGCCTTTGACTGTGTGGATCACAATCAACTGTGGAAAATTCTGAAAGAGATGGGAATACCAGACCACCTGACCTGTCTCTTGAGAAACCTATATGCAGGTCAGGAGGCAACAGTTAGAACTGGACATGGAACAACAGACTGGTTCCAAATAGGAAAAGGAGTATGTCAAGGCTGTATATTGTCACCCTGCTTATTTAACTTCTATGCAGAGTACATCATGAGAAACGCTGGACTGGAAGAAACACAAGCTGGAATCAAGATTGCCAGAAGAAATATCAATAACCTCAGATATGCAGATGACACCACCCTTATGGCAGAAAGTGAAGAGGAACTAAAGAGCCTCTTGATGAAAGTGAAAGAGGAGAGTGAAAAAGTTGGCTTAAAGCTCAACATTCAGAAAATGAAGATCATGGCATCCGGTCCCATCCCTTCAGGGCAAATAGATGGGGAAACAGTGGAAACAGTGTCAGACTTTATTTTTGGGGGCTCCAAAATCACTACAGATGGTGATTGCAGCCGTGAAATTAAAAGACACTTACTCCTTGGAAGGAAAGTTATGACCAACCTAGATAGCATATTCAAAAGCATAGACATTACTTTGCCAACAAACGTCCGTCTAATCAAGGCTATGGTTTTTCCAGTAGTCATGTATGGATGTGAGAGTTGGACTGTGAAGAAAGCTGAGCATCGAAGAATTGATACTTTTGAACTGTGATGTTGGAGAAGACTCTTGAGAGTCCCTTGGACTGTGAGGAGATCCAACCAGTCCATTCTAAAGGAGATCAGTCCTAGGTGTTCTTTGGAAGGAATGATGCTAAAGCTGAAACTCCAGTACTTTGGCCACCTCATGTGAAGAGTTGACTCATTGGAAAAGACCCTGATGCTGGGAGGGATTGGGGGCAGGAGGAGAAGGGGACAACAGAGGATGAGATGGCTGGATGGCATCACCAACTTGATGGACGTGAGTTTGAGTGAACTCTGGGAGTTGGTGATGAACAGGGAGGCCTGATGTGCTGCAATTCATGGAGTCGCAAAGAGTCGGACACAACTGAGCAACTGAACTGAACTGAGCATCAGTTCAGGCTGTGGTCAACCCCTGAGCTGATGAGTAACATAAGGACAGAAAAGTGACCACCACTGGATTTGGAAATATGGAGTAATGAGCTATTTGTGTAGAGTGATGAGTGCATGCAAGCTAAGTCACTTCAGTCATGTCCAATTCGTGTTGAGACCCTATGGACCATGGCCCACCAGGCTCCATTGTCCATGCAATTCTCCAGGCAAAAATACTGGAGCAGGTTGCCATATTCTCTTACATGGTATCATTCCCAACCCAGGGATCAAACCCACATCTCTTATGTATCCTGCATTGGCAGTTGGGCTCTTTACCTCTAATGGCACCTGGGAGGCCTGTAGAGTGGTGAGACAGAAGCTCAACTAGAAGAGCTTGAGGAAATAGGAAAAATGAGGCAATATAACATGTGAGTGTAAATATTTTGGAGACATTTTTCTGTAAAAAGGAAGAGTAAGATGGAGTCTTAGCATGGCTTGTCTTTCCCTGGGAAATGTAAACAGTTTGAGACCGGGAATAGTATTTTATTATTCTTTTTATACTTCTATCCTGGGTTTCCTTGGTGGCTCAGATGGTGAGGAATTCACTTGCAATGCAGGAGACCCAGGTTTGATCCCTGGGTTGGGAAGATCCCCTGGAGAAGGGAATGGCTACCCTCTCCAGTATTCTTACCTGGAGAATCCCATGGATAGAGGAGCTGGTGGGCTACAGTCCATGGGGTTGCTGAGTCAGACACAAATGAACCAACACATCCTACTTAGCATACAACTATACTCCTAAGTCGGAGAAGGCAGTGGCACCCCACTCCAGTACTCTTGCCTGGAAAATCCCATGGATGGAGGAGCCTGGTGGGCTGCAGTCCATGGGGTCGCAAAGAGTCAGACACGACTGAGCAACTTCACTTTCACTTTTCACTTTCATGCATTGGAGAAGGAAATGGCAACCCACTCCAGTGTTCTTGCCTGGAGAATCCCAGGGACGGGGGAGCCTAGTGGGCTGCCATCTATGGGGTTGCACAGTCGGATACGACTGAAGTGACTTGCAGCAGCAGCAGCAGACTATATCCTGCCGGGCTCCTCTGTCCATAGGACTTCCCAGGCAAGAATACTGGACTGGGTTGCCATTCCCTTCTTCAAGTGATCTTCCCAACCCAGGTATTAAACCTGTGTCTTCTGCATTGGCAGGCAGATTCTTTACCACTGAGCCACCAGGAAAGCCCTCCATAGAAAATTAGATGCAATTACTTGCTTAGAATTTCAAAAAGTGATCATTGATACTAGCATGTTTCTCGTGGAAAAGTTTTGGTGTTTCATTGGTTGTGATTAGTATCTTGCAAAATTGCTTCCTGTTCAAGATAAAAAGCTGAAAGCCTCATTTGGATAGCCCCAAGGTTCCCAGGGGTCCTTAGGACAAACTGTTTCCAAAACTCTGACAGTAATAAGAAAATCGTTGATATACTTGACCGGTCTAAACAATGGAAAGACAATTCTCAAAGAAAATTTGTTTTAAGACACTTTCCATAGCAATCAGACAGTAGTCCTCAGTGACTAACATGGTCAGACAAAGGCTGTTAGCTGTTTGCCCCAACCTCTTGGCTTGCTGTATCTTACTTTTCCTAAAATTGTTTCTGAAACTGTCAAATCCATGAACTTACTAGGGGTTAACTAGGCTCTGGGGAATTACATACATGCAGGAAACTTACAGTGGACATATTTATATGCCATGGGGATAACTAATAGGAAAAAGTTTGAACTGAAAATAAGAGTTTTTTATTTGCAAATTGGTTCCCTTTCTCAGAGCAACTACTGGGGAAATTGTCACGCAATAAAAATGAATCTTTGGAGTTCCCCTTTCCCTTTTTTTATATGTGCTTTTTCCGTTCATAGGCACCAGATGTATTGTGTTCTCTGAATCTTACCTTCACAGAAAAAGAATAAAGTGATTTGACAAAATAATTTACAAGGAAGTACTGTTGTTCCAATGTAATTGTATTTTCAGAGATCCCAAGGAGAAGTGATAACCTAAGTGTCCATCAACAATGAATGAATAAAGAAAATGTGGTACACACACACACACACACAGGAATACTACACAGCCATGGAAAAGAATTGAAATCCTGCTATTTGAGACAACATAGATAAACTATGAAGGCATTATGCTGAATAAAATAAGTGAGGCAGAGACAAATGCTGTATGATCTCACTTATATGTGGAATCTTAAAAAAAAAAAAATCTCATAGAAAAAAGTTTGTGATTACCAGAGGCAAGAGTTTGGGGAGGGGGGAGGTTGGAGAATTGGATGAAGGTGGTCAAAAGTTACAAACATCCATTTTATACACGGAAAACAAATAAGTATGGGGGATGGAATGTACAACACGATGGCATAGTTAACACTGCTCTACAGGATATTTAAAAGTTGCCAAGAAAGCAAATCCTGAAGGTTCTCACCACAAGGGGAAAAAATATATATATATACTTTTTCTTTTCTTTCCTTTTTCTCCATATTTATATGAGATGATGGGTGTTAACTAAACTTGTGGTAATCATTCACAATGTATGTGAGTCAAGTCACTATGCTTGACTTGAGATCTGTATACCCTAAACTTACACTGTGCTGTATGTTAATTATATCTCAATAAAACTGGCAGAAGAGGGTGACTTTTCCTGCAGTCCAGTGATTAAGATCCTGTGTGTCCATTGTGGGAGGCATGGGTTCAATCCCTGGTCAGGGAATTAAGATACCACATGCTGCACGGCACAGCCAAAATATAAAAATTATCCAGCTAAAAAACTGATAGAAGAAATAAAATTTAAAAAGAGAGAAAGAGAAGGGAACCCAGGTGGTCATAATGAGGTGTGTGTTAAGTCACTTCAGTTGTGTCCAACTCTGTGCGACCCCATGGACTGTATGTAGCCCGTCAGGTTCCTCTGTCCATGAGGTTGTCCAAGAGAAGGAGGAGATTCTCGAGGCAAGAATACTGGAGTGGGTTGCCATTCCCTTCTCTAGGGGATCTTCCCAATCCAGGATCAAACCTGTGTCTCTTGTGTCTCCTGCACTGGCAGGCAGGTCTACCACTAGCACCACCTTGTACATCCATGATGGGGTAAGTAACCTTTAATAATGAAAGATCGCTTTAGGAGGAATAGTTACAGCAGTGTTCTAGAGACAGCATGGAAATGGTAGTTTTGGCTAAATTAAGGAGAGTCTTGAATGCAGACTAAGAGATTTAAACTTCACTCTTGAGATAATAAAGAGTTACTGAAAATTTTTGAGTAAAGAAGTGATCAAATAAAACACTGACCCATTTCTCAAGCACTCAGGCCTTTCTCCAGAAGTAGGGGGAGGCTACTCTTGGAATAATCAAAGATACCAAAGTAAGTTCTCAAAATTTCCCCTGGAAAGTCTCCCGTGGTAACCCCAAGATATCCTGGTCCTCTTTTCTATACATGAGGCTCTTATGGTTCTGCTGCTGCTGCTGCTAAGTCACTTCAGTCGTGTCCAATTCCGTGCGACCCCATAGACGGCAGCCCACCAGGCTCCCTGTCCCTGGGATTCTCCAGGCAAGAACACTGGAGTGGGTTGCCATTTCCTTCTCCAATGCATGAAAGTGAAAAGTCAAAGTGAAGTCGCTCAGTCATGTCCAACCCTCAGAGACCCCATGGATTGCAGCCCACCAGGCTCCTCCATCCATGGGATTTTCCAGGCAAGAGTACTGGAGTGGGGTGCCATCACCTTCTCCACGTGTCCAACTCTTTACGACCCCATAGACTGTAGCCTATCAGGCTTCTCCATCTATGGGATTTTCCAGGCAAGAGTACTGGAGTGGGTTGCCATTTCCTTCTGCAGGGGATCTTCCCAACACAGGAATCGAACCCGGGTCTCCCACATTGTGGGCAGCCGCTTTACCGTTGAGGCAGAGAAAATTATGATAGCAGAATATTAGGAGATTATGCTGAACTCCTGGTGTGTCTTATGCTATGGGAAATCAATCAATAATTAATTTCTTTGTTATGTTGTAGATTTTAAAAAATCGAATGCAAATGTATGGTCTAATATTTTCTTCCTTTCTCATTACAATGAGGATATTTTATGCCCACTTTGGAGACCACAGTATTTGAAAATGGTACCATTAAAGATGGTAATGAGGAAGAAATGAAACTGGTGTGCTATGAAAACTATCATTATAATCTGGTGTTATGATTTGAATGGATTCAGTTCAGTTCAGTTCAGTACAGTCGCTCAGTCGTGTCCGACTCTTTGCAACCCCATGAATCGCAGCATGCCAGGCCTCCCTGTCCATCACCAACTCCCAGAGTTCACTCAGACTCACATCCATCGAGTCAGTGATGCCATCCAGCCATCTCATCCTCTGTCGTCCCCTTCTCCTCCTGCCCCTAATCCCTCCCAGCATCAGAGTCTTTTCCAATGAGTCAGCTCTTCGCGTGAGATGGCCGAAGTACTGGAGTTTCAGCTTTAGCATCATTCCTTCCAAAGAAATCCCAGGACTGATCTCCTTCAGAATGGACTGGCTGGATCTCCTCACAGTCCAAGGGACTCTCAAGAGTCTTCTCCAACACCACAGTTCAAAAGCATCAGTTCTTCGATGCTCAGCTTTCTTCACAGTCCAACTCTCATATCCATACATGACCACTGGAAAAACCATAGCCTTGACTAGACGGACCTTTGCTGGCAAAGTAATGTCTCTGCTTTTGAATATGCTGTCTAGGTTGGTCATAACTTTCCTTCCAAGGAGTAAGCATCTTTTAATTTCATGGCTGCAGTCACCATTTGCAGTGATTTTGGAGCCCAAAAAAATAAAGTCTGACACTGTTTCCCCATCTATTTCCCATGAAGTAGTGGGACCGGATGCCATGATCTTCATTTTCTGAATGTTGAGCTTTAAGCCAACTTTTTCACTCTCCTCTTTCACTTTCATCAAGAGGCTTTTGAGTTCCTCTTCACTTTCTGCCATAAGGGTGGTGTCATCTGCATATCTGAGGTTATTGATATTTCTCCCAGCAATCTTGATTCCAGCTTGTGTTTCTTCCAGTCCAGCGTTTCTCATGATGTACTCTGCATATAAATAAGCAGGGTGACCTACAAGACTGTCTCAATTTTGAAATTAGAAGTAAAAAAAAGAAAGGCAGGATTTCCTAACTCTGTGACCCATCTTCCAACCTCTATTTCTGTGTGAAAAATTACCAAGTCACCATCAGATGATTAACATTTTGAAATACGCATCTTTTCTCATTTCTGTCCACTTTCTCCCTAATATACGCCATTACAGGCAGACGGTCTTACTCTAGAACTCAAGAAGAAACTCTGTCAGACATCTTCACAGTGGCCTATATGCAAAGGAATCTAAGAAGAACTCAATGAATGTATATGTATAACTGATTCACTTTGATGTACAGCAGAAACTAACACCACATAGTAAATCAACTATACTCCAATACAATTTTTTAAAAGAAAAAAGGAAAAGAAACCTGCACAGTGTGTGTGATGAAAGAGGTTCACTAGTTGTGTTATTATTTCTACCCCACACTGGAAGCTCCCTAAAACACAGAACATATTATATTTATATAATATGTTTATATTATATATTATAACATATTTATATTCCGTTGTCAAGCTCAGTGTCTGACATATGATAAGAAGAGGTGCATTTTGCTTGATTCCTGGGTGTAGGTTTTTAAAAAGACTGAACTCAGAAGTTAATATTGCTTTATTGAGTGGTTTTTTCCATTGTGACTTACTCCACAAAAGTATAAGGTTAAGGATAGTGCTACAGGGTTGGTATAAACGATCATATCTTTATCATTCAAATCAGGAGAGTTTGAGAATGCTAGAATGTTAAACCAGATGAGACACTGGGGCAGTGGGTGTGGACCCAGGACTGTGTCAGGGCCACTGGGATGTGTGGTCATTCTAGGTTTGAAGCTCAGCAGTATTGTCCCATAAAACCAAATCTCCAATGGGGATGAAATGCTAGGGGTATAGCCAGGTCACTTGGGGCTGCCATAAAATGCTTTTCCTTGGCCTCTTATCATAATCACGTGACTTTGTTCCTTCATTGTCTTTTCTGCTGTGAGTCACCAGGAATCCCACCTCTACTCACTTGTTTAAAAGTTCAGCTATTGTGCAAATTCCAAGAAATCTCTTGACTTCCTAATTGGTCTTTTTCCTTGGGTTCCACCATTTTAACTTTCCCCAAACCCTTTCTGGTTTCCTACATTTTAGTTGATATAACTCCATATTTGTCTCTCTATGGGCTTCCCTGGTGGCTCAGATGGTAAAGAATCCGCATGCAATGCAGGAGACTGGGATTCGATCCATGGGTCAGGAAGATACCCTGGAGAAGGGAATGGCTACCCACTCCAGTTCTGGTATAGAGAATCCCATGAACAGAGGAGCCTGGCAGGCTACAGTCCCACCAAAGAGTCAGATACAACTGAGCTACTAAGCACACAAGTCCTCATTTCTCTCTGCCATTCCTCATTTCTGTCCTTTCCCTCCTACCCTCCCAGTTTTGGGTGTTTGTTTTGCTTTCATACATCTCTCTTCTTCTGAGGCTCGAATCCTGTCAGTTATCTATTGTCCTGTTTCCTGTTAGTTAATCTCTGACCTTTCACAAATTAACTTTGACAAAGTCTCTTGATTAACAAAGGAAATACACAAGTCATTGTAAAGGGGGCACACTGAAGTCAAATATACTTGGGGACGTCTTTATTCTTCACACCACTTCTGGAAAGATCCAGAAGAAATGGAGTATACCTGGAAGTGTTTGGTTACCAGAGAAGCGAAGAGTAAACTTTTATTACAAATATTAAATATCTTTAACAGAAATTATTAACGATAGAAATAACATATCTTTTCTTTTCTACATAACAGTGAGTGCTTGATGAATTCTTGTTGGCATGAGAATGCATTTAGGCTTTAGAATAGAACAGAATTCTATTGTATTTCCAAATATTGGACAAAACTAACCACGAAGGGACTGGCACCAAGGAGGGGCTCAATTCTTCCTATTACTGAAACAGAGCAGGACCCTATAGTCCTTCCCCCCATGTCCTCTGCCTGTCCTTTGTCTGTGGAAAACTTTAGTCAAAGAATAAGTTTAGTCAGAGAAATGAGCACATTCACAAACAAAGGAAAACAGTCACAGGAGATCAAATAATAAGTACTCATTAAGTGTAATCAAAGATGTTTTGTTCCTTCTCAAGGGCTATACATAATATTCTGAGCCATATCCTTTCAGCAGTCTTATAGACACTGAAAGGCTCATCAGATGGAGAAATTGAATACATGAAGATCAGGCTGTAGCCGTGTTGTAGGCTGCCGCAGTTATGAGTGAAAGCGTGAAAGTAAAAGTCGTTCAGTTGTGTCCGACTCTTTGCGACCCCATGGACTATACAGTCCATGGAATTCTCCAGGCCAGAATACTGGAGTGGGTAGCCTTTCCCTTCTCCAGGGGATCTTCCCAACCCAGAGATCAAACCAGGTCTCCGACATTGCAGGTGGATTCTTCATCAGCTGAGCCACAAGGGAAGCCCAAAAATACCGGAGTGGGTAGCCTATTTCTTCTCCAGTGGATCTTCCCAACCCAGGAATTGAACCGGGTCTCCTGCATTGCAGGTGGATTCTTTACCAACTGAATTATGGGGAATTGGCTTCAAAGACATGGAGACAAACCAGCCCTGGAACTGAAGATTGCTGCTGCTGCTGCTAAGTCGATTCAGTCGTGTCCGACTCTGTGCGACCCCATAGACAGTAGCCCACCATGCTCCCCCGTCCCTGGGATTCTCCAGGCAAGAACACTGGAGTGGGTTGCCAGTGCCCTCTCCAATGCATGAAAGTGAAAAGTGAAAGTGAAGTCGCTCAGTTGTGTCCGACTCTATCGACCCCATGGACTGCAGCCTAGCAGGCTCCTCAGTCCATGGGATTTTCTAGGCAAAACTACTGGAGTGGGGTGCCATTGCCTTCTCCGGGAACTGAAGATTAACTGTACCTAAAACAACTAGATGACCCTGGTCAGACCACTGATGACCAATCTGAAGATGACTGTCAGAGCTGACTGTACTGTTTCTGCTGTGGACCCCTTCCTCAGCCTATAAAAGCGCTCACCCTGTTTGTCAGGATGGTAGTTGACCTTTGGACAGATACCCACCCTCCCAAGTTCACTGGTGGGCACCGGGCAACCTTCCCATTTCTGAGGGCTACTGCTATTTGGGCTTTCTCTCCAGTTGGTTCAGATGTGTATATGATGTTGAGACTGTTTAGGGGCACGAGGTGCTATTAGGGCATTTTGCCAGTTGATTCTGATGTGTGTTTGATGTTGAGGACCATTTGTGGGCACTGACTGCTATTTGGGCATTTTTGCCAATTGGTTCTGACATCCATCTACCATTGAGGACTGTTTGTGAGCATTGAGTGTCATTTGGGAATTTTGCCAATTGGTTCTGATATCCGACTACCGTTGAGGATCATATGTGTTGGAGAAGTGTTTGTTTGGGACTCCGTACCAGTCACCACTGGAGAGGGTTTATGACAGCTCTGTTGTTTGATGTGTGACTGGATATTCCATTTGTGTGATTGACAGTATTATTGCCTATGTAAAATGAGAAAATCAGGTTCAATTCATTAAGAAAAAGTCAAGCTATAAAACTATGACTATAGAAAAAGAAAGATGATTTTTTTCTGAACAATGTATGGCAACAGTATTCCTTAGACTCCAGAGAAAACTGGTTCAGATGAAACTCTTTTGAAATTCCAAAACTTGTTCTTTTTGCATATGCAGTTAGAGAAACCTGGCTTGATAAAACGATTTTTTTCAGACACTAAGGAAATGAATATGCCTAGGAGAAAATTTGAAGTTAGTTTTTATCATGTCCTTGAAATACAAACACTGACCACTTTGCCTGGGACTCTAACCTTGGGTTAAATAGTAAAAGTTTAAGCCAAGGGAAACAAAAGGGAAGCTTTTTAACATTGAGAGTATAAATTCAACTATTCTGACTATTATTAATAAACTGATAAAGTTTATTCACAATGCCTAATTTATGAAATGTAGAAAGATGAAACAATGATATCTCTGTTTGTCTGAATGTCTGTATGTCTGAATATGTGTTTTTGTCTTTGGATAATATTGCTGAGGTTAATTTGTAAACGAGATCCATTTAATTGGCTTAAAAAATAAGTGCTTACAAATCCAACAAATCTAAATGTATCTACTTTTGTCTTGCAAGACCAAGAAGGAAACTAAAAATGTTTGGGTTTATAAACACATACCCTGTACCACATTTAAGAGAAATTTTGATATGAAAAATGTATGTTTTTAGAGGTTATAGAATATGTTCTTGAATTTTCCAATCAGAAAATGCTGGTATAACATTTAAATCACTTGTTTCTTGGTTTTGTTAAGGTTTTCCAGGGTTAAAACTTGTGATGTGTATAAATGATAAGGGAAGCGTTTCAGTGTGTAAAGCAAGTAGGATATGTGTGTTTTCAGTGAAGAGAAGGTATAAAGAATGGAAATATTTTTGTTGAGGAAAAATGATAATAATTTTATCCTACAGTTGTTTGTTTCTGGATGGGGAAATACAGGACAAATTTGTTTGGATCCATAAAACGGTAAAAGATTTGTGAAAAAGGAACTTTGAGAAAAGAATTTTGTACATTGTCAGGATACACACTGAGGAAACCAGAAGGGAAAGAGACACGTGTACCCCAATGTTCATCGCAGCACTGTTTATAATAGCCAGGACATGGAAGCAACCTAGATGTCCATCAGCAGATGAATGGATAAGAAAGCTGTGGTACATATACACAATGGAGTATTACTCAGCCATTAAAAAGAATACATTTGAATCAGTTCTAATGAGGTGGATGAAACTGGAGCCTATTATACAGAGTGAAGTAAGCCAGAAAGAAAAACACCAATACAGTCTACTAATGCGTATATATGGAATTTAGAAAGATGGTAACAATAACCCTGTGTACGAGACAGCAAAAGAGACACTGATGTATAGAACAGTCTTATGGACTCTGTGGGAGAGGAGGAGGGTGGGAAGATATGGGAGAATGGCATTGAAACATGTATAATATCATGTATGAAACGAGTCACCAGTCCAGGTTCGATGCACAATACTGGATGCTTGGGGCTGGTGCACTGGGACAACCCAGCGGGAGGGTATGGGGAGGGAGGAGGGAGGAGGGTTCAGGATGGGGAACACATGTATACCTGTGGTGGATTCATTTCGATATTTAGCAAAACTAATACAATATTGTAAAGTTTAAAAATAAAATAAAATAAAAAAATTTAAAAAAAGATTTTGGAAAAATTGTCGAGTAAAGTTGTCACAGAGTATAACTTCTCACAATGTGTAGCACTGATGGCTTTAAGTTCACTGCTTAAAGCACATGTCCAATGTTTGTATGACAACTGGGTATAAATGATAAAATGCATGGCTTATAAAGTGTTTCCCTATGAATATACCTCAGAGCCTGTCCATGATACCTGATTAGTTTTCCCCTAATGTGGACAACTAGGCAGATACATAAACATAAAGGAGGTCTAGAACCGAGGGACATGGATAGACCCAGAGCGGACTACTGAGCCACCCTGGCAACGCTGGAAAAATATACTGCTACTGCCAAGTCACTTCAGTTGTGTCTGACTCTGTGTGACCCCGTAGACAGCAGCTCACGAGGCTCCCCTGTCCCTGGGATTCTCCAGGCAAGAACACTGGAGTGAGTTGCCATTTCCTTCTCCAATGCATGAAAGTGAAAAGTGAAAGTGAGGTTGCTCAGTCATGTCTGACTCTTAGCGACCCCATGGACTGCAGCCTACTAGGCTCCTCCATCCATGGGATTTTCCAGGCAAGAGTACTGGAGTGGGGTGCCATTGCCTTCTCCAAAAAATATACTGATTATCAACAATTTCTATGGAAAATTTACAGTTGAAAAGTGTAAATGATGAGATTTTCACATGTTGAGGTATGGGGAAATCATTCTGGCTTATACATGATTTACTTTGAACTTTAGGCTAACCAAAACAGCCTGTTTGTGGCCTATTAAACGTATATTGTGTAACTTCCATGGTGGCTCAGACGGTTAAGTGTCTGTCTACAATGTGGGAGAACCAGGTTTGATCCCTGGGTCAGGAAGATCCCCTGGAGAAGGAAGTGGCAATCCACTCCAGTACTATTGCCTGGAAAATTCCATGGACAGAAGAGCCTGGTAGGCTACAGTCCATGGGGTCGCAAAGAGTTGGACATGGCTGAGCAACTTCACTTTTACTTTCAAACGTATATTGTACATTTGCTTTAACCATTTAGAAAAATAGATTCAGAGAACAATACAAAGATGCATTTTGATTATTATCCTCATTGTAATATGTCTAGTAATTTTCAAATGTTTGTCCAGGTACTATGACAAAGTAATGTTCCCTTTCTTGCTCTGTGTCTCCACAAGATTGAGGAGTATCAAAGAAAAGGGGGGACTGAACCAGAGCAGCGCCCCCCCCCCCGCCCCCGATACTTCCCCCCATGTCCTCTGCCTGCCTTTTGTCTATGGAAAACTTCAGTCAAAAAATAACTTTAATCAGAGAAATGAGCACCTTCACAGACAGAGGAAAACAGCCAAAGGAGACCAAAAAATAATAATGTACTCATTAAGCATCTCAGGACCTTTAGTTCCTTCTCAAGGGGTACAGATAATATTCTGAACCATATCCTGTGAGCTGTCTGATAGATACCGAAAGGCCCACTAGCAGGAGAAGTTGATTACATGATAACCAGGCTGTAGCCATGAGGTAAGCTGCCCACTTATGAGAACTGACCTCAAAGAAATGGAAAAAACCCAACCCTGGAACTGAAGATTAATTGTACCTAAGATAACCAGGGGTTTCCCCAATGGCTCAGTGGGTAAAGAATTTGCCTGCCATGCAGGATATCCAGGAGACATGGGGCTTGATCCCTGGGTTGGGAAGATCCCCTGGAGAAGGAAATGGTAACCTTCTCCAGTATTCTTGCCTGGAAAACCCCATGGACAGAGGAGCCTGGCTGACTACAGTCAATAGGGTCACAAAGAGTTGGATACAACTAAGCACGCAGGAACGACATTGCAAAATAACCAAGATGGTGCTGGTCAGATCACCAGTGACCAATTTGAAGACAACTGTCAGAGCTGACTGTACTGTTTCTGCATGTAGCCCCCTCCCTCAGCCTATAAAAGCTCTCACCTTCTCCTTTGTCAGGGGGGTGGGAAGCGAGTCAGCCTTTGGACAGATGTCCGCCCTCCCCTCCCAGTTGCTGGCATCTGAAATGAAGCAAGTTTTCCTTTCCACCAACCTGGCCTGTTTATTGACTCTTGGGCAGTGAGCAGCTGCACCCCACACCTTTTGGTAACATTACTATAATACTCCTGAGAGGCCAAAACACCACGTGCATATTTATGTGTGATCAAACAATGGGCCCATCCAAGATGTCTTTTTTTTTAAATTGAAGTATAATTGATACACACATTATCTTAGTTTCAGATGCACAACATAATGACTTGATATTTGTATATATTATCACAATCAGTCTAGTTACCATCTGTAACATACAAGGTTACAAATTTTTTCTTCTGAAGACACCTTAAAAGATTTATTTTTTAGCAACTTTCAAATTTGAAGCGCAATATTATTGACTACAGTCATCATTGCTGTACGTTACATTCCCATGATTTATTTATAACTGGAAGTTTGTACCTCTTGATCCCCTTCACCCACTTCTCCCACCCCCTCAACCCCCTTCCCCTCTGACAAACTTTTCTCTGTATCTATGAGTTTTGTTTGTCTCCTTTTTCAGATTAACAATGAACTATCAGAAGCAGAAGTTAAGAAAATAATCCCATTCACAATTCCATCCACAAGAATGAAATATCTGGGAATAAATTTAACCAAAATGCCTCATTAGACCAATTATGGTAGAGCAATTCACATTAGGGTCTGACATTTGGCTTTGTCCTTTATTTTTAAGGAATCAGGTAAAATGTTTATATGGTGATAATAGAAGTTAGGAAACCAAAATTACCAAGACATAAAGGTATCTAGTGATTTTGACTCTAAGGTTATATCTCTTTCTGCTGAATTACAACATTATGGGATACAGGGCAGAAGAGTTTCTGAAGTATTTGGGGGGAAGTTTATAAAATAAGATATTTTTCTTACTCTGAGAAAATGAAAAATGTTTAAAATAAATTTAACATTAAAACATTTAATGTTTAAAATAAAAGCCTGAACCAAGTCCCTGTTAAAGGTACTAAAATGTCAGCACATTAGAAACGTGTGCCATTCTTCTGAGAAAATGTTTCTCTGAGCTATTTTCCTTAGTAGAGAGACTTTTTATGGTTCTTATTGTAAAAATCTTGGAGAAGCTTGAAAACAACAAGCAGACAGGAAGCAGAGTTCAATTTCTGGAAAGCTCAGGGAAGAAAAGCATATCACTGAAAATGTAGCTCCTTCTGAAGATTCTTTAAACACAGAGGTGGGGAAGCAATGATTAAAAAACAAAACTGGCATAGGGATAGGCTAACGAGAATGTGGTGTGCCAGTGACTAACTGGTCTGTTTTGAGTTTCTAGGGCTTTATTCTACCTTTTTTTTTTTTTTTTTCCTGGCCGTGCCAGGTCTTCATTGTGGCACACAGGTTTTAGAGATGAAAATGCAAGGGCATTCTAGTGTTGCAGCATTCCTGTCGTATTTGCCCCAGGGCATGTGGGATATCCATTCCCGAAAAGGGATCCAACCACGTCCCCTGCATTGGAAGGCAGATTCTTGACCACTGGGCCATTAGGGAAGTCCCCTATTCTACTTTTTTATACAAAATCTTTCCTAAAAAATGCTCCCCAGCCCAAACACTTTTTCAGGCTATTAAAAACAAGTTCAGAGTCAAGTTTATAGCAAGAAATGATTAGCCTAGAACAGCAAAGACCTACAAGAATTTTGAGTTCTAGAAAATTTTAGACACACCTAAAGAATGCTGTCAAGTCTTGGCCTTGTCTACCTCAGATTTCCATTAACTGAATGAGGACGATACATTTTTCTGTTTATCTCTTTGACTAATTTTCTCACAGTGTGTGGCTTTGTTCTTGGCAGGTTCTGAGGCATTGATTTCTCTGTAGATGTGAAATATGATCAGGCTGGTTGAATGATTGCTGTTCATTGTATTGGGACCAGGAGTTGAATCTCGCTGGTGGGGACCTGCTGAATTTTAGAGAAGGCTGAGAAAATTGCTAGAGCTACACTCACGCTATATGGCTAACTGGATATGCTGTGTTAGGAGGCTTTCAGAATCGTGCAGCTGCTATGCAGCTGAGCCCTCCAGAGAACCTTAAGACTCCTGGATGGGGTGATATGGACAGGTTTCAGTCACTGTCTGCCTTCATTGCTCATGTTGGCAACCTCTGCCGCAGTGTCCAGTGTGCAGGGGGAGATCACATGCGAATACTTGTCTCCGCAGCTCATCCTCTAGTTCAAATGTTTCTTGTGAGTTCACCTGCTGCACAGTTAGATCCCTAAGACCTTAATGCCATCAAACTGTGCTGGTTGCCCCTGACAGAAAGGCTGTAAATCACCTTGAGAAAGGAAAAGAAAAGAAAAGCACTGTCTCTGATAGTTCCTCACTTCCTGTATTTAGTGGATGTTATCTGATTCTCTTGGTGTTCATCAGTTTATTGCCCATTTTCCAATCCTTTATGAGTCAGAAAGTTGTGGAAGTTTGTAAGGCTAAAGCGCAGGGCCACTAAGAAGTGTAAAAGGGCACATGGAGCTGAAAACAGCCCTATTCCACTTGCCAGTTCTGTTCTTAACCTGAGGCTGAATCTGCCTGGAGGGCATGCGAAGTCGCTTCAGTTTTATCCAACTGCTTGTGACCCTATGGACTGTAGCCTGCCAGGCTCCTCTGTCCACGGGATTTTCCAACCAAGAATACTGGAGTGAGTCGCCATGCCCTCCTCTAGGGGGTCTTTCCGACCCAGGGGTCAAACCTGTGTCTGTTATGTCTCCTGCATTGGCACCCAGCTTCTTTACCATTCGCACTATCTGGGAAGCCTGCCTGGAGGGTAGAGTGTCTTTTTGTTTACACAAAGGCACCACAGTCGAGCAGCAGCATGGCCCAAAGCACTTTGGGTTCCATGACACCCAGTACATCCGATTCTACTGCAAAGGCTTATGCTGCTGCTGCTAAGCCGCTTCAGTCGTGTCTGACTCTTTGCAACCCCATAGATGGCAGCCCACCAGGCTTCGCCATCCCTGGGATTCTCCAGGCAAGAACACTGGAGTGGGTTGCCATTTCCTTCTCCAATACATGAAAGTGAAAAGTTAAAGCAAAGTCGCTCAGTCGTGTACGACTCTTTGTGACCCCATGGACTGCAGCCCACCAGGCTCCTCCATCCATGGGATTTTCCAGGCAAGAGTACTGGAGTTGGGTGCCATTGACACACTGCCAAAGGCAAGCCTTCACATTGACTTTTTCCATCCCATGAATATATACCATGGAAAAAGAGGCAGCATCCCCTTTGTTGCATTTTTAAAGATCATAATAACCCTCTTGGCCACTTACCCTGTTCTATAAGGGATAAGAGTTGTCCTTTCTGGATGCTTTGGCATTGTGGAGCATGAAGGATGAAGAATGCATCTTGGAAATCTGTTGCTAAAAACTCAGTCACATGCCGGCTGTGTTCTGCCTTCAAACTTCCCGTTTTTCAGATTGCCTGTGCCCTTAGCTCCCTTTCCACTGTTCCACAGAGGCTCCCTGCCAGTAGCTCAGAAACTGAGGAGGGTGGGGATGTGGGTGTCTCCATGCAGACCCGGAACTGACACACTGCCTTTAAAAACATTTAGGTTACTAAGCTGTTTGTTATTATTGTAACTTTTACTGTTTCTTTCAAATCAAGTTATTACTCCTCCTGGAAAAGCACTTTGACAACTTCCTGTATAGAGGATGAAGTTACTTTCAAAGGTTATCTGAGTTCACTTTTAATCCCTTCAGAAAACAGCAATCGGCATTGTGAGAGACTAACTATGATAAACGTACTGTGGCTTCCCCCACTAGAAGTTACATCCCAGAGCTGCAAAAATGGAGTCTTTTATAGCACAGAGAACTTTCTCTGCTGGGCTGCACTCAAGTTATGATGGTAATTTTGAATTGCACTTTTACCCAAAGAAAAAATTTAATATCAGCAAATTCAGTGCAACCATAACACAGAATGAGAAGTTCAGGAAATTCTGGCTGAAGTGTAAGCAAAGAATCAAGGTTATGTTGTCACATAGGTTTCTTTTTATTTCTTTTTATTCAAATAGCTATTCATTAAGCTCTTATTTAACTTATATGCAGAGTACATCATGAGAAATGCTGGGCTGGAAGAAGCACAAGCTGGAATTAAGATTGCTGGGAGAAATATCAATAACCTCAGATATGCAGATGACACCACCCTTATGGCAGAAAGTGAAGAGGAACTAAAAAGCCTCTTGATGAAAGCGAAAGAGGAGAGTGAAACGTTGGCTTAAAGCTCAACATTCAGAAAACTAAGATCATGGCATCCGGTCCCATCACTTCATGGGAAATAGATGGGGAAACAGTGGAAACAGTGTCAGACTTTATTTTTCTGGGCTCCAAAATCACTGCAGATGGTGATTGCAGCCATGAAATTAAAAGATGCTTACTCCTTGGAAGGAAAGTTATGACCAACCTAGATAGCATATTCAAAAGCAGAGACATTACTTTGCCAACAAAGATCTGTCTAGTCAAGGCTATGGTTTTTCCAGTGGTCATGTATGGATGTGAGAGATGGACTGTGAAGAAAGCTGAGCACAAAAGAGTTGATGCTTTTGAACTGTTGTGTTGGAGAAGACTCTTGAGAGTCCCTTGGACTGCAAGGAGATTCAACCAGTCCATTCTAAAGGAGATCAGTCCTGGGTGTTCTTTGGAAGGACTGATGCTAACGCTGAAACCTCAATACTTTGGCCACCTCATGTGAAGAGTTGACTCATTGGAAAAGACTCTGATGCTGGGAGGGATTGGGGGCAGGAGGAGAAGGGGACGACAGAGGATGAGATGGCTGGATGGCATCACTGACTCAATGGACATGAGTCTGAGTGAACTCAGGGAGTTGGTGATGGGCAGGGAGGCCTGGTGTGCTGCAATTCATGGGGTCACAAAGAGTCAGACACGACTGAGCGACGGAACTGAACTGAGCTG
The DNA here is from genome assembly GCF_002263795.3 of Bos taurus. Classification (NCBI taxonomy): domain Eukaryota; kingdom Metazoa; phylum Chordata; class Mammalia; order Artiodactyla; family Bovidae; genus Bos; species Bos taurus. Next base: position 37,435,662 of record NC_037343.1, read on the forward strand.
AACTGAAGTTCTAATAAAACCTATGGATGGTACTAAGAAGAACCCGCTAGCTGAGCAGCTGACCTCATCTGACCCATCTCCCCTGAGGATAGAACAGCACGCGCGTCATTGGTGACTGCATTTGACAAAGGCAGTGTGTCATCTCTGATTTTTAATATGCTATCTAGGTTGGTCATAACTTTCCTTCCAAGGAGTAAGCGTCTTTTAATTTCATGGCTGCAATCACCATCTGCAGTGATTTTGAAGCCCAGAAAAGTAAAGTCTGACACTGTTTCCACTGTTTCCCCATCTATTTCCCATGAAGTGATGGGACCAGATGCCATGATCTTAGTTTTCTGAATGTTGAGCTTTAGGCCAACTTTTTCACTCTCCCCTTTCACTTTCATCAAGAGGCTTTTTAGTTCCTCTTCACTTTCTGCCATAAGGGTGGTGTCATCTGCATATCTGAGGTTATTGATATTTCTCCCAGCAATCTTAATTCCAGCTTGTGCTTCTTCCAGCCCAGCATTTCTCATGATGTACTCTGCATATAAGTTAAATAAGAGCTTAATGAATAGCTATTTGAATAAAAAGAAATAAAAAGAAACCTATGTGACAACATAACCTTGATTCTTTGCTTACACTTCAGCCAGAATTTCCTGAACTTCTCATTCTGTGTTATGGTTGCACTGAATTTGCTGATATTAAATTTTTTCTTTGGGTAAAAGTGCAATTCAAAATTACCATCATAACTTGAGTGCAGCCCAGCAGAGAAAGTTCTCTGTGCTATAAAAGACTCCATTTTTGCAGCTCTGGCATTGTGAGAGACTAACTATGATAAACGTACTGTGGCTTCTCCCACTAGAAGTTACATCCCAGAGCTGGGAGGGACTGGGGGCAGGAGGAGAAGGGGACGACAGAGGATGAGATAGCTGGATGGCATCACTGACTCAACGGACATGGGTTTGGGTGGACTCTGGGAGTTGGTGATGGACAGAGAGGCCTGGCGTGCTGCGGTTCATGGGGTCGCAGAGTCGGACATGACTGAGCGACTGAACTGAACTGAACTGAAGGCAGAACACATCTTGCATGTGACTGAGTTTTTAGAAACAGATTTCCAACATGCATTCTTCTTCATCCTTAATGCTCTGTAATGCCAAAGCAGTCAAAAAGAAAAAGAAAAAGACAACTTAGAAATAAGGTGAAGTAGGGGGCAGGGCTGTGGAGGGAGAGAATGAGGGTTGGCCTTGGGCAGTGAAAGTTCTTCAATCTATTTATTTCTCCAAGTTCTGAACTGGGATTTGTAAACTGTAAAGTCTCAAACCCAATTTTTAACAAAAGTGAAAAAGGCTTCCTATTTGATTGAGAAAACAGGGTGACTAAATACTACGAGAATTCATGAACATAATAATTTCCATTTATCCATAGTAATCATGTTGAAGGAACCATGATAAAGGCTCAGTACTAAGTTGCTGGGTTGTTTTTGTGTGTGTGTGGTAAAGTACAGCATTTATTGTAAGGCACAAATACAAGAATGGGTGGTTCATGCTCTGAAACTCCAAACTCCCTGAAAGGTTCCCAATATTCACAATGATTTTTAAAAAGAATTCTCTTAGAGAGATACTACTACAAACCCTGCTTTCTAGTTGGGGAAACTGAATTTTAACCCAAGTATTGAACTCCAAAACTCATTGTCTTGACATATTAATAGATGCTTCTTTAAATGATTCAACTATTTACATGACAAAGTGTACTATGCTATGCATTCTTCTCTTGGATTTATATCCATGCTTTTATCTCCAGTCTCTTTTGCTGCCGGCTATCTTAGGTAGATGTGTTCCTGATCAGCGGTCACCTCCAGAATTATCTTTAATGCCCAGGATTATCTAGTTCCCAGGACTGGGCTTCTGTTTTGACTCCTGCTGTTTTCACTAGGCCTGCCTCCCTTGGGGCTGAAATTGTTCCCTGAGCCCCTATACAGGGCTGTGTCTCTTCTACTTCTGGAGAAGCCTCCTGGATGACATCTCTTTGGGTGTCTAATTCATCACAGAGAACTGAGAGATACCTGTTTGTCTCAAAATCATTGATGCTGACCATTGTCATGGGACTCTCATCTAATGCTTTGTACCTCCTCAAATAGCCAAACCTGCTGTCAGGGCTATTCTGCCTTATCTAGTAGGTGGGTCTGGAATTGTAGCTGTGACATTGACAGTAACCATATCTTAAGTACAAACATATTACTACTACATACTTTCTCACCAGCTATACCTGTGCATTTACCTGAAGGAACACAAATTATTTGTTTATAAATGACTTTCTTCATATTATAGGTTTATACATATATATATATGCACACACATATATACACATGATAAATGCATTAGGGGTTTATGTTTCAGTTCAGTTCAGTCACTCAGTTGTCTCTGACTCTGCGATCCCACAGACTGCAGCATACCAGGCTTCCCTGTCCATCACCAACTCCCGGAGCTTGCTCAGACTCATGTCCATTGAGTCAGTGATGCCATCGAAGCATCTCATCCTCTGTCGTCCCCTTCTCCTCCTGCCTTCAATCTTTCCCAGCATCAGGGTGTTTACCAATGAGTCAGTTCTTTGCATCAGGTGGCCAAAGTATGGGAGCTTAGGCATCAGTCCTTCCAATGAATATTCAGGACTGATTTCCTTTAGGATGGACTGGTTAGATCTCCTTGCAGTCCAAGGGACTCTCAAGAGTCTTCTCCAACACCACAGTTCAAAAGCATAATTCTTCGGCGCTCAGCTTTCTTTATAGTCCAACTCTCACATCCATACATGACTACTGGAAAAATTATGACTACAAAAAAAATTCTTTTAATGATGTATGTAAATAAGTTGGGGCTTCCCAGGTGGCACTAGTGGTAAAGAATCCACCTGCCAAAGCAGAAGACATTAAAGGATGCAGATTCTAGCCCTGGGTTGGGAAGATCCTCTGGAGAATAAAATAAAAATACAGCCCATTTGTGTTCTTGCCTGGAAAATCACACGGACAGAGGACCCTGGCAGGCTACAGTCCAGGAGGTTGTAAAGAGTTGGACATGACTGAAGTGACTAAGCATGCATGTAAATAAGTTTAACTGTGGCTTTCATTTCAGAATAATAAAAGGGTCCTAAAATATTTGGCATTGTAAGGCACGGTTAAGAGCACTGGGGTGGTGAAGAGTAAATCTTCACCACCTTTTAAAAAAAGACTTTAGTTCAGATTCAGGTTCTGAATATGAGGACTGTGATAAGGATCAAATTACCTTCTTGAGTCTCAACTTATCTATAAAATGGAGACAGTAATTATAATTCAGGGCTGTTATGAATATTAAATGTCAGTGTATGTAAATCCCTTCTACCCTGCATATAGTAAATGCTGAAAACTGTTAGCTATTATGATCATTATTAAAATATGGATGATATATACCTTGTAAGATTATAAAAATTCAGCAACAAGTAGACAAACTGCCTAATTAACAGACATTGTGACTATCACATCTCATTGAATCCAGGTTGTGCCATTATTTTAGTTACCTCCAAGAAAGACAATAAAGACTGCCAGTGGCACAATAGTTATAGATAGTAAGGTTGAAAAATGAAATGTTAGTCACTCAGTCGTAGACGACGCTTTGTTACCCCAAGGACTGTAGCCCGCCAGGCTCATCTACCCATGGAATTCTCCAGGTAAGAACATTGAAGTGGATTGCCATTCCCTTTTCCAGGGATCTTTCCGACCCAGAAATTTAACCTGGATCTCTAGCATTGCAGTTATAAATAGTAAGGTATAGATTCCAATTTCAGGTACGTTAAGTGTGAAAAATTTTGCATTAAAATAAAAAATACTTTATCTCTTCTTCTCTTCCCTATTACTTAAAGAATGAAGAATCTTTACTCCTTAGAGTCTGAAATTGTGTTTCCTATTCTTTTTCCTACCAAGACCCTAGGATCTCCTACTTACTTGGCTACAAAAGGGCTACAAGCACTGTAAGCTTTCTGTATCACTTTTATACTATCATGATTCCCCTTTATCTATTCCATCTCAGTGTGAATTCAACTGCTCAGCATTTTGATTCTTGTTATATAAGATAAATGAATATTTTAAAAGCCCAAACCTCTTCCTAGTTACTTAACACCTCTGATCTAGTATTTAGGTTCAGAACCATTCAGTAATGCATATGTACACCTTTGGGCTTTCCAGATGGCTCTAGTTGTAAAGAACTCACCTGCCAATGCAGGAAAGGTAAGAGATGTGGGTTCCATCCCTGGGTCAGGAAGATCCCCTGAAGGAGGGCCTGGCAACCCACTCCAGGATTCTTGCCTGGAAAACCTCATGGACAGAGGAGTCTTGCAGGCTAGTTTATGGGGTCACAAAGAGTTGGACATGACTGAAGCAACTTAGCACACATGCATGCCTTTAAAGTGAAAAGCATGGTGATTGACCAGGCACTCCATGGGAACAGAAACTGACAAAGTCTGCGAAGAAATTCAAATGTGAAGTAAGAAATGGCAAATTTATATGCTAAAGGTGGTAGAAAAGTTAAATAGAATTAAAGTGGAGAGTAGAAAACTTTCTCACAAAATTACTTCCTAGGAAATCTCTTCAAATGCTCAGAAACACTGTTCTCTCAGTCTCACCAACAAGTAAAGTGTTAATATAGTTGGTCTCTTATTTGGCTAAACAAAATTAAACAAACATAATAATTTCAGAAATAATAGAAATCAGAAATCATTCAAAATAAGGTTTTAGTTATTCCGTTTATTTCACTTAGGACGCTCAGTGGACATTAAGTGGGGTACTTAAAAGTCATTTCAATTAGGCATCTCTTTAGTCCTTCATCGATTATTTCAAGTGTTCTAGTCTCAAATACATTCCTTTCTTCTACAAACTTCTGAAAGAGATGAGTACCTCCACCCACACCAAAATAATGTACTTTGCTGGCCAAAAGCACCTGTCCATTTTTATCTAACAATCTAAGGAATGTTTGGTGCAAAGGAACATAATAATCTGGATTGTAAATCGTTTCTGAAGTAAGAATGAGATCATATTTTTCAAAGAGTTTTTCACTGCTCAGTACAAGCTTACAAAACTCAGACCACTCCCCTGAAAAAAGCGGCATTTACATAGCTCTTGTGCTACTGTTGATCTCCTGAGTCTTTTCACATCTGGTTCATTTACATCATTTTCTTCATCTTCCAAAGTCGAGTTGGCCACTACATTAGGTAAGGTTACTTCATCAATCACCACACTGTTATAATCTTGAAAATGAATTTCTTTGGCACCTCCCTTGAGTGCCATTATACCGAGCAACCCTGATCCACAACCGAGATCCAACACTTTTTTCCCAGCAAATTTCACTTTGGCCTTTGTCAAATATGCCAGGAGGTCAAAGGTACACTCCCAGATTTTCAAGCCTCCTTCATAAACACCTGAAATCAGGTCAGAGTGAGAAGAAAAGCTTTTTGAAATGATATTTTCTCCAGGGAAGTTCTCTTTCAACAAGGTGGTTTTCATTATTGATATGTTAACATGTTGGAGACCTGGTAATGTTTCTGTGACTTTATTTTCTAACACTTTCTTTAAATCTTTAGGCACAGCATGCTCTTTGGCAACTTTCAAGCAGGGCTTTTCCTCATGTGGTTCCAAGTTACTTGAACTGTTAGCTGCACCAAATGAGCTGTCTGGGTCTTGAGAGGGAGCCTCATTTCTCTCTGACTTATGTTCCCACAAATGGTCCTGCAGCAAGTCAGATTGTTCTGTGGAACATTTTTTGTCTCTGTGTGTACCTTTTTGTCTTTCTGAGACTAAAGATTCTTTTGAAGAATGTAGGGCCAAAGCTCCATCTCCAAGAGATGTTAATTCATCTTCCAGATGGTCTTCTATAGTGAAATTAAATTGAAAAGTCATTCTCTCATAAAATGCACACAAACGTTAAACTTCAAGGAAGCTTCTTCAACTTCTGGATAAAACTGATGACACACATATAAACCTGCCTCAATTAATTATTCTGTTAGTTTTGCTGAAGGTCTATTTCTCTTTAGCTGCATATACAGTTATAAATATTCAGAGCTATTTCCAAATGACTTTCAAGAGGTCTTTGCTCTTCTTTCAGTGCAGCTCTAGAGAAAAAAAAAGAAAATTGTTATTAAGAAGCAAAGTGACACATTTCATTTAAATTTAATACTAAACATTCCACCCTCCCCCACCAACAGCTTTTCTATGAAAGCTGTGCAGAGAGAGGGAGACAGATTTGGAAACACACACAGCCTTCAGGGTTCAAAAGCTGAAGATAATAAACTCTAAAAACGAACAAAAGAACAGCAGCAGTAGCAACAATTAAAAACAATACAGTCCGAAATTCTCGAGCAGAAAATGATCAGCTTAGCGATTGTCACGACCCTGCCCAAACATATAATATTTACCTCTTAAACTGCCAGAATCTCTTCAGTCTGTTACCGTTTCATGTAACAGGACTTCAAGATTGAATCTTGCTCAATGAGCATCCCTTTAAAAACATGCACAGGTATGCTGATGTGTGTAAATTCACCCAAATGACCTAACTACAAACATTTAGCCGAGATCAGCAGCCCTAAGTGTACTGGGAGTGAGGTGACTCTGGAGTAATTAGTAAAGATTAGCTTGACACAAAATAAGGGTACTGAACCGTGTGGAGAGGCCCGTAGAAAATGGAAGCAACTTAATCAAGAGGGTCTTCTCTGTATCTACTGTGCTAGACACTTAATATATACCATCAGTTCAATCTGCACACCAATTCTGACAGGTGGGTCTCTAGCCCCATTACACAAGATATAAAGTAGGGTCAACATATTAAGTGGGTAGGACGGCGCCTGTTTCTATCCCACTTCACCGCGGGACTTGTAGTCATTCCTGGCCGCATGCCCAGGTCAAACCCAACCCCAGATGTGCAACCAAAAAGCCCCACGGGATGGAAGGTTGTAAATCTGGGGACTCTCGGCCCTCACCTCCCCCACAGCGTCTCAAAGCAACGTTGACAGCGATCCAAACTTGGAGATGCTCACCGCCCGACAGACTCCCGACTCACCTCGCGGAGAACGCCGGCCAGACTCGCCAGACCGGAAACGTGCACCAGTGAATCGAGTCCTCCCCAGGCCAGACAAGCCCGGCTTTCTTCCCAGTCGTGCGGGGCCCGGGCTCACCAGGGAAAGCGGCGCCCTGTCTTCTCTATGGTCTTGGTTCGCAAGGCCTGCCGGGACGGTGGGAGTTTCCGGTCTTGGTTCTGGCGGGAGTGTTTTGAAGCTTTGGTGCTGGGCGAAAGCATGTCTCAGGAACGCGCTGTCCCGGAGAGCGCGGTTCCACTGGAAGAAATAAGTAGCTGGCCGGAGGAACTATGCCGCCGGGAATTGCCGTCTGTCCTGCCTCGGCTCCTTATATCCTTTACTGTCATTTCCACCTGGAGAGGGCTGTGGGGCCGGTCTCCAACTTTCTGTCTCATCTAACCGGCTTTTGGGCCTTGCTGGGTCCATGCGGCTTCAACCTTCTCCGCTCTCTGTTGACAGCGAGATGAGTAAGCGAGGAAATGAAGGGCGAGCGAGAGCCGTGGGTGCTGAGGCCAAAGTCACGCTTGGCTTTGGCATTCGGAGGGCTCTCGGGTGTTCTTACAATGGTTTTCGGCAGTGGATATGGCGTTTTCTTCCACTCCTCTGAGCCTTCAAGTTGCTCTGTATGTGCAGTTAAGTGTCATTACTTTTGCTTGGTGGAGAGCGGGGGAGACAGGAACTTAGCCTTGAGCTGTAAGGTGAGCCGACTCTGGATGAAGTAGAGGAGAGCGAGATACTCCAAGCGCTCATCTCTAAAATGGGCGGTGATAGTGAATACCTTCCTCCACTATTTTGAGAATCGAATTAAAGGACGTAGTTCTGCCATGCTGCCAGGTCTGTAAAAGATGTTAAGCAAATTCAAATGTTATTCCCGTCCGGTTTTCAAACTTCTTGGTTTATTGCTGGTGAGAAGTTGCTTCGTTTACTAATTGGCTTTCATGTGCTGCGTTTGAGGTACTTAATGACTCTTTTGTTCAGGTGCAGACCGTTTAGTAGTTGAATCCCTTTTTGGTTGTAAATGTATGTGGAGGCCTAGCCCTTCGTGTGGGGGAAGGCAATGGCACCCCACTCCAGTACTCTTGCCTGGAAAATCCCATGGATGGAGGAGCCTGGTAGGCTGCAATCCATGGGGTCGCTAAGAGTCGGACACGACTGAGCGACTTCCCTTTCACTTTTCACTTTCATGCATTGGAGAAGGAAATGGCAACCCACTCCAGTGTTCTTGCCTGGAGAATCCCAGGGACGGGGGAGCCTGGTGGGCTGCCATCTATGGGGTCTCACAGAGTCAGACACGACTGAAGTGACTTAGCAGCAGCAGCAGCCCTTCACGTTAAAGGGTAGCTTTTTTTTTTTTTTTTAAACAGCTTTGAGCACAGAAAACTTAAAACTGCACTCAAAAACAAGGCCTTCACTTGAGAAATTCTGAACACTGCACAAATAATTTTTTACAGATAAAGCCAAATGTAGATATTACTGTCACAAAGAAATCCCACTTCAGTGCCAAAGCCCTTTCTTAGTTGTTGTGCAGATACGGAATTTCTGTCCTAAAAGATTTTTGATTTCTGCAGCTAATAGCCATCCTTATCCTCAAAAACTTTTATAATGTACATAATACATAGCAGGCCGGGTGTTAGGCTTAGGGGGAACAAAGAGAATGGTTCCTCTCCCCCCGCCCCCCCCCCCCTCAAGCTTATAGGGGATTTCAGTAATTGAAAGTAAAAATTTTTATCCCCCCCCCCCCCCAAAAAAAGTCAACATTCCCTCCTGGTTTTCATCTCAAACTTAAAATTCAAAAGAACCAAAACCTGTTCTTTTGATGAAATTTTAAGTTTCATCTCAAAATTTGAAAGAAACTAAACCCCTAGGCTTCTTAAACGGTTTCACAAGCCAAAACCTTTAATCAAGTTCTTTCATTTCTGCCCTCAGACTGTATTTTGAATCCATCATCCCCATTTCCTGCCACTGCTCCAAACCCCCATAACCTCTCATCTGGGCTGTAGTTAATAGTTCTTTTGCTTCTACTCATGTCCTTTTATAGTCTCCCCCAAAAAAGTTCATATTGAAAAACATGTCATTTCCTTTTTAAGGCACCCCTTACCACAAAGGCTTCTTAACAAATTAGGAATAAAATCTAAACTTTTACTTTCAGGTCTCCTCATATTCTAAGCCTTGTCCTCTCCTACTTAGCTCACTACATTCTAACCAGAGATACATGAAGGTCACCTACCTTAGGATCTTCATGTTTGTTGATGTTCCATGTAGCTCTTCTCCCAGTCTTTGGTAGGTCTCATTATTCAGGTTTCAGCTCATATGTCAGCTACTCAGGTAAGCCGTTTTCAGAGCCCTCAGTTTTAGGTGGTTTCCCCAAACCCAGTCAGTAATACTTACCACATTGCTCTGTTCAGTTTTCTAAAGAGCAGTCAGATCGTTAATAGAAATTATGTTGTTTACTTTGTTTCCTTTTAGCTTTTCCTCACTATACTGTAAAGTTCATAAAGGCAGGAATTTTGTTTTCACTGCATTGTCTCCAGCACCTTAGAATAGTTCCTGGCATATAGTAAGCATTCAGTGAAGGGCTAAAAAATTTTGTCATGTTTTAAAATGGCCTGAAGTCTCATTATATAATTTTGTTTTTCAGCTTTTGGTTTTACTACAGCACTTTTAACAAATGAAAGATATTTTCTATAAATCCACAGTTCTGTCACCCAAACGTTATTATTTTTATCTTTTGCATTTTACATGTTATTTTTCAGTCTTTGCCTGCATGTCTGCATAATCATAACTGAAGTTTAAATTTTGGAAGAGGTTAAATTTTTTTTTCACCTTTCCTAAAATTTATACATGAGGCAGATTCTGCCCAGTTTGAACTAAATTAGTTCTACTGAACTAAAATGAGTTAGTGACCATGCCTCATTTTGATTGCTGCTGTAAGATATGTAGTTGCAAAGTAAGATTTCAGAAAAAGAATGACTTATATTACTGTGATGGGGTTGTGTTTTTTTAATTTTTCTGATTGACACATGCTTTAATAATTCTTATATTATTTTTACAGTAAAAACTTCCTAACAATTATTCTTAATGGTTTGAAAGTGTATAGTTTATAATGTGATTACTGTTAACTTTTACAGTGCATATAGGATAGTTTATTATCATGTATTTGTAAGCTCCTATTTGCAGAAGAGTTTCAGTCTGATAAGGTGATAAGATAGATATGCTAATAACATGAAAAGAAAGTAGAAAATGATTGGTGACAGGTGTAGATACAGTACTATAGAAGTGCTAAGGAGAAATAAATTTGTTTCAGAAACCATGGATTATTATGGACTGTTTCTCATCTGTCAGAAATATGTCATAATTACATATAGTTCGAAGAGATAAGTTTATCCTAGAGCATTTTGAAAATACTTCCTTAAAGTATTTTCATTCTATTGTTTGTTAGCTTAATAAGCATTACTTTTTTAAAAGCAAAATTAAGCCAGTAATTTGAGTCTCATCTTAGTCTCTTATTATCATTGCTTAGACTTCAAGAAAGGTCTTTTGAAACACTATTCTCAGTAGTGAATATTTTACTCAGTTCAGTTCAGTCGCTCAGTCGTGTCCGACTCTTTGCGACCCATGGACTGGAGTACGCCAGGCCTCCCTGTCCATCAACAACTGAAGTTTACTCAAACTCATGTCCATTGAGTCAGTGATACTATCTAACCATCTCATTCTCTGTCATCCCCTTCTCCTCCCACCTTCAATCTTACCCAGCATCAGGGTCTTTTCAAATGAGTTAGCTCTTCATATCAGGTGGCCATACTTTGGAGTTTCAGCTTCAACATCAGTCCTTCCAATGAACATTCAGGACTGATTTCCTTTAGGATGGACTGGTTGGATCTCCTTGCAGTCCAAGGGACTCTCAAGAGTCTTCTCCAACACCACAGTTCAAAAGCATCAATTCTTTGGCACTCAGCTTTCTTTATAGTCCAACTTTCACGTCCATACATGACTACTGGAAAAACCATAGCCTTGACTAGACAGACCTTGTTGGAAAAGTAATGTCTCTGCTTTTTAATGTGCTGTCTAGGTTGGTCATAACTTTTCCTTCCAAGGAGTAAGCATCTTTTAATTTCATGGCTGCAGTCACCATCTGCAGTAATTTTGGAGCCCTCAAAAATAAAGTCTGTCACTTGTTTCCACTGTTTCTCCATCTATTTGCCATGAAGTGATGGACCAGATGCCATGATCTTAATTTTCTGAATTTTAAGCCAACTTTTTCACTCTCCTCTTTCACTTTCATCAAGAGGCTCTTTAGTTCTTCACTTTCTGCCATAAGGGTGGTGTCATCTGCATATCTGAGGTTATTGATATTTCTCCTGGCAATCTTGATTCCAGCTTGTGCTTCTTCCAGCCCAGCGTTTCTCATGATGTACTCTGCATATAAGTTAAATAAGCAGGGTGACAATATACAGCCTTGACTTACTCCTTTTCCCATTTGGAATCAGTCTGTTGTTCCATGTCCAGTTCTAACTGTTGCTTCCTGACCTGCATACAGATTTCTCAAGAGGTAGATCAGGTGGTCTGGTATTCCCATCTCTTGAAGAATTTTCCACAGTTGATTGTGATCCACACAGTCAAAGGCTTTGGCATAGTCAATAAAGCAGAAATAGATGTTTTTCTGGAACTCTCTTGCTTTTTCCATGTTGGCAATTTGATCTCTGGTTCCTTTTCTAAAACCAGCTTGAACATCTGGAAGTTCACGGTTCACATATTGTTTAAGCCTGGCTTGGAAAATTTTGAGCATTACTTTACTAGTATGTGAGATGAGTGCAATAGTGCAGTAGTTTGAGCATTCTTTGACTTTGCCTTTCTTAGAGATTGGAATGAAAACTGCCCTTTTCCAGTCCTGTGGCCACTGCTGAGTTTTCCAAATTTGCTGGCATATTGAGTGCAGCACTTTCACAGCATCATCTTTCAGGATTTGAAATTGCTCAACTGGAATTCCATCACCTCCACTAGCTTTGTTCATAGTGATGCTTCCTAAGGCCCACTTGACTTCACATTCCAGGATGTCTGGCTCTAGGTGACTGATCACACCATCGTGATTATCTGGGTCATGAAAATCTTTTTTGTACAGTTCTTCTGTGTATTCTTACCACCTCTTCTTAATATCTTCTGCTTCTGTTAGGTCCATACCATTTCTGTCCTTTATTGAACTCATCTTTGCATGAGATATTCCCTTGGTATCTTTAATTTTCTTGAAGAGATCTCTAGTCTTTCCCATTCTATTGTTTTCTAATATTTCTTTGCACTGATCACTGGGATAGGTTTTCTTATTGCTCCTCGCTGTTTGGAACTCTGCATTCAGATGCTTATATCTTTCCTTTTCTCCTTTGCTTTTCTCTTCTCTTCTTTTCACAGCTATTTGTAATGCCTCCTCAGACAGCCATTTTGTTTTTTTGCATTTCTTTTTCTTGGTGATGTTCTTGATCCCTGTCTCCTGCACAATGTCATGAACCTCCGTCCATAGTTCATCAGGTACTCTTGTCTATCAAATCTAGTCCCTTAAATCTGTTTCTCACTTCCACTGTATAATCGTTAGGGATTTGATTTAGGTCACCTGAATGGTCTAGTGGTCACCTGAATGGTCTAGTGGTTTTCCCTACTTTCTTCAATTTAAGTCTGAATTTGGCAATAAGGAGTTCATGATCTGAGCCACAATCAGCTCCCGGTCTTGTTTTTGCTGACTGTATAGAGCTTCTCCGTCTTTGCTTGCAAAGAACATAATCAGTCTGATTTCAGTGTTGACCATCTGGTGATGTCCATGTGTAGAGGCTTCTCTTGTGTTGTTGGAAGAGGGTGTTTACTATGACCAGTGCATTCTCTTGGCAGAACTCTCTTAACCTTTGTCCTGCTTCATTCTGTACTCCAAGGCCAAATTTGCCTATTACTCCAGGTGTTTCTTGACTTCCTACTTTTGCATTCCAGTCCCCTATAACGAAAAGGACATCTTTTTTGTGTGTTAATTCTGGAAGGTCTTGTAGGTCTTCATAGAACCATTCAACTTCAGCTTCTTCAGCATTACTGGTCAGGGCATAGACTTGGATTACTGTGATATTGAACATCTTAATACTATAATACTAGTTCTCCCTTAATTTTTTTACTCTATATATCAGCATTCTGACAATTGGATTGAGCATATTCGTAAGTAAAATTGTCTTAATTGTATGATTGCTTTGATGTCATTAAAGCTTAAGTCCCACATCTCAATACAGTTTCATATTCCTTTTGAATTTATTCTTCCTGTTGTACGGTTACAACTTTTGTTATCTTCAGTTAGTTAAAATGACCAATTACCTCAAATTATAGTACTTAAAAAGTTTTAAATTTCAGTCTGCATAGATACCAAAAGTGTTCTATTTGATAACGTGTGATAAGCACAATGTACATTTTAAATATTAGTTGTTAAGCTGGTTAGACCTATAAAAAACATAATTTGCAGTCTACTGAATAACCCTCAACCTCTTTATTTGTGTAGTGTTAGTTAGGAAATACTTTCTAAGTTACAAAAAGCTGCTTGTTTAGGCATGACTAATTTGTTATTTGGAAAAGTTGACTTTAACCTCATCTGTCTTCATTACTCTTACTTGATGTTATTTACTTATTTACTTAGAAAAAGAGGTAGAGAATTAAGACTGTCCTTTCTAGTTTCCCCATATATTTTGAGTTCTTTTCTATTTACGTTTCACTTGATTGTGGAATTTGCTTACAATCTTGAACCTATGTGCTGCATATGGGCATATGGAGTCTAATTTTTTTTAAGTAACAGTTATTTTTTTATCCTGAGGTTAAGAGTTATGCACATTCAGTATAGAAAATTTGTTAACATGTAGAAAAACAGAATAATAAAACAATTATGAATCTGAAATATTTCAGATTTTGGCTTAAGACATCCTCATCTTGATTCTGTATATTCCTGCTAGCTTATCTGTGTATTATTCTTTGTATATACATGTTTATATATATATTAAAATTAGAATTATACCATTTGAAACTCTTTTCATTTTAGCTTAAAGTATTGTGGACATTTTATCATTGTTTTACATAATCTCTAACAAATGTTTTAATGATCACAGATCCTATTCAGTAGATGTACCTCATCCATTAACTAATCCTCAATTACTGGACATATAGGTTGGGTTGTTTTTTTTTTTTTTTAATTTTGCTATTATTTCAGGTTATTTAATTGTTAATAGTTTCTCTACATAGACTATGGCATTTTGAAACTGTTCAAAGCTTTTGGTTGGTAGTACTTAAATATGCTTGCATTGGGAATGGATAGTAATCTTTGTTGGCTGATGTGACTTAATATTGTTAGAAAATATATTACTATTTTCTTTTATAGAAATTCTGAAAATTATTGTGGAAATGTTTTTACCTCATATGAACCACCTGACATTGGAACAGACTTTCTTTTCACAAGTGCTGCCAAAGGTATAGTACTACTATCTTAATCAATCTACATGTTATCAAGGCTAGTAAAATGTATCCTCAGTTTTAGGCCATTTATTCTTAATTTCTTAATGTATCACATGCTTGAAATACAAATAAAACAGTTAAAAATGATTTCATGTGAGAATATAATGGTGTTAGTATGATTGTTAGGTGAATAAACAACTTATGTTTTTGGAGAGTATGGATTTTTTACTAATTGAATTTTTATTATTTGTAGTTAATTTTAAATACTCTTGTAATTTTTAAAGCTATTCATTGAAAATTGGGATGGATGATGAAGTTAATTAAGTCTCTTTTTGTATCTTTTCTGTACAGTTTATTAATAATTGTTAAATTTCATTGTCTGGAAAAATGAAGCTAGAATTTATCAAAGCAGCCTTAGAATAAAAATGGCTGGAATATTGGTAAAATCAAGTAAATTAAGAGGAAGCATCAAATTCACCACTGCATTGCTACTTTTTAGATATATGTGGTATACCTTTTCTCTGAAAAGCAGAGTCATTACTTTTTTTTTTATTATGAGAACTAAAGGTACTTTGCTGACAAAATGAGATATTTTTGTGTGATAACTTATCTCTTATTAGAATGGACTTCTAAGTGTAGCTTTGAAGCAAATAGTTATCAAAACTCCTTTTACTCATTCACTCAGTTCTCTAAAAAGATTCTTAAAATTTGTTCTTGATACCAAAAAAGGTCCAGCTAACCTATGGATGAAAAGGAGATGTTGAGTGTTAACAGGCCTAAGGGAAACAGTATCCTCTTTAATTACAGTGTGTTGTCAACTATGATTATTCTTGTAGTGTAGTGTTTAGGCCACTTAACTTGTTTAGATCTTAATTTGGCTAACTTTTCAGACAAAAACACTTAGTTCTGAGGTTACGTACTGTGTCTCTAATCTAGGAATGGTATTTTGAGCTGGTCAAAAATGGAAACTGGATAAAAAACAAGTAAATAGGTAATTCAACACAGATTCATTACCACTACCAGAAAATATCCTTTTAATATTCACATGGATGTTCATTGGTTAAGATCATCATCTTTTATTTATTTAAGTGTAAGAGTAGCACTTTTGTTACAACACCAGAAAGTGAACTTTGAGTGATTTCTTTATGGATATTATTACAGAAATGGAAGACATCAATTTTTGTTGAAGACTTTGTATTTTTCAAAGAGATTATATTGCAGAAACACTATACAAAAAATACTATACACACACACATTATTAACTTTATTAGGTACAGTTGTTACACTGGACAATATCCTGTGGCTATTAATAATGCAAAATCAAGTCAATTTTTTTCTTGAACGGTGTGTCTTTCTTTTCTAGTGACTTCTATTACTGCTGTTTATGACCTGCTTTGTTTTCACAGACTGTGAGATTATTTGATGACATGATGTATGAGTTAACCAGTCAAGCCAGAGAACTGTCAAGCCAAAATTTAGAAATCCAGAGCACTCTAAGAAATATTTTACAAGTATGTCAAGTATATTAGGAAGGGGGGTGGGGCAGAACTTCAAGAATGTGAGAATTTTTGTACTAATATTAGCTGTATACTGTTTATATAATGGCCCAATGCTAGAATTAAATTTATAGAATTAAAGATAGGAAGATATTGCAAAAGGCATAAATGAATTTTTATAAAATTTTGTGCTTAATAAACATCTAAACTTGTATAAGTTTAGACAAGTAATAAACTAGTGTAAAACAAATATAATCAAGATATCATGCCCTATCTATAATTCCAAGGCATATGTGTAGAACACCTGCCATATACTTTGATGTGTGGGTTAGTATGCCAACTTCTTTTTTTTAACCAAATGTCTAGCCAGTTTTAATATTTGTGATTCTGATAGACTAAAGTTATGTGTAAGGAGGAACAGAGGGTCGGTTTTGTTCATTGCTATATCCCTAGTATACTAGTTCAGTTCAGTTTAGTCGCTCAGTCATGACTGATGCACAGAAAATACGTTCTGAGTGAAACTTCTTTCCTTATTTCCAGACAATGGTACAGCTATTAGGAGCTCTTACTGGATGCGTTCAGCATGTCTGTGCCACTCAGGAATCCGTCATTCTAGAAAATATTCATAGTCTTCCCTCCTCAGTCCTACATGTAATCAAAAGTACATTTGTACATTGTAAGGTGAGTAATGGGTCTAAGTACACTTTAAATGGCCTAGAATCCATGAGCAAAGGGCCTGAATTGGTAGTGTTTATGTTTGTTCATGGGAGAAGGCAATGGCATCCCACTCCAGTACTGTTGCCCAGAAAATCCCATGGATGGAGGAGCCTGGTAGGCTGCAGTCCATGGGGTCACTAAGAGTCAGACACGACTGAAGCGACTTGGCAGCAGCATGTTTGTTCATAAGCTTACATTTATCCTGTATTATTGCAATGGATTTTTCCACAGAGCAAACAGCATGTATGTAAATATTTGTTTCAAAATAAGTAGTTGTAGAGAAATCTTACAAAGGGGCGCTTGCAGTTTCCTTGTTGTTGTCTTATTCTGTTTCCTCTTGATAAGGAAAGAAGTGATAAGGATTCATGTTGAGTCACAGGGATCCTGAAATAGTTCTGTCGTGGCATTGGTGACTCAGGTGAATTCCTTAACAATTAGTTGCCTATAAAAGGACCTTGACCTTTATTTAGTCCTGTGGCAGCTTTAAAGCAGAAAAGCTGGCCTAGGATTTGTGGGTCACAGGCAATTTTGATAATGCTGTTTGTTGGATAATGCTGTTGTTGGGTGATAATGCTGTTTGTTGTTACCTAATCCTTCTCTTTGGTGATAGGGTACTAAAATGTCATGCCATGGACCTAGTGTTATTAATCTCCTTTTTTGTTCTATATTTGTAAGATCTTAGAAGTCAGAGATTGTATTTTATACATGCCTGCATCTCTCAAAGTACACTATATATGATGAAAGTTCATTAAGCATTTCTTTAATGAATATGTCATTCAGTAAAAATATTAAATTTATAAGCTCTGATAGAATGAGTTAAAATAAATTTGGCTCCTGAGCGTTCTCTGATTTGCTTTTTTCCTCTCGTTATTTTTTTGTGATCAGAATAGTGAATCTGTCTATTCTGGGCGTCTACACCTAGTCGCAGACCTTCTGCAGGCTCTTTTTAAGGAAGCCTATTCTCTTCAGAAGCAGCTCATGGAACTGCTGGATATGGTGTGCATGAACCCTTTAATAGATGAGCATGATGATATTTTGAATATGGTAGTAGGTGAGTGAGGAAAACTTACTACTTGGTATGTGATGTATATTGACTATAAACCATGCATCAACTAAATTACTGAACCCAATCATTGTTTCTAATTAGCGATTCATGATATTAAATTTATAAAAAAATTTAAATCCTACCCAATAAACTTTTAATCTTTTCAATTTTTAGATTTTGTAAAGTTGATATTTGATGCATTAACAGATTTATATATTTGGTGATTTTCCCTACTTTTTCTTCAATTTAAGTCTGAATTTGGCAATAAGGAGTTCATGATCTGAGCCACAGTCATCTCCTGGTCTTGTTTTTGCTGACTGTATAGAGGTTGTCCATCTTTGGTTGCAAAGAATATAATCAGTCTGATTTTGGTATTGACCATCTGGTGATGTCCGCTGCTTTATTGACTACACCAAAGCCTTTGACTGTGTGGATCACAACAAACTGTGGAAAATTCTTCAAGAGATGGGAATACCAGACAACCTCACCTGCCTCCTGAGAAATCTGTATGCAGGTCAAGAAGCAACAGTTAGAAATGGACATGGAACAACAGAGTCATTCCAAATAGGAAAAGGAGTATGTCAAGGCTGTATATTGTCACCTTGCTTATTTAACTTATATGCAGAGTACATGATGTGAAATGCTGAGATGGATGAAGCACAAGCTGGAATGAAGATTGCTGGGAGAAATATCATAACCTCAGACATGGAGATGACACCACCCTTATGGCAGACAGTGAAGAACTAAAGAGCCTCTTGATGAAGGTGAAAGAGGAGAGTGAAAAAGTTGGCTTAAAGCTCAACATTCAGAAAACTAAGATCGTGGCCTCTGGTCCCATCACTTCATGGGAAATAGATGGGGAAAAAATGGAAACAGTGAGAGACTTTATTTTCTTGGGCTCCAAAATCATTGCAGAAGGTGATTGCAGCCATGAAATTAAAAGCCGCTTACTCCTTGGAAGGGAAGCTATGATTAACCTAGACAGCATGTTAAAAAGCAGAGACATTACTTTCCCAACAAAGGTCTGTTGAGTGAAAGCTGTGGTTTTTCCAGTAGTCATGTATGGATGTGAGAGTTGGACTATAAAGAAAGCTGAGCACCAAAGAGTTGATGCTTTTGAACTGTGGTGTTGGAGAAGACTCTCGAGAGTCTCTTGGACTTCAAGGAGATCTAAGCAGTCCATCCTAAAGGAAATTAGTCCTGAATATTCATTGGAAGGACTGATGCTGAAGCTGAAACTACAATATGCTGGCCACCTGATGCGAAGAGCTGACTCATTTGAAAAGACACTGATGCTGGGAAAGATTGAATGCGGGAGGAGAAGGGGACGACAGAGGATGAGATGGCTGGATGGCATCACTGACTCAGTGGACATGAGTTTGAGTAAGCTCCAGGAGTTGGTGATGGACTGTGCTGCAGTCCATGGGGTTGCAAAGAGTCAGAGACAACTGAGCAGCTGAACTGAACTGATATATTTAGTCAATGTTCAAAGTAGGTTGTTTCTCCACAGTGATTAGCAAAGAAAGCTGTGCAACCTTGTACCTTCTAAAGCAGTAGCTTTCAGAATTTTTAAGCTATAAATTCTTAGTAAGAAAGTTTTCATTCCTTCCTGAAACACATAAATACATGTGTATGTGTATGTTTGTGCATGTGTATGTATATACTACATTTATTTATTGTATGTGAAATAATGTACTCTATTATAGTCTATTTTATTTTTAAAAAGTGCTGATTGCTCCTTCATTCATTTCATCACTTGCCAAATGCATCATGACCCAGAGTTTAAGAAACAATACTCCATAAAGGCAAAGTTTGCATTCATAACTTCAGCATAAGGAGAGTAAGTTGGTTTTGTACAGTATTATAAGGTACCTTTTGCTCTGTAAAAACCACCTCAAAATCTGTTATATTGAAGCAACTACTAGGGAGTTCCTTGGGGGTCCAGTGGTTAGGACTTGGGGCTCTCATTGCCGGGGCCTGTGTTCAGTCCCTGGTGAGGGACTGAAAATCCTGCAAGCTGAGTGGCATAGCCCAAAAAAAATGAGAAGAAAAATAAAGCAATTACTGTTTCATTTATTCACAGTTCTGAGTATTTTTAGGCTGGGCTGAGGTGGGACAAGATTTCTCTGCTTCACAGGGTGTAACTGGCTCACCTGGGTGTTTGTGGCCATTGACCTTACTCATGAGTGGTTGTGAGCAGAGGGAGGAATAATGTGCTGAGTCAGCCATGTGTACCCCATCATCCAGCAGGTTAGCCTGGGATCAGCTACCTGCTGATAGCTTCAGGGGTTGTCAGAGCAGCAAGAGAGGGCAAGCCCCAGTAGTCAGGCACTTTAAAGTCTTTGCTTGCCTCACGTTTATTTTTGTCCTGTTGACCAAAGTAAGTTATATGGCCATGCCTGGGGTCTGTGGAAGGGAACTGCCCAAGCTCATGAACACAGATAGGGGGTTTATTGTGCTTACTTTTACAAATTATCTACTACAGGCAGAGTAGAAACCTTAATAAGTACTGTACAAATTTGTTTTGATTCTTCTTTGTTAGGTTTTCTTTCCTTAGGAATATATCATTTTTTATTAGAATCTCTGCAGAATATTTCAGTTATAATAGGGCACAAATTTTATTCCACTGAACATTTTTCATTTTATTTAGGTCATAGAGTAGCTATAAGCATCAAACTTAATTTTCCATATTTTATAAAAACTCTAAATCAAAAGTGTGACACTTTATTTTGATGTAATTTTTTAAAACTATATTACTTATTTTAACAAATGTTAAGATCATTCATTAGATATTTTTAAACTCACTCCATATAATAGTTCAATGTCCTAAGAGTTCTGTTCTCTTTCCTTGTAGTTATTCATTCATTGTTGGATATCTGCTCTGTTATTTCCAGTATGGACCATGCATTTCATGCCAATACTTGGAAATTTATAATTAAGTAAGTTTTTGTTTTGTTTTTACTTTTTGTAATACATTTTCTATATCCAAAGTCTTAATTATTTGTAATTTTCTTAGATTGCATTTAAAACATTTTGTATGGGTTTGTGTAATATTTACTGACACTGCTCTCTGATAATCCAGATATTGTACATGTAACTCCCAAACTAAATCTTACTTCTTTATCCTGCCATCTCTAAAATTAAAAAAAAGTTCTACTCAGTTAGCTAGTATATCTGAAATAATAGGGCATGGGTCTTAACCACTTGCCTGCTGCTGCTGCTAAGTCACTTCAGTCGTGTCCGACTCTGTGCAACCCCACAGACTGCAGCCCACCAGGCTCCCCTGTCCCTGGGATGCTCCAGGCAAGAGCATCCAGGCAACACTGGAGTAGGTTGCCATTTCCTTCTCCAATGCATGAAAGTGAAAAGTAAAAGTGAAGTTGCTCAGTCGTGTCCGACCTTCAGCAGCCCCATGGACTTCAGCCTACCAGGCTCCTCCGTCCGTGGGATTTTCCAGGCAAGAGTACTGGAGTGGGGTGCCATCGCCTTCTCTGTGCCTACTGCTGCTAGTGTTTAACTATCAACTATCCTTTTTCCAGGCTTAGGTAAGTTAATAATTAAGCTGAATACAGTCCCCTCATTATATGCTTTTGAGTTGTTTAAGTTTAATTCCATTTATAATTTTAACTAGAATGTTATATGAAGTTGCTAGTGTCCATAGCATTCATCAGATTCTTGAGGGTGGAGGGAGTATAGTTGAGATATAAAAATGGTTAAGAACCTCTACTTTATACATATGCATAAAACATTAAAGATCAGTGTAATACTTTCAGGTCTTGGGTGCTTTTCTTGCACCAGGTTATTACATTGCCAACAAGTAATAAATAGTGCAGTGGTTAAAAGTGTCAACTCACAGCCATGCTGCATATACTTGAATCTTTTCTGAAATCTTTTATCCTCTGGAAGTCTTAGGCAAGTTAGTTAACTTCTCTGAGCCTTAGTTTGCTCATCTGAAAATGGAAGTTATAACAAAAGTACCTTCTTTATGGGGGTACAGTGAGAATTAATTGAGTTTATCAGTTTGAAGTGCTTGGAACTCTGCAAGGCTAGTGAAGTACTCAGTGAGTTAGTCATACTGCTGTCACCATCAGGGCTTCCCAGGTGGTACAGTAGTAAAGAATCCGCCTGCCAGTGCAGGAGAGGCAGGTTTGATCCCTGGTCTAGGAAGATCCTCTGGAGAAGGAAATGGCAACCCACCCAAGTATTCTTGCCTGGAGAATCCCACGGATAGAGGAGGCTGGTGGGCTACAGTCCATAGAGTCGCAAAGAGTCAGACACGATTGAGCAACTGAGCACATACACCATCACCATCAAATATCGTCTACTCTTGCCCACTTCTGATTCATATTCTATTCTTCATTCAGACTGATCTGCTTCTAAAAATGTCAATCAAATCATATCACTCTACTGTTTAAAATCCATCCAAGTTAGAGTAGATGTCTCTGTTGTAGCACTCTGAACTTCACCTTAGCATTTGTCACAGCTGCAATCCATCAATTATTCTTACATTATTTAGTCTTCTCTTTTGTGTTGGACCAGAAATTTCATACAGACAGGGCAGAGATTGTGTCTTTTCATTCACTCCTCTATCTCCAGGCCCTCACAGACTCCAGTGTATAGTAAGGGTTCAATTAATATTTTATAAGGAGAAATTAAAAATTAGCAACTTAAACTAATATGACAACTTCAGAGGTAAAGTCAGCATGTCTTAATTATGCCATGTCTATTATAAATGATGCATTTTGATTTTTTATATGTTCTATCAAATCATATTTTATCGTCCTAAGTTACTTGATGTGTTACTTGTGGTGATTATATTTTCTTTTTATTCATTTAGGCAGAGCCTTAAGCACCAGTCGGTTATAAAGAGTCAGCTGAAACACAAAGATATAATTACTAGTTTGTGTGAAGACATTCTTTTCTCCTTCCATTCTTGTTTACAGTTAGCTGAGCAGATGATACAGTCAGATGCACAGGTAAAAATATGGGCTGACAGCACTGTGAACAGTAGCTCCTTCTCCTTTGACAGTTATTACTAAATCTATGGATCGATTTACCAAAATGGGTTTTAATTTGTTTTGTTTTTGTTTTCAACCTGTGAGATTATTTGTAGCCCAATATTACTTTTCACCCAGAATGTTACATTGGACTCCTGTAACTCCTCTACTTTCATTCTCTCTACAGTCAGTCTGTCCCTGCCTTTTTAAATACTCACTGGTTGGTCAAGACATTCTCCTCAGAATCCTTTCAGTCTTTTCTACTCTTACACAGAAGTCTAATTCCTTATTGCTACTTTTATTTAAGGTTGTCTTGAAATAGCCACAGTGAACCTTTTCTTCACCAATCCATTGCAACTTGTAGAGAAGCAGTATACAGATGTGTGAATGTGTGTGTATCTGTCAGTCTTCTAAACTTGGCTTATACTTATATATATTTATATTGATTTCAAAAAATTATAGTGTTGGCGTCAGTTTTATAAAACATTGTATTCTAAAAATTTGTAATATGCTTATTAGGAATTACAGTTTATTTTTCTATAACTATTATACATAGTCTGTTCTCAGACTAGCTCTTTAAAGTTTAACTCATAATAGTCCTAAATTATAGAACTAACCGTACTCATGACTTAACATTTATAACTAATAATTTCAGTGTGTTGTTATTTTTAAGTTGCTAAGTTGTATTCACCGTTTTGTGACACCATGGACTGTAGCACTCCCCATCCTTCACTGTCTCCTGGAGTTTGCTCAGCTTCATGTCCACTGAGTTGGTGATGCTATCCAACCATCTCATCCTTTGTTGTCCTCTTTTCCTCCTGCCCTCAATCTTTCCCAGTATCAGGGTCTTGTCCAATGAAGTGACTCTTTGCATCATGTGGCCAAAGTATTGGAGCTTCAGCATCAGTCCTTCCAGTGAATATTCAGGGTTGATTTCCTTTAGGGTTGAGTAGTTTTATCT
This sequence comes from Bos taurus, assembly GCF_002263795.3. Lineage (NCBI taxonomy): Eukaryota > Metazoa > Chordata > Mammalia > Artiodactyla > Bovidae > Bos > Bos taurus. The sequence goes on from NC_037343.1 coordinate 37,459,410, forward strand.
CCTTGTTGTTCAATGGACTCTCAAGAGCCTTCTCCAACGCCACAGTTCAAAAGCATCACTTCTTCAGTCCTCAGGCTTCTTTATGGTCCAACTCTCACATCCATACATAACTACAGGAGAAACCATAGCTTTGACCATATGAACCTTTGTCAGCAAAGTGATGTCTTTGTTTTTTGATACACTGTCTAGGTTTGTCATAGCTTTCCTTCCAGAGAGCAAGCATCTTTTAGTTTCATGGCTTCAGTAACTGTCCACAGTGATTTAGGAACACAATAAGATAAAATCTATCACTGTTTCCCTAACTATTTGCCATGAAGTGATGGGACTAGCCAGGCTTCAGCAATACATGAACTGTGAACTTCCAGATGTTCAAGCTGGTTTTAGAAAAGGTAGAGAAACCAGAGATCAAATTGCCAACATCTGCTGGATCATTGGAAAAGCAAGAAAGTTCCAGAAAAACATCTATTTCTGCTCTATTGACTATGCCAACCCTTTGACTGTGTGGATCACAATAAACTGTGGAAAATTCTGAAAGAGATGGGAATACCAGACCACCTAACCTACCTCTTGAGAAGCCTATATGCAGGTCAGGAAGCAACAGTTAGAACTGGACGTGGAACAACCGACTGGTTCCAAATTAGGAAAGGAGTACATCAAGCCTGTGTATTGTCACCCTGCTTATTTAACTTATATGCAAAGTACATCATGAGAAACGCTGGGCTGGAAGAAACACAAGCTGGAATCAAGATTACTGGGAGAAATATCAATAACCTCAGATATGCAGATGACACCACCCTTATGGCAGAAAGTGAAGAAGAACTAAAGAGTCTTTTGATGAGGGTGAAAGAGGAGAGTGAAAAAAGTTGTCTAAAGGCTCAACATTCAGAAAACTAAGATCATGGCATCCGGTCCTATCATTTCATGGCAAATAGATGGAGAAACAGTGGCTGACTTTATTTTCTTGGGCTCCAAAATCACTGCAGATGGTGACTGCAGCCATGAAATTAAAAGACGCTTACTCCTTGGAAGGAAAGTTATGACCAACCTAGACTGCATATTGAAAAGCAGAGACATTGCTTTGTCAACAAAGGTCTGTCCAGTCAAGGCTATGGTTTTTCCAATAGTCATGTATGGACATGAGAGTTGGACTATAAAGAAAGCTGAGTGCCAAAGAATTGATGCTTTTGAACTGTGGTGTTGGAGAAGACTCTTGAGAGTCCCTTGGACTGCAAGGAGATCCAACCAGTCTATCCTAAAGGAGATTAGTCCTGGGTATTCATTGGAAGGACTGATGTTGAAACTGAAATACTTTGGCCACCTGATGCAAAGAGCTGACTTTGAAAAGATCCTGATGGTGGGAAAGATTGAGGGCAGGAGGAAAAGGGGACGACAGAGGATGAGATGGTTGGATGGCATCACCGACTCAGTGGACATGAGTTTGGGTAAACTCTGGGAGTTGGTGATGGACAGGGAGGCCTGGTCTGCTGCAGTTCATGGGGTCGCAAAGAGTTGGACACGACTGAGCAATTGAACTGATGGGACTAGATGCCATGATCTTAGTTTTTTGAATGTTGAGTTTTAAGCCTGCTTTTTCACTTTCCTTTTTCACTTTCATCAAGAGGCTCTTTAGTTCCTCTTTGCCTTCTGCCATTAGAGTGCTATGAGGTTGATATCTTTCCTGGCAATCTTGACTCCAACTTGTGATTCATCCAGCCTGGCATTTCACATGGTGTACTCTGCATAGAAGTTAAATTTTCAATGGTAAATGAGTTAAATATTTTTCCATAGGTTAACAATAACATCTCTTCCTGTCGTAGACCTGTGAATGGATACAGGAAATTCCTTTGTCCATTGCTCTTTGCCCAGCAACTGTGGGGGTGGGCATGTGAGGATTCATTCAGTTCCTAAAACTGGTCACAACTTCTAGGGCCGGGATGATCTGGAAAGAGAGACCTAGAGGAGGGTGGGAAGTTTGAAAAGGGCTTCTGAAATTGGTAAGAGGGAGTGAGGAGTAGCTTTAGGAAGAGGCAAACCCTTTCCTTCTTGCTTGTCTTCTTTTTATCTATCCTCCCCTCCCATCCCTTTTTTCCTTTTCTGTCCCCACTTCCTTCTTTTACCCTTTCTGATTCCCCTCACCTTGCTGAAAGGAGAAGGTATTTGCTTAACTATCAGTGGCAGAAAGGATGCTCCCTTCTCCTCCTTTATCCTGTACATTTATATCCTCCACTGCAGCCTCCTCTTTTCCCAGTTTCTATCTTGCTTATCTTGACTCCACAGATCCCCCAGTTAGTATTTATTCAGAGAGTAATATTAGACAGATTCCTTGGAGAGAAGTGAGGTGGAGAAAGCTGAAGCCACCGTATAGTCTATAGTGGAAGAGGAAAGAGAGCTCCTGAGGGTACCTGATCAGGATGGCTGTTTGTACATAAGGTATATAAGTTCAGTGCATATAAACTCCTTGTATATGAAAATCAGAGAATTGTAAACTTTCCTAAATGTCCAAGTAGATTTTCATGTTTTTCCTTACTTGTTTTTATTTATTTGGGATTCATAAGAGTAACTAGCACTATTTACTGCTGTCCATTGCCTGAAATGGAGCTTTGAAAAAATCTCTATAGTTTCTCCATTCTTAAGTCTAAATTTTAAATAGCAATGCCCTCTGCTGTTTGCTATTGATATTTATTGAGGAATCAAACTTTCATTAAACTCTTCCAAGCAGTTTTTTCACCTTGTTTTTAAAAACATCAGAAGGAAACCACTAGATTTCATAGGTAATATGCTGTTTATGGAAGCATATAGATGTATGAGTTCCTGAATTACGTAGTTGAGGCTGCTATATAACAAATGATCACAAATGACTGCAAATCACGTGGCAGATTTATTCACTCGCAGTTCTAGAGGATAGATCTCTGAACAAGCAGGACCTTGTTCGCTTGCAGACTCTGTGGGAGAGTCCGCTGCATCCTCTCTCTTAGTTTCTGGCATCACTGGCATTCCTGGATTTGCATCTGTACAGCTTCAGTCTCTGCTGCCATCATCACAAGGTATTCTCTCTTTGTCCCTTCACATTATCTTCATAATAAGGACACCAGTCATGTTAGATTAAATGTACATCCTACTCCAGTATGACCTCATCTTAACTGATTACATCTGTAATGTCCCTACTTCCAAATAAAGTCACATCCTGGGGTTTTGGGCATTAGGACTTCAACCTGTCTTTTTAGGAGACACAGTTCAACCCATGACAGCTCCTATAATGGATGTTTTCTCTCTTAAGTCTTGAACATGGTTTCAAAATCAACTATTATGTATAGACTTTGTAGCAAGCTTTTTCATCACCAGTAATTTAGACAGGGAAAATTTATTTGTAAGGCTCTTAGATATAAATTTGTACTATAATTCTTATTTTTACTAATGTAATGCTTATAGAAAGTTACATTCAGAAAAACTCATTTTAAAATCTGTTGCCTATAGTTGGATTTATTGCTCACTACATTTAGACTTTATCAGTATTTTTCTTTTATCAGTACTTTAAAGAAAGGAAGAATGGCTCAATATTTTGAAACATTAAACACATAGCACACATTCAAAAATAATAACAGGATTATACAAATTGTTTTGCAGCTTGATTTTTTACTGAATCTATCTTGAGGCTTTCTGTATCCCTGAGGGTATATCTACCCAATTCCTTTTAATAGCTTTATGCCACTACTGTTTATGAATATACCTTGGCTTTATTTAACCATTCTCCAATTAATGGAGAATGGTTCATTTCAATTTTCACGACATAGAAAGGATACATTGCATACCTATGCTGGTATTTCAATAGAATATATTTCCAGAAGTGGAATTGCTACTGGGTCAAGGAGTTTTAATGCTCAAGCTTTTAATAATAATAATAGTAATGCAAAGAGGGTGTTATTTTATGCTCCCATAAATGTTAAAATGTTTATTACTACACTTCCATGTCAACACTGGAATATTATCAGTCTTTTAAATCTTTGCTAATCAAATAGTCACCTGTCCTCCAGCTTCAAAAGATATGTAATTAGGTTGTAATTTGGAGGTTTTCAATATTACTTATTGGAAATTTTGTTGTTTCTTTTCTACAACGTGCCTTCTCATGTCTTCTATTTGTTTTCTTTTATAGCTCATTCTTTTATGGGTTTGTAAGATCTTTTTCTTGCAGTCCGTGGAGTCACAAAAAGTCAGACATGACTTAGTGACTGAACAACAACAGAGACCTTTTTCTTTTGACCATTTACTGATCCCCATATAGCAAGGGACAGTTACGATATTAAAGTTTGTTTCACTGTCAGATCAATCAAATATCACCTCTTTTGCTGTTTTAGATTATTTTCAGTAATACAGACTAATTTTTTGAAATATCTCTATAATCATTGGGTGTGTTTTGTATTGCTTCTAACAGTAATTCAGAGAACAATTATTTTCTCATGGAAAATGTTTCCACTCTGTGTTTATTAAGAGAGATTTTTAGAAAATCCTGTCTCGTATACAGTTTTAGCTAATTTCATGTTCTTTTCATATTTATTATGCTTTCTTATTTTTTTTTTTGAAACAGGATAATGCAGACTACAGATTATTTCAGAAAACACTCAAATTGTGTCGTTTCTTTGCCAACTCCCTTTTGCACTATACTAAGGTAAAGCTTATTTTTTTTATAATGCATGAATGTGAAATCTACAATACATTGTAAGTTATCCTGTTTTTTAATTCCTGCCAGAAACAATCTCTTGAAGTTATTTTGTCGAGTATATTTTGTAGGGTTTTTGGTTTAATATTGTTTCTTAAATATTGAGCATCTGTTATATCGTTTAGGTTGCTACCATCATATTGTTACTAGTTTTATTCAATTTTCTGAAAAATTTATTTTTAAGTGTAAACAATTATTTCTAGAGGCACAGATCAGTTTTTTTTTTTTTAAAGATAATTCAGTTTATCTTTACTATTGATAAATTATTTCTAAAGTAGGTTGTTAAAGTTTAAATGTTAAAGTTTAAATATTAAAGTTTAAATGTTCAAGCTGTATAATAATTTTAAGACCTGTGTGTTTTGGAGTTGTCAGGGTAGCATAGTGATAGTTGAAGATATATGAACAGAATAGGTAAGTTGTCAAGGAAGATTATTTAGAGAGAAGAGCAGGGGATACTTAACAGCAGCCAGTGAAAGAAATAGCATTAATGTTAGTAATTTAAAAACTATTGTTCATGTTGAATTTGTTTTTACCCTTGTCTTCCTCCTTTTTTGACAAAAAGAGAAGGATCTTCAGTGACTGTTTATTAGTCAAAATTCCATGACAGATACACTGACTTCTGACACACTTGCCACCCTGGTTAGTGTGCTGAGTTTGTCCTCTGGGCCACAACCACTTACCGTGATTGATTGCTCTGACACTGGGTTCCCTGCAGTTTGCAGTGTATGTATTTCAGTGGCAGGGGTTCATGACAGGGAGGTCCTAGCTCCAGTGGTACTTTTGGGTAGTTACCCATCTGATATTTGCTGATATGGAGGAGGTAAAATGTGCCTAATTATACTGAAGAAGCTAAAAGTTGATCAGTTCTATGAAGACCTAGAAGATGTCCTAGAACTAACACACAAAAAAAGATGTCCTCTTCATTGTAAGGGATTGGAATGCTAAAGTAGAAAGTTAAGAGATACTTTGGGTAACAGGCAAGTTTGGCCTTGGAGTGCAAGTGAAGCAGGGCAAAGGCTAACAGAATTATGCCAAGAGAATGCACTGGTCATAGCAAACACTCTTTTTCAACAGCACAAGAGGCAACTTTACACACGGACATCACCAAATGACCAAGACCGAAATTTGATTGAAAACGTTCTTTGTAGCCAAAGATGGAGAAGCTGGATACAGTCAGCAAAAACAAGACCTGGAGCTGCCTGTGGCTCAGATCACCAGCTCCTCGTAGCAAAATTCAGGCTTAAACTAAAGAAAGTGGGGGAAACCACTGGGCCAGTCAGGGATGACTTAAATCAAATCCCCTATGAATATACAGTGGAGGTGACAAATAGATTCAGGGGATCAGATCTAGTAAAAAGAGTGCCTGAAGAACTATGGACAGAAGTCCGTAATATTATACAGGAGGCAGCGAACAAAACCATCCCAAAGAAAAAACAATGCAAGAAGGCAATATGTTTGTCTAAGGATGCTTTCAAATAGCTGAGGAAAGAAGAGAAGCAAAAAGCAAAGGTGAAAGGGAAAGGTACACCCATCTAACTGTAGAATTCTGGAAAATAGCAAGGGGAGACCTGAAGGCCTTCTTCAACGGACAGTGCAAAGAAGTAGAGGGAAACAGCAGAAAGGTTAAGACTAGAGATCTCTTCAAGAAAATTGGAAATACCAAAGGAACATGTTGTCCAAAGATGGGCACAATAAAGGATGGAAACGATAAAGACCTATTAGAAGCAGAAGAGATCAAGAAGAGACTGAAAGAATACACAGTAGAACTGTACAGAAAAGACCTTAATGACCTGGATAACCATGACAGTGTAGTCTCTTACTCAGAGCCAGACATTCTGGAGTGTAAAGTCAAGTGGGCCGTAGGAAGCACTGCTGCCATTAAAGCTAGTAGAAAGATGGAATTCCAGCAGAGCTATTTAAAATCCTAAAAGATGATGCTATTAAAGTGCTGCACTCAGTGTGTCAGCAGATTTGAAAAACCCAGCAGTGGCCACAGGACTGGAAAAGGTCAGTTCTCATCTCAATTCCCAAGAAGGGCAGAAGTAAAGAATGTTCAAACCACTGGACAATTGCACTCATCTCCCATGCTAGTAAGGTTATGCTCAAAATCCTCCAAGCTAGGCTTCGATGTTATATGAACCGAGAACTTCCAGATGTTCAGGCTGGGTTTAGAAAAGGCAGAGGAATCAGAGATCAAATTGCCAACATTTGCTGAATCATAGAGAAAGCAAGGGAATTCCAGAGAAACATCTACCTCTGTTTCATTGACTACATTAAAGCCTTTGACTGTGGATCATAACAAACTAGAAAACTCTTAAAGAGATGGGAATACCAGACCATTTTACCTGTCTCCTGAGAAACCTTTTTGTGGGTCAAAAAGCAACAGTTAGAACCTTGTATGGAACAACTGACTGGTTCAGTATTGAGAAAGGAGTACGACAGTGCTGTTTATTGTCACCCTGTTTGTTTAACTTATGTGCAGAGCACATCATGTGAAATGCTGGGTGGGATGAGTTACAAGCTGGAATCAAGCTTGCTGGGAGAGATAGCAACAACCTCACCTTTGCAGATGGTACCATTCTAATGGCAGAAAGCAAAGAGGAACTAAAGAGCCTCTCGATGCCAGTGAAGGAGGGGAATGAAAAAGCCAGCTTAAAACTGAATATTAAAAAAACTAAGATCATGTCATCTGGCCCCATCACTTCATGGCAAATAGAAGGGGAAAAGGTGGAAGCAGTGACATATTTCCTTTTCTTGGGCTCTAAAATCACTGTGGATGGTGACTGCAGGCATGAAATTAGAAGACGATGGCTTCTTGGCAGAAAAGCTATGACAAACCTACACAGTGTGTTAAAAGCAAAGATAACATTTTGATGACAAAGGTCCATATAGTCAAACCTATGGTCTTTGCAAAGAGGCAGAGCCAAACCAAAAACAACACCCAGTTACTTTGCCAACAAAGGTCCGTCTAGTCAAGGCTATGGTTTTTCCAGTAGTCACGTATGGATGTGAGAGTTGGACTCTAAAGAAAGCTGAGTGCTGAAGAATTGATGCTTTTGAACTGTGGTGTTGGAGAAGACTCTTGAGAGTCCCTTGGACTGCAAGGAGATCCAACCAGTCCATCCTAAAGGAAATCAGTCCTGAGTGTTCATTGGAAGGAATGATGTTGAAACTGAAACTCCAATTCTTTGGCCACCTGATGTGAAGAACTGACTCATTTGAAAAGACCCTGATGGTGGGAAAGATTTAAGGTGGGAGAAGAAGGGGAGGATGATATGGTTGGATGGCATCACTGACTCAATGAACATGAGTTTGGGTAAACTCTGGGAGTTGGTGATGGACAGGGAGGCCTGGTGTGCTGCCGTCCGTGGGGTCGCAGAGTCGGACACGACTGAGCAACAGAACTGAACTGATGGTCTTTCCAGTAGTCATGTACAGATGTGAGAGCTGGACAGTAAAGAAGGCAGAATGCCGAAGAATTGATGCTTTCGAATTGTGGCGCTGGAGAAGATTCTTGAAAGTTCCTTGGAAAGCAAGGAGACCAAACTTAAAGGAAATCAACCCTGAATATTCACTGGAAGTACTGATGCAGCTTCACGCTGAGGCTCCAATACTTTGGCCACCTGATGCAAACAGCTGACTCATTGGAAAATACATTGATGCTGGGAAGGATTAAAGGCAGAAGGAGAAGAGGGCAACAGAGGATGAGATTGGTGGCATCACCAATTCAATGGACATGATCTTTGGTAAACTCTGGGAAGTGGTGTGGGACAGGGAAGCCTGGTGTGCTGCAGTTGATGGGGTCACGAAGAGTTGGACGTGACTTGGGAACTGAACAACAACAACATACCCTTTTAAAATTAGTTCTTTTCTTACAGGGGAAGTTTTAAAATAATTATCAGTTTGTTTTCTATATCCTATGATAACAATTAAAATTATTTCTTTGACATTCTAAGATATAGCATAGTCATAATGGATAAAGCTGTCAGAGCTGTACTTGAATCCCAACCTTACTCTTTTTTTGCCATGTGACTCAGTTTATTTGATAGTTAGCTTCAGCCTTTCTAGTCTATAAAATCGGGACAATAATGTCATTCAGTTCAGTTCAGTCCAGTTCACTCAGTCGTGTCCGACTCTTTGTGACTTCATGAATTGCAGCACGCCAGGCCTCCCTGTCCATCACCATCTCCCGGAGTTCACTCAAACTCACGTCCATCGAGTTGGTGATGCCATCCAGCCATCTCATCCTCTGTCGTCCCCTTCTCCTCCTGCCCCCAATCCCTCCCAGCATCAGAGTCTTTTCCAATGAGTCAACTCTTCACATGAGGTTGCCAAAGTACTAGAGTTTCAGCTTTAGCATCATTCCTTCCAAAGAACACCCAGGGCTGATCTCCTTTAGAATGGACTGGTTGGATCTCCTTGCAGTTCAAGGGACTCTCAAGAGTCTTCTCCAACACCACAGTTCAAAAGAATATGTCATTATATTTTTTGAAAAGTGAAAGTCTCTCAGTTGTGTCTGACTCTTTGTGACCCCATGGGCTGTAACCCACCAGGCTCCTTTATCCATGGAATTTCCCAGGCAAGAGTACTGGAGCAGGTTGCCATTTTTTTCTCCAGGGGATCTTCCTGACCCAGGGATTGAACCCAGGTCTCCTACATTGCAGGCAGATTCTTTATTGTCTGTGCCACCAGAGAACCCCCAAAGGGTTAGTTGGTCAGTCATGTCTGACAGTTTGTGCCCCAGGGACTGTAGCCCACCAGGCTCCTCTGTCCATGGAATTCTCCAGGCAAAAATACTGGAGTGGGTAGCCATTCCCTTTTCTAGGGGATCTTCCCGACCCAGGAATTGAATTTGGGTCTCCTTTATTGCAGGCAGATTCTTCACTGTCTTAGAGAACTAAAGTAATGTTTGTAAAGTCATTACATATCTACTGAGCACTTGGACATGTTCATTAAATGATAGCTACTAATTGTGGTTGTGTTGATTGTTAACAGTAAAGAATTTTAGGTGCTTAGCCTCATTCTCCTTTTTATTTTCATGCAAGAAAAGTTGTTTTCCCTATGTAGCACATGTAGGATTTTATTTTATTTTGCATGCTTCTGATGAAAAAATATATATATTAGCAAAGCATATTGTGTACAAGGAAGTGAGGAGAGTTGCTTTATTTTTAGGAGTTTCTTCCTTTCCTCTCTGATTCTTGCTGTACGTTGCACCAGCTTTATCTTCAGATATACAGGTAAGAAGAATGCTGTATGACCATTAACATGTAATAGAGCCATTTGAGCCATGCAGCCCTTTAGTGTATGTCATTTAGAAATCAAGTATCACGTGTCATTTAGAAATCAAGTATCAATGTATGGCAAACACCACTACAATATTGTTAAGTAATTAGCCTTCAATTAAAAAAAAAGCAAGTATCAGTAATTTTTCTTAATGTTTTAGTGTATTTTTATATGCTTGCTTAAAAGTAATTAATGGAGATGGAAGCTTTTCAAGAATAGATTCCATATGAGTTTTATTTATGTTTATATTCTAACTAGTATTTTATACCCAAGTGATGAATAATTGGTCTGATAATAAATACCAGATGCAAAAAAAGAGGTTATGTTTACATGTATGTATTTTGTATCAGCATACTGTTTTTTATCTTAATTTTTATTTTACTTCTATGAGATTTAAGTCAAGTAGTACTTGACTCCATCTTGGAAAAAAAACGAGTTACAGAAAGTGCATCATAATTTAGATAAGGGCCGAATGACATCTAAAATTGATGGTAACCTCAGAAGAACCCTTGATTTGACACTAAAGGACTCTCAGCTAATTCATCAGCAATCCTCTTATGTTTCCTTAATCCATTTAGTCTCCTAGACAGCTTTTCATATCTCTTCTTCTTCAAACATCTTAAATGTCCAGTACCATCTCCCCAGTTCTGGTTGTCAGTGTCGTCCCTCTGTGTCACTTAGAAAGATGGAAGCAATATAAAGAGAACTTCCACATTCTTCTTCTGACACATCTATTATTCTGCCTGTATCTCGGCCCACGTATTTCCTTGTTCCCAAGAGTGAACTGACTGTGCGCCTGAGGCCAGCCACTATTTCTGCATTGGATTTCACCCTCTCACATGCTCAGGGACCTCACTATCACAGTTGTTCCTTTTCCTTCTTAGGTCATCAGTCCTCCCTGCCTTCTGGATCATTCTCATGAGTATACAGCATGCTGTTCCTCCCATCTTAAGAATAACATAAAGCAGTCTCAGCTCTGCATCCTCCTGCGAATAAGCACCTTCCCCTTATTCTACATTTGTTACAATAAGACTCCTAAAAACAGTTGTCTATACCACTGTCTTTTTTGAAGCTATTCCAATCAAACTTTCCATTCTAACACTTCACCAGAACAGCTCTTGTTAAGGTCATCAGTGACCTCCATGTTGCTATGTCTAATGGACAATTTTAGGCCTCATCTTATGTAATCTCTCAGCAGTGCATAACCCTATCGTTTAGACTCTATTCTGTCGGCTTCCATGCCACCTCCCTTCTCAGCAGGTTCCTCCTCGTCTTTCCAGCTACTTCAAGTTGGATGTGCCCCAGCACTGAGTCTTCAGGCTCTTCTCTCTTCTCTGTAGTCATTTAGTCTCAAGACTTTAAATCTATATCTCTTCCCTTTAATGTCTAACCATCAATTAGGACTGATTCCAACCCCTATCTTCTGACCCTCCTCACCACCCCCCACCAGGCTTCCTCATTTCAGTTTAAGTAATAACTTGGTTTTGCAAATT